>NC_058415.1:64362870-64471206 GCF_002201575.2 Neomonachus schauinslandi
CAGACTCATATCAATCCAATGATAACATCAGAGATGTTTTTGTCTAGTTCACCAGGACATATACTTGTATCATAATACTTAACTGTAAAAATAAGCTATTGAGTGGTGTTCCAAATAATGAGTAGAAATGTTATAAAGTGAATAAAAGTATGTTGCATCTGGAATTTTAAAAATGTGGCTTATTAGCAATAAAACAACAGATCGATGAAGGATACAAGCATACGCCTGTAGGCAGCAAAGTTATGCCAAATACATAAATCCTTATGAAGATTTAATAGAGAATAATAGAAAAGGACTGAGGGAAGAGAAACATAGAAGATGAGACTAGCATGATATGTTTCAAATCAGTCTATTAAAATATAGCACATGGAAAATGGAAAAAGAAAGTCAAATAAACAAACAAAAAAAAGACGGTTAAGGACAGCAAGATGGCAGAGTAGTAGGAGACCTAAATTTTGTCTGGTCCCAGGAATTCAGCTTCATAGGTATCAAATCATTCTGAACACCTACAAACTCAACAGGAGATCAAAGAAAAGAATAGCAACAACTCTGAACAGAAAAGTAACCACTTACTGGAAGGTAGGACATGCAGAGTAGTGAATCCGAGGTGATATTTGGGAGGACAGATGGCGGGGGAGGGGGCCTCCATCAGCCACTTACAAGTGGTAGAGCCCCGGGGCACAAAATCGGAACTTTTAGAAGTTGGCTCCGCTGAGGGATGTCGCTCCAGTGGCTAAGCAGGGGGTGGGACCCTCGTGGAACAGTGTGGTCTCAGGACCCTCGGGGTCACACAAAGACTGGGGGTGCCTGAGTGCAGCAGAGCTCCCAGGTATTGGAGCGTGGAAGCTGCTGCAGAGACGGAGGCGAGGAGTGGGCTCTCAGCTCAGGGTTGCCATAAACCGTGATCCGCGGCACAGTCGGGCCACTGCTCCTCCAGCAGGGACCCAACAAGCGGCAGATCCGGGGAGACTCCCCTTCCTCCCCCGGGAGGAGCTGCACGGGAGTGCACCACAGGGATCTGTTGGGTTTGGAGACTCCACACGGGGTCATGTGCCAGAGATAGAAATGCTCGGTCACAGGCCGGGTGAGCACGGAGTGTGGCCGGAGACTCGGGAGACGGGAGTGACTGACTGCATTTCTCTGGGGGTGCACTGCGGAGTGGGGCCCCGAGTTCTCGGCTCCTCCGGGGCAGAGATTGGGAGGCCACCATTTTCACTCTCGGCCTCCAAAGCTGTACGGAAAGCTTGCAGGGAACAAAAGCTCCTGAGAGCAAACCCAAGCTGATTACCTAGCCCAGACGGCAAGGGCGGGGCAATTCCACCTCCACAAAGACATTTGGGAACCATGGCAACAGGCCCCTCCCCCAGAAGATCAGCGAGAACAGCTGGCCAAGACCAAGTTTACCTATCAATGAGAACGGCAGAACTCCAGCGCTAGGGGAATACTGCACATAGAATTCATGGCTTTTTTACCATGATTCTTTAGTCTTTCAAAGTTAATTTTTTTAATTTTCTTTTTCTATTATTTTTGAATTTTTCTTGTTCCCTTTTTCAGCCAACATCTTATCAATCCCTTCTTTAAAAATCTTTTTTATTTTTCAATTTTAGAGTCCTATTCTATCCCTTCATAGTAGTTAACCTTATTTTTGGAATATATATAAGTTGTTCTCTCTTTAGAATTTTGGGATACAGTTGTTTCAAAGAGACCAAAATATACCCTAAATGTCTAGTGTATGGCTTTGTTCTATCTAGTCTCCTGCCTGATCACATTCTCTCCCTTTTTTTAAAAATTTCTCTTCTTTCTTTTTTCAACCAACTTCTTATTGTATCAAATCCTTTTATAAAATCTTTTATAATTTTCATCTTTATAGTCATATTCCATCCCTTCATCGTACTTACCCTTATTTTTGTACATATGTTTTTCTTTCTTTAAAATTTTGAGAGGCAGTTTCTTCTAACAGACCAAAATACCCCCAAAATCTAGTGTGTGGCACTGATCTATTCACCAGTCTGATCATATTCTTTTTTTTAAATCTTTTTCCTTTCTTTCCCTTTCTTTTCCCCTGGTTTCAGGTCTCTTCTGATTTGTTTAGTGTATATTTTTCTGGGGTCATTGTTACCCTGTTAGCATTTTGATCTCTCATTCATCTTTCTCCTCTGGACAAAATGACAAGATGAAAAAAAATCACCTCAAAAGAAAGAACAAGAGGCAGTACCAACTGCCAGGGACCTAATCAATATGGACATTAGTAAGATGTCAGAACTAGAGTTCAGAATGATGATTATAAAGATACTAGCTGGGCTTGAAAAAGCATAGAAGATACTAGAGAAACTCTTTCTGGAGAAATAAAAGAACTAAAATCTAACCAAGTTGAAATCAAAAAGGCTATTAATGAGGTACAATCAAACATGGAGGCTCTAACTGCTAGGATAAATGACGCAGAAGAGAGAATCAGTGATAAAGAAGACCAAATGATGGACAATAAAGAAGCTGAGAAAAAGAGAGATAAACAACTACTGGATCACGAGGGCAGAATTCGAGAGATGAACGATACCATAAGACGAAACAACATTAGAATAATTGGGATCCCAGAAGAAGAAGAAAGAGAGAGAGAGGGGCAGAAGGTATATTGGAGCAAATTACAGCAGAGAACTTCCCTAATTTGGGGAAGGAAACAGGCATCAAAATTCAGGAGGCACAGAGAACCCCCCTCAAAATCAATAAAAATAGGTCAACACCCTGACATCTAATAGTAAAACTTACGAGTCTCAGAGACAAGAGAAAATCCTGAAAGCAGCTCGGGACAAGACAATGGTAGAAACAATAGATTGGCAACAGACCTATCCACAGAGACCTGGCAGGCCAGAAAGGACTGGCAGGATATATTCAGAGCACTAAATGAGAAAAATATGCAGCCAAGAATACTATATCCAGCTAGGCTGTCATTGAAAATTGAAGGAGAGAGAAAAAGCTTCCAGGACAAACAAATCTAAAGGAATTTGCAAACACTAAACCAGCCCAACAAGAAATCTTGAAAGGGGTCCTCTAAGCAAAGAGAGAGCCTAAAAGCAACATAGACCAGAAAGGGACAATATACAGTAACAGTCATCTTACAGGCAACACAATGGCACTAAATTCATATCTTCCAATAGTTACCCTGAATGTAAATGGGCTAAATGCCCCAATCAAAAGACACAGGGTATCAGATTGGATTAAAAAACAAGACCC
This sequence comes from Neomonachus schauinslandi, assembly GCF_002201575.2. Lineage (NCBI taxonomy): Eukaryota > Metazoa > Chordata > Mammalia > Carnivora > Phocidae > Neomonachus > Neomonachus schauinslandi. Next base: position 64,366,099 of record NC_058415.1, read on the forward strand.
ATCGATATGCTGTCTGCAAGAGACTCATTTTAGACCCAAAGACACCCCCAGACTGAAAGTGAGGGGGTGGAAAACCATTTACCATGCTAATGGACATCAAAAGAAAGCTGGGGTGGCAATCCTTATATCAGACAAATTAGATTTTAAACCAAAGACTTGGGTCTTTGTGTGACCCCGAGGGTCCTGAGTCCACACTGTCCCAGCGAGGGTTCCACCCCCCTTAGCCACTGGAGCGACGTCCCTCAGCGGAGCCGACTTCTTAAAAATTCTGATTTTGTGCTCCGCGGCTCTATCACTTGCCAGAAGCGGCCGACAGAGGCCTCCTCCCCCACCGTCTATCCTCCCAAATATCCCCTCAGATTCACTTCTCCGCACGTCCTACCTTCCAGAAAGTGGTCGCTTTTCTGATGAGAGAGTTGTTGCTCTTCTTTTCTTCGATCTCCTGTTGAGTTTGTAGGTGTTCAGAATGGTTTGATCCTTATCCAGCTGAATTCCTGAGACCAGTCGAAATCCAGGTCTCCTACTCCTCCACCATCTTGCTCCACTCCGAATTGTAAGAAATTTTAAAAGAGTCATTCATCATTCAATTCTTCCAGTTTTCTGAAAAATTCTTCTATAACCTGCCCTCCACAGGCAGAGTAGAGCCTGAAAACCAAGAAATTTACTAAGTTTGATGAGACCTAAGCTTTGTGTGTGTGTGTGTGGGGGGGGCTCATTGGTTGATTTTATAGTGCATAGAGATAGCAGCTATTATCAAAATTAGCATAGACAACATTTGAATTCCAACTATTGAGCAATTTCAGAGAAATTAAAAATCCACTGAATTGCTAAATTATCCTTGACACATGAAAGTCATCATGTTGAAACAGACTAAGCAGGGGAAAGAGACAATTAACTGGCAAACGAGGAGGGAAAATAAAATCTTCCTAGGATCAAGTCAATACAAGCCTATTGGCTATAGCTCTTTTAGAGCATCTCTACTAATTTCAGAAAGGAAGAGTCAGAAGTTAACTAAATGTATCTATACTGAAATGTTAATTAGACATGTTCATATCTACAATTTTGCCAATACATATCACTACTGGTCTATGTCTGTGTCCTAACCACTTAGCAAACCATATCTAGTTTATTCCTAATATGGTATCAGTGAGTCTTAGCTACTTCTCTCTTTTTTTTTTTCAAATTTTCAAATTCCAGAATACTGATTTATGAATGCTATCAAGATTCTTTAATCTAGTGTGGACAGAGCAGGGCCAGTGCTTCTCAGGATAAAAATCCCTATTCTCCAAAAGGAAAGAATTCCTTGGGCATAGTTGCAGCCATGAATGTGCAACCACAAGAAATAGTTTTGAATTTTAAAACTCACCTCAGTCAATCAGAGACAGATCCCACGATTTTGGAAGTCCATCAACCACAAGCTCACACCAATAACAAGGTTTGCACAGCTGAAAGTCATATAGGCTTAGGACAATTTTTCTTCCCAAAGGCCACTAATCCCTGGAGGTTGCTACTTACAACCCCATTAAAAAAAAAAATCAGTACTTGCATTGTTTGGAGAGACTTGCTTTGAAAATGCAACATTCTCTGGTTTAGCAAGCAATACTCTCAGCTTTTCTTTGTTTCAGATTTTGAAAGACAGTCTCTTTGTTTGACAATGCCATTACAAAATAAGGTCTAAGAGAGGCTAGTTCAAAGCAAGCTAAAACACACATTTATCTTAAAAAGAAAATATAAAAATAAATATTTTAACTTATGCATGTTTGTAGGGCAAAATATAGAAATTAGAAAAAAATACAACTGAATGGCAATAGCAATATTACTAAAGATATGTGATATACCAGAAGGAGATGTATAACCCTGGAAAAATATATTAGCAAGAAGAAAATGAAAAGAAAATGGGCTAAGCATCCAGTTCGAGAAAGTAAAAAGTAAATAATAAAATAAAAATACAGAAATAAGAAATAGAAAAATATATTAAAAAGGAAAGCTAAGAAATAATATTCAGTATACTAAAGACTAAGAACAGAGATAAACTTCTAGAAATACTGAATAGGAAAAAGGGAAATAAAAACAAGGAATATTAATAATGAAAAGGGAGTCCTTAACAATATTTAGAAATCATAAAGGGATGCTTTATGATTATTATGCCAGTGGATTTAAAATGTAAATGAAATGGTAAATTTTATCAAATTGTTTTAAAAAAATGGAAAATCTTTTAAAAATCTATTATAATCCAATAAATTGCATGTTTAATTTTTTCTTATCAACCCCTCCAAATAATATAGTAAAAAACACCTCAATGGCATTGTTTTGTAGGCAATACTTTATTTTTTTAAGTCCAATATAAAATTGTAACAAATTAGATAGGAACAGCATAAGAAATTAAGTTTATAGGTAATTAAAAGTTAATGCACATAATCTATAAATGTGTACAAAGAATACATCATGACCTATTAGAGTTCATTCCAGAAATGCAAAGATGGTTTAATATTAACTATTAATGTAACTGACCACATTAACAGATTAAAGGTGAACAGCCATATATCAGAAAAAAGCCTGGGTGCCTCAGTCATTTAAGCATCTGACTCATGATCTCAGGGTCGTGACATCAAGCCCCATGACAGGCTCCGCACTCAGGGGAAAGTCTGCTTGACATTCTCTCTCCTTCTCCCTCTGCCCCTGCCGCTACTCACCTGTGCACTTTCTAAATAAATAAATAAATAAACAAACAAACAAATAAATAAATAGATAAGATATATAAGATATTTAAGAAAAATGCAAAAAACTGTTGTTATAATATAGTACTGATTTTTCTTCATCATCATGTTTTTGGAAACTTAGAAACAATGGACCTTTCTTTTTTTAAAATTTATATTCAATTTAGTTAACATATAGTGTATTATTAGTTTCAGGGGTAAAATTTAGCAATGCATCAGCTGCATATAACACCCACTGTTCATTATATCAAGTGCCCTCCTTAATGCCCATCACCCAATTACCCCATCCCCCGCAACCCTCAGTTTGTTTCCTACAGTTAAGAGTCTCTTATGGTTTGCCTCCCCCTCTGTTTTTATCTTATTTTCTTTTTTCTTTCCTTCCCATGTTCATCTGTTTTGTTTCTTAAATTCCACATAGTAGTGAAATCATATGGTATTTGTCTTTTACTGACTGACTTATTTCGTTTAGCATCCATGTCATTGCAAATGGCAAGATTTCATTCTTTTTGATGGTTGAGTATATATATTCCATTGTGTGTGTATGTGTGTATATATATATATTCCATTGTGTATATAAATATTACATTGTCTATATATATTTATTCCATTCCATATATATATTTATTCCATATATATATACATTCCATTGTGTGTATCTATATATACATATACACACATTACATCTTTTTTTTCCTCTTTATCCATTCATTTGTCAATGGACATCTGGACTCTTTCCATATTTTGGCTATTGTGGATATTGCTGCTATAACCACGGGGTGCATGTACCCCTTTGAATCACTATTTATATTGTATACTTTGGATAAATACCTCACAGTGCAATTGCTGGGTCGTAGGGTAGTTCTATTTTTAACTTTTTGAGGAACCTCCATACTGTTTTCCAGAGTGGCTCTACCAGCTTGCATTCCCACCAACAGTGTAAGAGAGTTCCTCTTTCTTTGCATCCTCACCAACATCTGTTGTTTCCTGAGTTCTTCATTTTAGCCATTCTGACTGGTGTGAGGTGGTATGTCCTTGCGGTTTTGATTTGTATTTCCCTAATGCCAAGTGATGTGGAGAATTTTTTCATGTGTCTCTATGGCCATTTGTATGTCTTCTTTGCAGAAATGTCTGTTCATGTCTTCTGCCCATTTCTTGACTGGATTTTTTGTTTTGGGGGGTGTTGAATTTGGTAAATTCTTTATAGACTTCAGATACCAGCCTTTTATCTAATATATCATTTGCAAATATCTTCTCCCATTCCATAGGCTGCGTTTTTCCATTGGATATTCTTTCCTGTTTTGTCGAAGATTAGTTGACCATAGAGTTGAGGGTCCATTTCTGGGTTGTCTATTCTGTTCCATTGATCTATGTGTCTTTGTGCCAGTACCAGACTGTCTTGATGATTACAGCTTTGTAATATAGCTTGAAGTCTGGAATTGTGATGCCTCCAGCTTTGCTTTTCCTTTCAACCTTACTTTGGCTATTCAGGGTCTTTTCTGGTTCCGTACAAATTTTAGGATTATTTGTTCTAGCTCTGAAAAATGCTGATGGTATTTTGATAGGAATTGCATTGAATATGTATGTTGCTTTCGGTAGCATGGACATTTTAACAATATTGTTCCAATCCATGAGCATGGAATATTTTTCCATTTCTTTGTGTCTCCCTCAATTTCTTTCGTAAGTGTTCTGTAGTTTTTAGAGTACAGATCCTTTACCTCTTTGGTCAGGTTTATTCCTAGGTATCTTATGGTTTTTGGTGCAGTCGTAAATGGGATCAATTCCCTGATTTGTCCTTCTGCTGCTTCATTGTTAGTATATAGAAATGCAACTGACTTCTGTGCATTGATTTTATATCCTGCCACATTGCTGAATTCCTGTATGAGTTCTAGCAATGTTTTGGCAGAGTCTTTTGGGTTTTCTACATAGAGTATCATGTTGACTGTGAAGAGTGAAAGTTTGACTCTCTGTCAATTTGGATGCGTTTTATTTCTTTTTGTTGTCTGACTGCTGAGGCTGGGACTTCCAGTACTATGTTGAACAACAGTGATGAGTGTCAACATCCCCGTCATGTTCCTGACCTTAGGGGAAAAGCTCTCAGTCTCTCCCCATTGAGGATGATATTTGTTGTGGGTCTTTTGTATATGGCTTTCAAGATGTTGAGGTATGTTCCCTCTATCCCTACATGATGAAGGGTTTTTATCAAGAAAAGATGCTATATTTTGTCAAATGCTTTTTCTGCATCTATGGAGAGGATCATGTGGTTTTTATCCTTTCTTTTATTAATGTGATGTATCACATTGATTGATTTGCAGATGTTGAACCACCCCTGCAGCCCAGGAATAAATCCCACTTGGTCATGGTGAATAATCCTCTTAATGTACTGTTGGATTCTATTGGCTAGTATCTTGGTGAGAATTTTTCCATCCATGTTCTTCAGGGATATTGGTCTGTAATTTTCCTTTTTGGTGGGGTCTCATGGTTTTGGGACAAAGGCAATGCTGGCCTCATAGAACGAATTTGGAAGTTTTCCCTCCATTTCTATTTTTTGGAACAGTTTCAGAAGAGTAGGTATTAGTTCTTCTTTAAATGTTTGGTAGAATTCCCCTGGGAAGCCATCTGGCCCTGGAATCTTGTTTTTTGGGAGATTTTTGATTAATGATTCAATTTCTTTGCTGGTGATGGGCCCGTTCAGGTTTTCTACCTATTCCTGTCTCAGTTTTCGCAGTTTCTAGGTTTGTAGGAATTTATCCATTTCTTCTAGATTGCCCAATTTGTTGGCATATAATTTTTCATAATATTCTCTTATAATTGTTCGTATTTCTTTGGTGTTGGTTGTGATCTCTCCTCTTCCATTCGTGATTTTATTAATTTGGGTCCTTTCTCTTTTCTTTTTGATAATACTGGCTAGGGGTTTATCGATCTTATTAATTCTTTCAAAGAACCAGCTTCTAGTTTTGTTGATCTGTTCTATTTGTTTTTTATTTCTATTTCATTGATTTCTGCTCTAATCTTTATTATTTCTCTTCTCCTGCTCGATTTAGGCTTCACTTGCTGTTCTTTCTCCCATTTCTTTAGGTGTAAGGTTAGCTTGTGTATTGACGACCCAAGCAAAATACATACTAGACAAATTCGAAGAGGTCAGAAACCAAAAAGAAAAGGAAGGGGGAAAGAAAAGGGAAAAAAGAGAATATAATCTCCCAGGTGAACAAAACAGGGTATATATACAAAAATAAAATTGAATACAGAGAAAAGAAGCAAAAAATGAAAAATATATCTATAAAATGGAAGTGTAAAAATGAAAGTTAAAAGAAGACTTAAAAACAAAGAGTTGATGGGGAAATCGGAGGGGGAGACGAACCATGAGAGACTACAGACTCTAAGAAATAAACTGAGGGTTCTAGAGGAGAGGGAGGTGGGGGGATGGGTTAGCCTGGTGATGGGTATTAAAGAGGGCACGCACTGAATGGAGCACTGGGTGTTATACGCAAACAATGAATCATGGAACACTACATCAAAAACTAATGATGTAATGTATGGTGATTAACATAACATAATAAAAAAAAACAAAAACAAACAAACAAAATAAATAAAATAAAATATACACTTGACCAGCAAAACACACACACACACACACAAAGAGTTGATAAAATGAGAAACTAGTTGAAAAGGAAAAAAGAAAAGGAAAATTTTAAACTAAAAGATAAAAGAATGATGAGAAAAAACCTCGAATTCTATATACTATTTTCCCCTAGAGCTGGAGTTTTACAGTTCTGTGTGCTCTGTAAACTTGGTATTCACCTGCTGTTCCAGCTAGTCCTCTGGGGGAGGGGCCTGCTGCACTGACTCTCAGGTGTCTTTGCCTGGGTGGAGTTGCACCGCTCCTTGCCAGGGGGCTGGGCTGAATATAAGCTGCTTGGGGTTGTTCTATGTGGCTTTTGTTCCCTGAAGGCTTTCCTTGCCGCTTTAGAATATGAAAATTAAAATGGTGGTGCCCTGACCTCCAGCCCCGGCGCTGAACAGTCCCAGCCCCCTCTCTTCAATAAACCCTCAGGGAAAAGCAGTCTTCACTTTTGTGTGCGCCAAACTGTGCAGACTCCTGCAGTGGGCACCTGCGCCCATCCTCCTCCCAGGGGAGGGAGGAGGGCTGCCTCCAGCCTGCCACTTGCACGGCCCCCATACCGGGAGTGGTTGCGGGATTGTGTGCACCCATGCCACCCCTCCCAGGGGAAGGAGGAGGGTCACCCTGTTTCTGCCTTTCACAGGGCCCCTGCATGGAGAGCAGTTGCTGGATGCTGCCATGGTTCACAGTGTATGGCAAACCAAGCTAAGAGCCCACTCCCTGGCTTGCTGACTGTAGCCAGTTTCCCTGCTCCAGTGTTTGGGAACTCTGCCGGCTTAGGCACCCTCATTCTTTCTGTGGCCCCAGGGATCCTAAGACCACATTGTCGCACCTAGGATTCTGCCCTGCTTTGCCACCTGAGCACCTTTCGGGTCGGGATATCCCTCACCAGAGCAGACTTCTAAAAGTTCCGATTTTGAGCTCCACTGCCATATCACCTTCCTATAGCTGGCTTACTGAGGCTCCCTCCCCTGCTGTTTATCTTCTGATATATGTCTCCTCAGATTCATATCTCCACACCTCCCACCTTGCAAAAAGTGGTTGCTGTTCTATTTGTAGAATTCCCGCAATTCTTTTCTTACATCTCAGGTTGAATTCATGGGTGTTCAGAATGATCTGCTAGATACCTAGCTAAATTCAAGGGACCAGATGAAATGAGGTCCCCTATTCTTCCACCATCTTGCCTCCCTCCCTAAACTTATTCTTATATAAAATGGGAAGAATACTAGCATCTCCCTCATAGGTTTGTTGTGAAAATTAAGTAAAAATCTCTACAAAATTTTGAGATATTCCAGTTGCTTGCCGAGCTCTTTATCAAAATAAATAACACTGGCAAGATACATTTCATGGGGCAGTAAAAGTAGTACTTGGGGATCAAATGTCTGTTTCAAAAAAATGAATATTTAATGTGTCTTGGATGTCCAAGTGATAATATGGAGTAAGGAATTTGATATACAAATCTAGAGTTCAGAGAACATGTAAACTGAAAGATGAAAAGTGTTTGACATCATCAGCATATAGATGGTATTATAAAGCATGAGACTAAATGAGATTATCTGGGAAGAGTGTTTAGAAAGAAGAGAAGTGGGGGCACCTGGGTGGCTCAGTCATTAAGCGTCTGCCTTCGGCTCAGGTCATGATCCCAGGGTCCTGGGATCGAGCCCCGCATCGGGCTCCCTGCTCAGCGGGGAGCCTGTTTCTCCCTCTCCCACTCCCCCTGCTTGTGTTCCCTTTCTTGCTGTATCTCTCTCTGTCAAATAAATAAATAAAATCTTAAAAAAAAAAAAGAAAGAAAGAAGAGAAGTGATCTCAGGATAGTTGGCTAGGGTACTTTAGTGTTTAAGGTTGAATAGGGAAAAAGCAGCCATTTGAAAAGACTACAAAGTAGCAACAGGAGAAATAAAAGGAACAATGGAAGAATGTTAAAGACTGCTTCAATCAGAATTCACTTGCAGATAAGAGAAACCAATCTATCAGTTTTAAGCAGATTGGAATTAAATATAGGAAATTAGATGCTTACAATCTTGATGGTTGGGCTGGTTCCACAAAAATTACTCCCAGACCAAGGTGATTAAGGTTTCCTATCAAGGGAAGAGTTTCAAAGGTCATAAGCAGAAATAAACACATAGGCTTTGTCTCAACTTCTGCCCCCAGGATCATGCTACCTTAGCCACAGTCTGGAGATTTAAAAAAAAAAACCCACCAGATCAATTGGTTTTGCAGTCATGTTGCACAAGGAAAAAGAGTGCTTCATGCATTATGCTTTGCTCCCTTCATCAGTTTCAAATTTTAGACTCACTAGTGCATTTCACTGGCATTACTTAAATCTCTATGTCTATAAATGTATATATACGGAAGTCTGGAAAACATGTTTTTAGCTTTCTAGCTACTATAGTACAGGGAGATAAAATAGAATAATGTTGGAAAAGATATTAAAAAGTCAATTTACTATTTACTATATAGGTATCAAAAGAGATGCAAGAGGAGAGAGCTTTTTCAAGAAGACATGAGTTGCCAGTTGTGTGCAATGCTAGTAAAAAGGCAAATAAGATGAAACCAGAAATAGTAATTGGATTTGGCATCATGGGGGGTTCTTGATGATCTCAACAATAGCAGAGGAGGGTGAAAACTTTAGGGAGATGGAGTAGGTTAAAGAGTGAATAGAAACTGAGGAAATTGAGGGGCGCCTGGGTGGCTCAGTCGGTTAAGCGGCTGCCTTCGGCTCGGGTCATGATCCCTGGGTCCTGGGATCGAGCCCCACGTCGGGCTCCCTGCTCAGTGGAGAGCCTGCTTCTCCCTCTCCCTCTGCCTGCATCTCTGCCTCTCTGCCTACTTGTGCTCTCTCTCTCTCCCTGTCAAATAAATAAATAAAATCTTTAAAAAAAAAAAAAGAAACTGAGGAAATTGAGATAAGAATAGAAACAACTCATTCTCAGTGTGTTTTCTGAAAAGAAGCAGAGCTATAGAACAATAGTGGGAGATAGATGCAGGGGTTGATGAAAAAGTTTTGTATTTTGCTGGTTTTAAATACGATATCTTGGTGAACTGATGGGAATAATTCAGTAGGGAAGGGAAAATGATGTTCTAATAGAAGGAATAACTACAAGATAAAATCTTTAATAAGATAACCCAAATCAGGGCTTTTCTGAATAGGGAAAATGAAGGGAGCATGGAAAAAGGAAATCCAGGAAGCTTGTAAGGAATGGAATATCAGATTGTGACCTAATTAGATAAAAAGAGAAATGAAGATAGAACATGAGGGATGAATAGTAGAAGATTAGTGGAACAGCAAGTTGGAGGTCTAAATCAGGGCAAAATATTTTGGAGTGGACCAACTCACTCTGAGGGTAAACGGAAGTGGTCCAAGTAATATGTTTATGGCTAATGGTTATGAGTAGGTCTAGGGTGTGATCATAGGAATGTGGGGCTGAGGTGAGTTTAAGAAAAAGTTTTTTGGAAGTGAGGGAGTCACAAAACAGAGAACCAGGGGTAAAAGATGTGTTATGTTGGCTTAATCACTGAGAATAACAGTAGCACAAATGGAGAATAAAATGCTAAACCAAGGGAAAAAATACAAAAAACAAAAACATCTTTAGTGAATGAGGCAAGGTGGATTAGAGTTCTAGATATCCAGTGAGAGTAGGTACAGTGAGAATAAAGCAAAACGGTAGGGGCATCAAAGAAGCTGTGATTTCGAGCAAGGAAAGAATATATATATCTATCCTGAATATAGATTTTTTGTGAGGACTACAAATGATATCTATGTTAGGTACCATTTGTGAACACAGACACACACACACAGACACACCCCATGGAAATACTGCATTGCTAACTAGGAAATCTCATTTCATGGAATAAATACAGGATGTTTTTAGAGCAAGTAAAATTTGAGCTATTAAGTGTTACTTTGTAGCAATAATTTTAATAAAGACAAGATAATCAAAGAATTTTTTCATACTTCGTATTAGTTGGCCTGCTGTCTCTCCTACAAGGAATTCCTTGATGATATTGACTATTTCACTGATCCCTATGTTCCCAGCAGTTGGCACAAGTTCAGGCACACTGAACCAATATTTGTTGAATTCAAAGCTCACAGAGCAGCATTTATGTAAAGAGATTCTTCTCAAACTAATGAGGAATGGGGAACTTGAGACAGCCTAAATTAGCTGTTGCACAACAAGTGGAAAATGTACCATACTACAGCAAATCACAAGAAACTTGAATAACATTTTCACTTATCAAGCCTTGTACTCTTTGTATTTCAATGTCTAGCATATTTCCAATTTATGAAAATAAATGTGGACTGAAAATGTGATGTATTATTTCTGTGCATGTAATGGCAAATAATTATTATGCATATTTTCAAGAAAATAAAAAGATAGGACCCCACCTGACCCTGAAAATTTGTTCAAACAATCTGTGTTCATGGTTCATTAGTGATATGCTCTACCAAGCTGGTGAATAAATAATCATTTTCATCCCCTTTCATTGCTTCTCCTGCTTATGGAGGCCATTAGCAGATAAGAATGACATTAATGCACATTTTGTATAATAAAAATTCCATGAACCTAAGAATCTTATTTTCGCTGTCAAGGGCCCATAACTACAGAAGGGGGATGATGAATAAGAGATAAAAAGCCAGAAATAGCAAAATTCAATACAATTTTTAAGTGAAGTGCAACCAGAAATGTGGGTGAAGAAATGCAATTATATGCTAGCAGAAGGAGACTGCTGATAATTAAATATAAATGTATAATATACATATACATATAACATATATAATACAGATGAACTCTGTGGACACAATAGGTATGCATTGTTATGTGTGTGTATTTATATATATAACATAAATAATATTAAATTATATTTTAGTGTGATTACATGAAGAACAAAATAACTTACTTAAACCTTTGCCTGCAGCTTTTATGGATTTTTTTTACCTTTAGATATAACTAAAGTTAGTTGGCACAGAGAAATAAATGTAAAGCAGACCATTTCAAACCCTTACACAAATATGCACATACAATTCAATAATGGCACAGATAACACTGTGCTAATGAAAATTACCTCCCTGATTATTGTCTTATTGTCTCTATTTCCTTCTTATATTGGTAGAAATAATTTGTGAAGGCATCGACTTATTAAAAAATAAATTATCATGCCAGTTGTTGATGGCTTGCCTTAGTAAATACAATTAGGGATATCTACTGCTCCTTGAATACTGTAAGAATAAGAAACAGATTTCAATTAAAATGGTCATGCTGCAGAGGAAAGTCCTATTGGCCTGATGAGCAATATATTTTTAAATAAAGTACAGGAAAAATATCTTTGAAAATATATAGTATTCAGTCACCTCTGTGATTATTTAGGTAAGATTAATAAACAAGTAGACTGTGGGTTCCATGTTTACTAATGAGAAGAATGCTCAGAGCTTTATTAGGAAAGGATTCGAAAGAATGGCTTAGAGTTTAATAATGTGCGTTGACTTTCACAAGGAAACATATTCTTTTTTTTTTTTAAAGATTTTATTTATTTATTTGACAGAGAGAGAGAGATAGCGAAAGCAGGAACACAAGCAGGGGGAGTGGGAGAGGCAGACTTCCTGCCGAGCAGGGAGTCCAATGTGGGACTCGATCCCAGGACCCCAGGATCATGACCTGAGCCGAAGGCAGACGCTTAACGACTGAGCCACCCAGGAGCCCAGGAAACATATTCTTAACACCACAGTGCCTTTAAAAGGTAGGAATAAGCACCTGTTCTAAACAGAGTCAAAACTAGCAAGATTAGTTAAGTATACAGGAGGGGCCCCAGTTGTTCAATTTTATTTTAGGTTGGGGTAAAAAAAATGAATAAGAAATTGTGATTCCTCTGTGTTAGATCTTGTTTTAATGAAGAGCTTTTCAGGGGAAGTAAAATGACACTTAGGCTTCTCCAAAGAAATACAAAGAGACAACTGATTTTTTTTAATGACTCATAAAGATGCAAATGACAACAAGAAGAAATACTTGAAGTAACTTCAAAGTGATTCTTTCTCTGTCAAGGGAAATAAAGAACTAAAGCAATATTAACACAATCCACATCACAATGCCAACTACGTTTTATAGAAATGTCAAAATATTTATACTTATTTTCATTTTAAATTTTAAAATCTTTTAATTACAGGGAAAATAATATAATAGTACTAGCATAGTCACTATCTAAAAAAATTAAGGTAATAGAAATTTTCCTTCAGTTTCTTTGAAAGAATACATTTTCTTGCTTCTTTTTTCTTTCTTTTTCTGTTGATCTGTAGAGATTCTTTATATATTCTAATTATTAACATTTTCTTTCTCTTATATGTGTTGCAAATATCTAATAGTATTATATAAATATATTTTATTTCACATAATTTCTAAATTTTATGTAAGCAAATATTATTTTCTTTCTAGCTTGTATGATTTTTTCTTTGTTACTTGAAGTCATCACTTTTTAAAATGAATTTGGTATATTTCTCCATTTATCTAGATCTTTTAAATACCCTTCAGTAAATGTTATTGCTTCCTCTATAATACCTCTGCATATCTTTGGTAAACTTATTCCTGGGTATATTATAGTTTTTTGCTTTCATGAATGGTATATTTTAATTTCATTGTCTAATTTATATTTGGAATATAAGAATGTTATTGATAGGAACAGTAACCTTGCATCAAGCACCTTGCTAACTCTAATTCATCCTAATAATCTATGAAATCTCTTGGAATTTAGGAATAGAATATCATTCAACTGCAGATAATTACAGCTGATCCTTGATTTTCAGCCCTAGTGACTTTCCTATCTTTTTTATTACTGGGACATAATAACTTTATAGTAGTTAATTCATTAAATCATGAAATATTTTTATGTCATTATAATAGTAGAGTTTACTGTTATAAAGTTTGATAACTTGGAGTGGTAATGGCAGTCATCTTGATACTTTAAAAGCAAAAGGGACTCTATCATTTCACAAGTAAATGTCATGTTTTCTGTAGGCATTTGGAAGATTCCTTTCATTAGATTAGAAAGGTCCATTATGATTGGTCAACCAGGAAATTAAGAAGAATGTAAAAAATTCATAGAAGCAAATGAAAATGAAAACAACTGTTCAAAACCTTTGGGAAGCAGCATACGCAGTCCTAAGAGGGAAGTATATAGCAATACAGGCCTTCCTCAAGAAGCAAGAAAAGTCTAACCTTACACCTAAAGGAGCTGGAAAAAGAAGAGCAAATAGGGGGTGCCTCGGTGGCTCAGTTGGTTAAGTGGCTGCGTTTGTCTCAGGTCATGATCTCAGGTTCCCTGCTCAACAAGGAGTCTGCTTCTCCCTTTCCCTCTGCCCCTGCCCCCCCGCTTCTGCTCTCTCACTCTCTCTCTCAAATAAATAAATGAAATCTTAAAAAAAAAAAAAACACAGCAAGTAAAGCCTAAATCGAGCAGGAGAAGAGAAATAATAAAGATTAGAGCCGAAATCAATGAAATAGAAATAAAAAACAAATAGAACAGATCAACAAAACTAGAAGCTGGTTCTTTGAAAGAATTAATAAGATCGATAAACCCCTAGCCAGTATTATCAAAAAGAAAAGAGAAAGGACCCAAATTAATAAAATCACGAATGGAAGAGGAGAGATCACAACCAACACCAAAGAAATACGAACAATTATAAGAGAATATTATGAAAAATTATATGCCAACAAATTGGGCAATCTAGAAGAAATGGATAAATTCCTACAAACCTAGAAACTGCGAAAACTGAGACAGGAATAGGTAGAAAACCTGAACGGGCCCATCACCAGCAAAGAAATTGAATCATTAATCAAAAATCTCCCAAAAAACAAGATTCCAGGGCCAGATGGCTTCCCAGGGGAATTCTACCAAACATTTAAAGAAGAACTAATACCTACTCTTCTGAAACTGTTCCAAAAAATAGAAATGGAGGGAAAACTTCCAAATTCGTTCTATGAGGCCAGCATTGCCTTTGTCCCAAAACCATGAGACCCCACCAAAAAGGAAAATTACAGACCAATATCCCTGAAGAACATGGATGGAAAAATTCTCACCAAGATACTAGCCAATAGAATCCAACAGTACATTAAGAGGATTATTCACCATGACCAAGTGGGATTTATTCCTGGGCTGCAGGGGTGGTTCAACATCTGCAAATCAATCAATGTGATACATCACATTAATAAAAGAAAGGATAAAAACCACATGATCCTCTCCATAGATGCAGAAAAAGCATTTGACAAAATATAGCATCTTTTCTTGATAAAAACCCTTCATCATGTAGGGATAGAGGGAACATACCTCAACATCTTGAAAGCCATATACAAAAGACCCACAACAAATATCATCCTCAATGGGGAGAGACTGAGAGCTTTTCCCCTAAGGTCAGGAACATGACGGGGATGTTGACACTCATCACTGTTGTTCAACATAGTACTGGAAGTCCCAGCCTCAGCAGTCAGACAACAAAAAGAAATAAAACGCATCCAAATTGACAGAGAGTCAAACTTTCACTCTTCACAGTCAACATGATACTCTATGTAGAAAACCCAAAAGACTCTGCCAAAACATTGCTAGAACTCATACAGGAATTCAGCAATGTGGCAGGATATAAAATCAATGCACAGAAGTCAGTTGCATTTCTATATACTAACAATGAAGCAGCAGAAGGACAAATCAGGGAATTGATCCCATTTACGACTGCACCAAAAACCATAAGATACCTAGGAATAAACCTGACCAAAGAGGTAAAGGATCTGTACTCTAAAAACTACAGAACACTTACGAAAGAAATTGAGGGAGACACAAAGAAATGGAAAAATATTCCATGCTCATGGATTGGAACAATATTGTTAAAATGTCCATGCTACCGAAAGCAACATACATATTCAATGCAATTCCTATCAAAATACCATCAGCATTTTTCAGAGCTAGAACAAATAATCCTAAAATTTGTACGGAACCAGAAAAGACCCTGAATAGCCAAAGTAAGGTTGAAAGGAAAAGCAAAGCTGGAGGCATCACAATTCCAGACTTCAAGCTATATTACAAAGCTGTAATCATCAAGACAGTCTGGTACTGGCACAAAGACACATAGATCAATGGAACAGAATAGACAACCCAGAAATGGACCCTCAACTCTATGGTCAACTAATCTTCGACAAAACAGGAAAGAATATCCAATGGAAAAACGCAGCCTATGGAATGGGAGAAGATATTTGCAAATGATATATTAGATAAAAGGCTGGTATCTGAAGTCTATAAAGAATTTACCAAATTCAACACCCCCCAAAACAAAAAATCCAGTCAAGAAATGGGCAGAAGACATGAACAGACATTTCTGCAAAGAAGACATACAAATGGCCATAGAGACACATGAAAAAATTCTCCACATCACTTGGCATTAGGGAAATACAAATCAAAACCGCAAGGACATACCACCTCACACCAGTCAGAATGGCTAAAATGAAGAACTCAGGAAACAACAGATGTTGGTGAGGATGCAAAGAAAGAGGAACTCTCTTACACTGTTGGTGGGAGTGCAAAGGTATTTACTAGGTATTTACCCCAAAGATACAAATCTGATCTGAAGGGGCACCTGCACCCCAAAGTTCATAGCTGCAATGTCCACAATAACCAAACTGTGGAAAGTGCCGAGATGTCCATCAACAGATGAATGGATAAAGAAGATATTGTATATATATACAGTAGAATATTACTCAGCCATCAGAAAGGATGACTACTTACCATTTACACTGACATGGCTGGAACTGGAAGGTATTATGCTGAGTGAAGTAAGTCAATCCGAGAAAGACAATTTTCATATGGTTTTACTCATATGTGGAATATAAGAAACAGCGCAGAGGATAATATGGTAAGGGAGGGAAAACTGAATGGGAAGTCATCAGAGACGGAGAAAAACTATGAGAGATTTTTAAGTATACGAAAATAACTGAGGGTTGCTAGAGGGGAAGTGGGGGGGGGAATGGGGTAACTGGGTGATGGGCATTAAGGAGGGCACATGATGTAATAAGCCCTGGGTAGTATATGTAACTGGTAAATTATTGAGCACTACATCTGAAACTAATGATGTACTATATGTTGGCTAACTGAATTTATATAAAAAAAGAAAAAAAGAGTAAGTTTAGTGATGTTATGCAAGTTGTAGTGTGTCACATAGTGAATAAAATGTAGAATCAAGATTCAAAATGGAACCTGTCTTTTCATATAGAGCTCCACTTTTTTTTCTTTAATTTACTTATTTTAGAGAGAGAGTGCCTGCATGGGGAGTGGTAGGGGGGCAGGGATCAGGCGGAGTGGGAGAAAGAGAATCTCAAGCAGACTCCGTGCTGAGCTTGGAGCCCTAGTCAGGGCTTGATCTCATGACCGTGAGATCATGACTTGGCCAAAATCAAGAGTTAGGCACTTAACTGACTGAGCCACCCAGGTGCCCCCAGAGCTCCACTTTTAATGACCATACTGTAGAGTTTCCTAATGAAACTGAGAGTGTAGAGTTGAAAGAGATCTAACATTTGTCAAATGGAATTCTCTCAGTAACCTTTTATAATAAGCGTGTTTACTGCTCATTTAAAAATGATAAACTCAAGACTCAAAGAAGACCACAAGCTTATTAAAGAAGCTTTCACTAAGGAAGAACGAAGACTCTCATGGCAGACAAGATATGTGCATCATGTTGTTAACAGGCTGAGGTTTCCAGGAAAAGTAAGCAGGATTCAGATTGAGTGTCTGGAACTCAGTGAGAGGGAACAGGATTAGCAGAGCTATGGGCAGAAAGGGTCATATAGCAGGTATTTAGTTTCCTTAACAATGGTTCCCAGTAACTGCAGGTCAGTTACTCTGCATGAACACAACAGACCAGAAGGATCCAAAGCTATGATCTAATCCAAAGAACTGCAGTGAGTGTACTCAGACTCTAATTTAGGGAAAATCTAAGGGGAGAAATGAGTTTCTTTCATGATCTCTTCCCCTTCCCCTCCCTCTCCTTTGGTGACTTAAAACAGAAATGTATGTATGTATTTATTTAGTTCCTTCCTTCCTTCCTTCCTTCCTTCCTTCCTTCCTTCCTTCCTTCCTTCCTTCCCTTTGTGGTAAGAACACTTAATGTGAAATCTGCCCTCTTAATGAATTTTGAAGTGCACATAATACTGTGTTGTTGACTATCAGCACTATGTTGTATAGCAGATCTTTAGAGAGAGAACCCAAATATAAAGTAATCCCCCATTTTTTAAAATGAGAAATTCTTAAAAAATATATTTTTGGAAAGATTTACTACAAATACATTTATAGATGAATATGTCAAATTCTTATAATATTTAATTTCTTAATTTAATTGCATATTTAAAATCATTTATGTAATCTATAAATACAGATTTACTTTCTTCACTCTCAAATTTTATTCAAACTCTACTTGCATCCTCTACGACATTGGGTTTGTCACCATTAGAACCACTTTCCAAATCATCTAGCATAGGTTTTCAGAGCTGTCATCCTCAATTCCTCCTAAATTACTTGGAAAGCAGTACTTTTTAAATTCATATATAATCTTGTCACTGGAAAAGTCAGTCCAAGTTCCAAGTACCATTTGTATAAAATAAGTATTATAATCCTTTAAACATTTTATTAATTCCAAAGAAATATTTTCTTCATAAAAATATTTTTTCCATTGCCTTAAAAATGAGTTTCAAAGACATAAAGATATCTAACACATCTTGTGATGTCATATCAGCAATAGTCACTAACTTTTTCTTATATTTCGTTGCCTCTTGTTTTTACTCATATCACCAGACTTCCTTAAGCATCTTGGACAACAGAGGACATACTGTATTTTCCTCAAAATATTTTACCTTATTCAAAACAAGCTAAAAAAGAAAATGGCCTACAATAAGGGAGAATTTTAGGACTTACATATAAGAAGACTCACTTCTGAATAAAAATAGTAAACATATCTGGCCATATATAGTATATGAGAGAGAAAGGGTAAGGAAGAAGAGGGGGTTATAATTAAGCTAAATTCTTATTTATCCCAGTAGGAAACCGATAAGTAATTTATAAAATCAATGACTCCATAAAGAGCTGTATACACATATATGATTTAGAGAGATCAGAATAACCACTGGTACAGGAAAACATAAACTATTAAATGTAGGTTTTTCCATTTAAGAAGAGTGATCTGAGATGACTAGGATGGAAAAGACTGTCTTTTAATGAAAAGATCTCTATTATTTTATTTTTTAATTATGTGCATTATTACTTTTGATAATTACAATGCAGTTAAACAGCAGCTGAGAATTATTTAACCCATTAAGTCAAAATTGTGGACCTCAGAAACTGTAACACCAAAAACAATTCTCTATGAGCACGTGATAAAACCTTAGGTCGCTTGTTCCTAAGGACACTTCATGGATTACTGCATTTCTTTCTTTTTTTTTTTAAGATTTTATTTATTTATTTGACAGAGAGAGACACAGCAAGAGAGGGAACACAAGCAGGGGGAGTAGAAGAGGGAGAAGCAGGCTTCCCGCTGAGCAAGGAGCCGGATGCGGGGCTCGATCCCAGGACCCTGGGATCATGACCTGAGCCGAAGGCAGATGCTTAATGACTGAGCCACCCAGGCGCCCCAGGATTACTGCATTTCGATTAGAAAATATACCACTAAAACATATGTCATCACTATAGAGCTCCTCTGCATGAATTAATGAAGAATACTGCTTTATGCTTCACTTGTCCCTTTGGCTGCAATTTCTGGAAATGGTTGGCTGTAGTACTGTTTAGAGATGGTTGTGGATGGTGGCTAAAATTTGTTATGCATCATGTCCTATGGATCCCCTTGGATACAAATGTTTTAATTACTCCAGTGGAATGAAGTGAAAATCCTCACTATATTGATTTGTCAGGAATAAGACATTCCTTGCTCTGCTAATTCTTGGCTCTGGCTGTTAAAGAGCCATTGCTTCTTGGTTTGCAGCCTGGAATAATAAGTTACATAAATAACTTCCTTGTGGCTGGTCCTCCTCCAAACTTGATATGGTGCCACTATTCATTAATATCATGTCCGTGAGCAGACCTGCTCAGAATATGCAACGGTTTCCTTCATCTAGAAATTGCAGGAACAGTGACAGGGTTAAACAACTGAATACAGGTAAAATACCATTGCAGATCATGCCATCACTCAGAATCTGTTTGCATTAAGAAAGCTATTTTCATCTGGTGGACAACATATGTCTACGCTGCTCTTTTCAGCCCTACTCATAAAGTTACAAAACTTAAAACCCTTTCAAAACTAATCATTTTCTGTTCCTTATTCATACAATAATCATTATCTATAATATAAAGGATTTAATTATAGCCTAATGTTAGATTAGTGCACACACATTTGCTTTATACAACAAGGTGAAATCATATTTCATTACCTCATCACTTCTTACCATAGACATGCCATGAAAACTCAAAGAACCTGCAACTCTATGTTCCTTTTTGGGAAGTTTCAGTATCTTAGGGTGGGAAGGAAGCTGCACTTGTTTCCGGGCTTCAAATCACTAGACGCATGATCAGTGTGTGAGGTGAAGGTTACCACATAGAAAGAGGTTAGCTATGGAAGAGGATGACCAAGCACCTCTGGGATGCCTTCACAAACAACTCTGCCCAGTAGAATTCCATATTAAACATAAGCCAACTGTGCTAATGGGAATCGTTTATGGGCAAATGCTAGGAAAATACAGAAAAGCAGACAAACTGCTCTCAGTTTCTAAAGAACTGTTTGAGTTCTCAGGACCAATGTTTAGCTTAGACTTAAAAGCATATAGTGATTCTATGGTTAAAAAAAATGAAGTTCTTTGCTGCCCTGTGCTCGTACATACACAAGTATGTAATGAACTGTTTAAGGACAGACTTTCATCTTTTCCCTATGATATGTGTAGGAGGGGATATCTGCACTGTTAAATCATCTGCCAGAAGAAAGCAGCAGTTATGAAGATACAAGGCCGCAGATGAGAAAAAGGATAACACACTTTCTCTTTACCTTTACCCTCTAGTAGATTTAAAATACTCCCTTACTGATTCGAAATCACAGATTGAGATTTCTAGAAATGTTATAAAATTTTGTTACTCTAGAATATTTTGGAAGCCCCATAAAGCTATAAGACTACTATTAATATGCTTTGGTTTCAAAATTTTGTACAAGTAGATCCTTTCTTTATGGAAACTAATTCATTTGAATAATAGTGGGAAAATGTTATTCCAAAGACTTCAACAGTTCCAAATATAGGAGAAAAAATTATTTATTCAATGTCTTGATGCAAATATACAGTTGTAGAACAATATTTTGTCATATATAGATGTTACAGAGGAATAATAGAGGAGGTATTCCTTTCTTTGGAAAGCAAAACTTCAATTTTATGATTAGTATTATTTTAGGTTTAATATATTTTAAGAATTTATTTCCATAAGTACACTATGCAAAATAAAAGTGTAAACCTCAGGTAAATGTCCAAGTCAGAAAAAATAAAAGTATTTTAACAATTCTCAGACTAGAGAGTTTTGGGAAAGTGAAAAGTAACAATCTCATCTTTAAAAATTCCATTTCTGTGTAGATTCCAGAAATAACACAAGACATACCAGCTTGAGCCAAGCCTCTTTATTTTTTTATGGGCTCAGTTTCTTCATAAACCAATAGAAAAGGGGATATAGGATTAAATAACATGGTAACATATATATCCATATATGAACAGAGAATTTCCATATATCCCACACACAATTTCACTTGTTATTAAAACCTTACATTGGTATATTTATCACAATAAAGGAAACAATATTGATTCATTATTATTAACTAAAGTCCATACTATATTCAGATTTCCTTAGTTTTTAATTTTTAACTATGTCTGTTTTCTGTTCCAGGATGATATTCATGATAACACACATTCAGTAGTCACGTCTCCTTAGGCTCCTGCGGACTATGATAGTTTCACAGATTTTCCGTTTTTGATGACCTTGACATGTTAGGATGGAGGAGTGAGTACTGGTCAGATAGTTTGTAGACTGTCCCTCAACTGGGATTTATCTGATATTTTCTCCATGATTAGACTAGATTTATTGTTTTTTGTGAGGAAGACCACAGAGGTAAAGTGTCATTCTCAGTACATCATATCTATGGTATATACTGTCAACATGAATTATCACTGTTGATGGTAACCTTGATCAGCAGGCTGTGACAGTGTTGGCTATATTTTTCCACTGTAAAGTAACTCCTCCCCATTTTCCCTACTCTGTGGGAAGATTTTACTAAGTGCAGCCCACATTTAAGAATTGGAGATTTAGGCTCAACCTCCTTATGGGCAAAACATCTAAATAAATCATTTGGCATTCTTCTGCATGGGAGTTTTGTCTATTCCCTACTCCCAAGTATTTATTGATTCAATATTTATATATTTATATTGGTATGGACTCATGAATATTTATTTTATACTTTGGATTATAATGTTATACTCTATTTTTTTGCTCATATTGTTCCAGATCTGACCACTCAGGGCTCAGTTGATTCCTATGTCTTAGTTATATACTCCAAATCAATGTTTTTTATTTTGTTATGTTTTAGAGTACTTCCTTAATATCTGGTGCTCCTGGACCATGACTATTTCTTGCCTGAGTCATAGAATCAGCCATGTCTCCAAGGACCCCATTTCTTTCATTGGGGAATGGTATTAGAAAATAGGATCTGAGTTCTAGATGCACTCTTTACTGCTGGAGTGTCACTGCTTATAGGCCTTCTCATATTTTAAAGATATTATGGGTTTGGTGTCAGACAACTGCAATAAAGTGAATATTGCAGTAAAGCTAGTCAAATAATTTTTTTTGTTTCCTAGTACATATAAAAGTTATGTTTACACTATACTGTAGTCTACTGTGTAATAACACTTTTTAAAAAAAATAATGTCAATGTATATACCTTAATTAAAAAGTACTTTATTGCTAAAAAGTGCTAATCATCGTCTGAACTTTTAGAAGTCATAATCTTTTTACTGGTGGAGAATCTTGCCTCAATATTGATGGCTGCTGACTGATCAGGGTGGTGGTTGCTGAAGGCTGGGGTGGCTGTGGCAATTTCTTAAAATAAGACAATAAAGGTTGTCACATTGATGTACTCTTCCTTCCTTTCATTAATGATTTCTCTGTAGCATGCAATGCTGTTTGATAGCATTTTACCCACAGTAGAACTTCTTTAAAAACTGGAGTCATTCATCTCAAACCCTGCCACTGCTTTATCAATTATGTAATATTCTAAATCCTTTGTTGTCATCTTAGTAATCTTCATGGCATCTTCATCAGGAGCAGTTTCCATCTCAAGAAACCACTTCCTTGGTGCAACTATAGGAAGCAACTCCTTATAAGTTTTAACATGAAATTGCAGCAATTCAGTCCCAACTTCAGGCTGCACTTTCTAATTCTAATTCTCTTGTTATTTCCATCACAACTGCTGTTATTTCCTCCACTGAACTCTTGAACCCCTCAAAGTCAGCCATGATTGGAATAAACTTCTTCCAAACTCCTGTTAATGTTGATATTTTGACCTTTTCCCCATGAACAATAGATGTTCTCAAAGGCATTTAGAGCAGTGAATCCTTTCCAGAAGGATCTATGGGTTTTGATAAATGCACAGTGTCATGTGGCTAACATTAGAGTATCAAACTACTCCAAAATTCACCTTTGATTCATCTAGTCAAACCCCTCATTGCCCTTGGATATCTCTGGTAATCACTGATGTCTATATTGTCTCTATAACTTTGCCTTTATAGAATTTCATATAAATGGAATGATACCATAATGTAGCATTTTTAGTTTGGCTTCTTTCACTTAATAAAATATATTTAAGATTCATCAATGGCATTGTTTGGCTTGATACTTCATTCCTTTTTAAATTACTGAATAGTATTCCATTTTATGGATGTTCTTCAGTTTGCATTTCCTGACAAGTTGATTTCTTCTAATTTTTAGTGATTATGAATAGAACTGCTATAAACATTTGTATGCATGTGTTAGTGTGTACATAGTTCTTAATCAGTTGGAAATAGCTAGGAGGATTACTCCTAGATCAATATTCCTGGTAAGGCTATGTTTAGCCTTGTAGGAAGCTGCCAAACTGTATTTCAAAATGACTATACTCCCACCAGCAATGAATGTGAGTTCCTGTTGCTGTGTATTTCACCAGAAATGTGTATTGTCAATTTTTAGATTTTTAGGCATTATTATGACTTATTATAACATGCAGTCATATTTCATTTTTAAAAATTTGTATTTTCCTAATAGCAAATGGTGTGGAGTGCATTTTCATATGTTTATTGTCCATTTGTATATTTTCTTGGTCATATGTCTTCAAATATTTAGCCCATTTTTTTAGTTGGGTTGTTTGTTTTCTTGTGTTTTACACATTTTCTGTATCTGTTAGATACATTTCCTTTATCAGATATGTATTTTAAAGTGTTTAATGTTAATGAAGTCCAACTTAATTGATTTTTCATTCATGAATCATGGTATCAATATTGTATCTAAATATTTACCACTAACTCCAAGGTCACAATAGATGTTCTCCTATATTTTGTTTTTGAAATTTTATCTTTTTGCATGTTTTGTTTTGGAAGTTTTATCCTTCTGCATGTTACAAAAATGCATTTTGAGTATATTTTTTTGTGATATGTGAAGTCTATGTCTAGATTCTTTTTTTTTGTGCATATGGATGTCCAATTGTTCTAACACCAATGACTGAAAAGACCAAAGATTGAAAACACCAATGATATTAAAACTTATAAGGAGTTGCTTCATATGGATGCACAAAGGAAGTGGTTTCTTGAGATGGAAAACACCAATTATTGAAATTTCTCCATTGAATTGCCTTTATGCCTCTGCTAAAAAACAATTGACTATATCTGTGTGGGCCCAATTCTGGGATCTTTATTCTGTCCCATTATTTTATATGTCTATTATTTCACCATGCTTAATTTGCTGGAGTGTCACTGCTTATAGGCCTTCTCATATTTTAAAGATATTATGGGTTTGGTGTCAGACAACTGCAATTATAGAATTATAGGAAGCATTTTTGTTAGTGTTTTTTTAAAATTTCAAGCATTTATTTTTATTATTTTTGGAGACATTTTGCATACATTAGTCACCTGTTCGTCCATGTTGTATACTTTTTCCATTAGAAGCCTTAACATGTTAATCATTTATATTCCCTATCTGATCAATATAACACCTGTGTCATTCCAAGTCTGGTTCTGATGATTGCTGTCTCAAGACTGTGTTTTAACTTGCCTTTGGCATGCTTTATAATTTTTTGTTGAAAGCTAGGTATGTCGTATTGGGTAAGGTAATATGAACTGAAGAAAACGGGCATTTAATGTGAGGATTTATGTTATTCTGGCTAGGAATTGGGCCATTTAAAATTTTTACTATAAGTAGAGGCTCCAGAGACTTTAAAATCATCTTGTGTGCTTGTTGTTATCTCCTTATGACTTTGGGCTTCCATAAGTACTCCTCAGAGAAGTCTGTGTCTTTCAGCTGCAATTTGCAGTTATTATACTGAATCCCTTTTACTATCGTGGTTAGGTGAGGTGGAGAGGGAGGATTCTGCAATCTTTGATTAAATCTCAGTCTTTTAGTGAGCCTGTGTCTCCGGGCTATGACCTTCACATGTGGTGTAACTCCCTCCCACTTCATTTCCTTAACTGCTCTGTTCCCAATCTATTTTTGGAGCCCCTCACCCCTGTTAACTAATTTTTTTCCACTTAAGTGATACAGGAAGCCTAGAGGTGGCTGAGTGGGAGGAATTTCCTTTCCCCAACTGGCAAAAGGCTCTGGTAAAGTCTTTTCCCCTGGAGTGTAGTCTTTTGCTATAGGAAAGTCACTGAGTGTATTTCATAATGGCTATTCCTCCCCTCCCCTAGCCAGTCCACACTCAACCTCCAGCAATTCTTTAAAACTACCATTTAAGTGTTCCTACCAGTTTAAATTTTCAGGAGTTTCTGCTCCAGGTAAGCAGATCTCCCCACTGTTGCTCTGGATGTGCTTGTCTCTCCTGTTTTCAGGGTGGTAGTTTGTCTTGTAACCTCAGTTCTCTGATGGGTCCAAGAAAAGTCACTGATTTTTATTTGTCCAGATTTTTCTTGTTTTAAGTACAGGACTGGCAACTTCCAAACTCTTTACATGTTGAAGCTGAAACTTGAAGTCAGTATCTCTTTAGTGAAGAGAATTTACATTATTTGTGTCTATTGCAAGAGAATAGGATGAGTATAGATTTTTTTGTCACAGTGGATAATATTTCAAATATTTGTTTTAAAATCAGATTCAAAATTAGAATATATTTTTATGGTCATGACATAAATGACATCATACTAGGATGTGAACAAAGGTAGCTTTTTTTTAAAAGATTTTATTTATTTATGTGTCAGAGACAGAGCAAGCGAGAGAGAGCACAAGCAGAGGGAGTCGCAGGCAGAGGGAGAAGCAGGCTTCCTGCTGAGCAAGGAGCCCGATGTGGGACTCAATATCAGGACTCCGGGATCATGACCTGAGCCAAAGTCAGGTGCTTAACCGATGGAGCCACCCAGACATCCCTAAGGGTAACTTTTTTCTATTTTTCCATCAAGAAAGAACTCTCCTCCTGGACAAACTTTAGAGTTACATTTGATATCATGTACCCTGGTCCAAATGACTTTTCTGATTTTATCTGATTTACTAGTGCTCAAATGATACTGAGCACATTGGCAAAAAACAGTACTTTAACATTCCTTTTGTCGTGTCTATGATTTAGTTTTTTAAGTTAGTAGAAAACTAGAGATGGCTTCAAATATATGACCAGAAGGATGTCTTGCTGTTAAAAGATTTCATCATAGGTCCTCTGGGTAAATGCCTCCTTCCCCTTTAGGCCTGTCTGATGTAATTACACATTCAGAGTTAATGAGCCATGGAAAGCCCATTTGGGGAAAAAAGGCAAGGCTGCAGGGGAGTTAGAAAATAGGATTCTTATTAAACATTAAAGAATCAAAAATTATTAAATCTGGATTCTTCACTCCCCATGAAATCTTAGACAATCTTTGAAAGTACACAGATATAAATGTTAATAGACATTAATGCAAATAGCATATTTATCAAATTCAAGCTGGAAAACATGTACATTCAATTATTTGGTCTGAAAATTGGCAGAATTTTCCTTATTTCCAATTTCTTCTTATCTCATATAAAACTGTGACCTGAGTCATCATATGATTCCAGGAAACATTTAAAATCTAAAAAGGGTTCTCATTATAAATAATTAAATAGATACAGTAACTGCTTATGTATAACTCACAAATACACATATGCCCCACCCCCAACACATAATGTTTAAAACTGTGTTAAGTTACAAAAACCCAGGCTAATAGTAAACACAAGAAATATTTAATAGCATGTTGCAGTAAGTCATGGGAGATAATTTGTTTCTGGGTAAGGGAGCAAGATATTTTTAAACATACTTCTCAAAATCTGACAGCACCCCAGCGAGTAAGCCCATAAACCATGTCCCCTCTACAGTCTTCTCACTTAGGAGAGAGGCAAATCTTTTCCCAAATAGGTGCAACAAGAATATTGCAAAACAGACATGTTTAAATGACCTAGCCTGCCTGAAATCTAATATTTACTCAGATATGTGACCATAAAATCTTAGTAAGCAAAAGACAAGAAGCAAATAAATGTTGGTGAAATTTTATGTGAACTGTAAGCAAATTGCATAGAAAACCAATCTAACCTAAAAATCATCTTTTTGAATGGAAATATTAATTCTACTTATGAGTACTGACATACAATACAGACCAGAGTGGGTTACAGAAATAGATCAGAGGACATGGAAACAGCATGATGCTGAAAAGGAAAATGGGAAAAGTTATTTTTCTTCACAATATTATGGGAAAATTAGGAGTTAACATTAGTCTTTAAACTAAAAGATATATATATGAATTTCAGTTTTACATGTGTGATCCATGAAGGAAGATTAGTGTGGACAAATTGCTCACATTTGATTCTTGGTCCTACTACTTAATAGCGGTATAATCTTGGGGAATGACTCAGTTTCCTAATCCTGAGATCATGAATATAATAGTGCCTTATAATCACAGAGCCATTATGAGGATTAGATGATAAAGTAAATGTAATGTGCTTAGAAGAGTACCCTGCACTTAATATAATGCTCAATAAATGTTAGTTTCTATCATTACATGTTATACAAATAATATACAAAATGCTGATATGGGAAGTACATATGTGTATTACAAATCATGTATGTAATAGAGCTTAGTAAAGTTATGTACACTATATATATAAAATACATTAAGCATATATATATAAAGTAAGTTTTGTATATTTTTTATTCAACATTTGTGTACAAATACTTAGATTACTGGTCTAGTGAATTTTATAAAGTTGATTCTGTACAGTGTATGAAGTCATTTTCAATTTATATGTTTATCATTCCATTTATAAAATCATACATCGAAAGGAAAAAATATTACATTAAGTCACCTGATGTTGGAGTACCAAAATTTAGAGAATAAACATTATTATTTCCTGAATAAGCAATATTCAGTAGGCCTAATCTAACTGATTGTTGTACACACTTGATCGGCATATGAATATTAATTTACCTTTTGTGAAAAAGTTTTCTAGAATTCCATTAAGGGCATATTTTATAGACAGTTGACTAAGTTTTTGTTATAATTATTCAAGTTGATTATACTTGCAAGCCAGATTCAGCACACAATTATCTACTTTCTATTTCAGGTTTTATTAAATAGATTTCTTGAAAATGAGGAATAGAACATGAAATCTATAAAAGAATTGCTACATTATGGTCATTTTTCATCCCTTACTGTAATTTAGTGAACCACGCACTCACAGACACACAGGCCTATATGTGGGCGTGCGCACACACACATCTATATACTATTTTGAATTTTGAAGGAGAACAGGTTGATTCTAGCAATATGGAGTATTATTACAATGAGCATGTATTTATTACTAAACTGGAACACTCTGAAAGTGAAAGGTGACTCTATTTATAATTACCCAGGGAAGACAGGTGTAAAGTGACCTGCCCTATGCAAACCAGAATAGAGGGTCACACTAACTGGACTATGGGAATGACCATCCAGTGCTTCTCAGCTTGCACTAGAGTATACACACTTGATATAATTTGAAACCAGCTGCTAATCCTTTGCAGCTGGGTGAATAAACTTATACTTCCCTTAATCATGAGTTTTCTCATTTTCTCATCAAAGGGGCTAATATTACTTTTTCTAGAACTGTTGTGAGATTCTGACATGAAGATGCATATAATGTCTCTGTCACATAATAAGCACTTAATATAAGTTAACCGCTATGTTACTGCCAATAGGTTTAATGCTTGATTTGTTTTCTAATGATGAACAACATGCATTAGCACATATGTTCCATTGATAAATATGGTGAATTAAAAATAATAATTATGTTTTAGCACATGCTTTGAAATGAAATGTTAGATCATGTATATTTATGTCCCTTCTTCTTTTGTGCTTACATATATTCATCTCTGTCTCTATTTGTCCTTAGTTTGTACTTTTCCTGAAGATAGGGCCAATGTCAGTATAACTTCATATTGACCATTGTATTGTGAACATAAAAAGCATTCATGATGTGGTACAGTATGAAAAAATCTCTGTGAAAAGCAGGGTACACCACAACATCCTGGGCTACATTCTCATACCTGAGATGGCCAGAGTGAAGCATGGTTTGTGAACCTATAATTAATACTACACTTTCCTTTTTTCAGGGCTGCTCAGATAAAAATGCCTGACTGCACTCACTCCCTCTTCCCCATTCACTGACTCCCTTCATTCTTTCCTTCTTCCTTCCTCCTTCCCTCATTCCCCCACCCCCATCTCTTTCTTCCTCTCCCTCTCTTTCTCTTTTACCTCAAAATCCTGGTCTACCCAATGTTATTAAGACCCTAAGTCTGTAGGTTCCAGCTATGTCCTACTGCACTCCGTGCTTTGGAGTGACAATATAAAGTTGACCTGTATTTTAATATGCTTCTGCTAACATATTTTCTCTATAGTCATTAGTGTTCATTAACATCTTGAATGGGTTTATCATTTTAGAAAATAGATGTATTTTTAAATCTTTAGAGATTCTCTAGATATTTATCGTATCTTGGAGTGAAGTTTTAACCACTCATGAGCTCCTTTACTGTAATAAATTAGGTAACTCTTAAAGCTGTTTTAAAACTTTGACATGTAGCATTTTCATGTGTGTTCTAATATAAAATACATTCCATACATATAAAGAAAAGTGTGGGTTCTTATTACACATTGCATATAACTTTGGATCTGTTCTGGATCTATTAATAATGAAATATATAAAGCTTGTTTCAAAATATGGGCAAATGTTTTATATGCAGAACAGAGAAATATTATTTCATAACTTGATTAATATAACTGCAAGATGAGACATCTTCATTAAAGATACATTTATTTTACATCCCAGTTATAAAACAAATAAGACCTGGGGATGAAAAACACTGCATGGGGAATATAGTCAATAATATTGGAATAACTTTGGGGGCACCTGGGTGGCTCAGTTGGTTGAGCGTCTGACTCTTGATTTTAGTTCAGGTCATGATCTTGGGGTGGTGAGATCGAGCCCTGCCATGGACTCCACACTCAGTGGGGAGTCTGCTGGAGATTCTCTTCTCTCTGCTCCTCTGCCTGCTGTCTCTCTCATTCTCTCTAAAATAAATAAATAAATCTTTAAAGAAATATTGTAATAATTTTGTATAGTGACAGGTGGTAACTACACTTATTGTGGTGAGCATTTCATAATGTACAAAACTGTTGAATCACTCACCATGTTATATACCTGAAACTAATAGAATATTGTATGTCAGCTATACTTCAATAAAAAATGAAGTATCAGCTAATTTCTACACTTTAATTAGCACCATTTGTAAAAATATGACAGTTTTATTAAACATGATATTCAGAACCTTCAACAATGCTGAAGAAACAAATTATTAGTTTATTAAATGGAATGCAAGGGGGTCTAAGAGTAAACTTAAGTATACTTGTCTGTGCTCACAGAAATTGTACGCAGTACTGCCTCACCTATAATAATCTACCACAAAATCCTAGAGTTAGAATGGAACTCCCTACAATTAATCCTTTCTCCACCACAAATCCTTTTAATGAGAGCACTGCAGCAAAAAGTCAATCCCCCTGTTCATTTTGTCACAAAGAGTTGACTTCCTCACAAGAAATCTCATTCTATTGTTAAACAACAATGTCTAAGAAAATTCAATTTGTATCAACTATAACTTGTAACTTCTACTTAGTTCTACTTCTAGATTTTGTGCTCTAATAAATAAGTCTTACCTCTTCTTTATTTGATGGTCCTTCAAATACCTGGAGAGAGCTACTAAATCCCCCAAGATTTTTTTTTTTTTTCAGAAGAAAGGAAATGATCTCAGCTCTTTTAATTATTCTGGTAATCCTTCCAAAAATTGACTCACAGAAGCGATCACAGTAGATGTCTAATTGGAGCAAATTACAGTGAATTTGTTATACCATTTCTTCTATGTATTATATTTCAATGAATCTACGCTAAAGCTAATGTTATTTTGTATTTATTTAACTTTAGACCGTGGATGCATGTATTTTAACGTGTGTATGTGTATCTGATGTGTGTATATGTTGGGTATGCATTTTCAGAGCTTGCATAATTATTTACCAAAATTACACTGCTTATTTTTGGAAAGCAAGTGGTTTATTCATTACTCTGTCAGTCTGCCCCAGCTTCAGACATTCTGCCACTTGTGATATTACATTACAGCTAAATTATCATGCAGACCTCTCAAAAAGTCCTTCAAAAAACGCAGCTCAGAGATAAAGCTGACACAGTAATCAGGTCATATATCATACAACCATAAGAGGATCTTTTGCGACATAAAGGATTTGTGAATAACAAAAACACTCATACTATATTACTCTATGTCTCTCTTTGGCTCCATTTATAATTCCCCTCAATAAATTAGTCTAAACTAAATTACTAAATAAATTAGTATTTCTTTCCTTAAATCCTACAGCTACCACATATATTTTTTTTAAATTTACCTTCCTACTTCACAGGAAAAGAAATCTATTAGGTATGAATTTCCTTTACTTTCTGTCTTCCCATCCCCACATTATACTTACTTATATATCTTTATATGCTTTTCTATATCCTTCCAGTCTCAATGGGAAAGGAAAAGAGGTTTAAAAAAAATAAATACAGTTTAAGGATCCTTAAAAAAATCTAGATCCTGGTCCCTCAATGAGTAAATTCTCTCCCCCTTTGTCTCTTTGTCTCTCTAGTGTGTGTGTGTGTTTACACATGGTACAGTAAAAGAGTCTGAGGCCTGAAGGCATTTCTTAAACGAATATATGTAAAATCAATTAGCTGGGAAGAAAAACCCGAATATTTGATCTTGCAAAGCCAGCTGCTTTGAGATACTTCAAGGGGATCATGGGAAAGAAGAAAGTTAGCCTTAATTCTCAGAACCTCTTATCAAATTGTCAAGGTCAGTGGACCCTTTCCAGGTTTTATCTTCCTTAACCCCTCTGAAAGTGTTTCTTCTTTGAAACAAGTGTTTCTTTGACTCTGGGATGAGTCTTGTATTCTCTGTTACCTGGGAGAATGTTCTTCTTCAATATAATTTTTCTTTGCTTGCTCCTTCTATGTCTTTTTTAAAGTGATCTTGAGTATCTGTGATGTAGTCCATTATCAAGGCTTATAACGACCCAGCAGAAAATTTATTTTTCTTAATTTGATTTCTTTGAGGACTTTCCATAGTCCAAATGCATGCAATTCTCTTCTACACACTTTCTTAGTTCCCATATTGCCCTCCTATGAATTATGAATGTCTTTGGTATTTATCCTTATTTCACCTGGATAAAAATGTTTCCCTGGTGAGGTGAGAAATGTTACAAAATGTGATTTATTTGGCTCCATGTTCTCCAGGGGATTGTTCTACTACTGTGTTTTGGATTATTTTGGAGTCTACTGTGAGTTATAATAACAATTTATCTGTGAAATAAGCCATCTTGTACCATAAAAGATTGACAGAATTGAGAAATATTTGCCTTTGAAATAAAAAAAAAAAAAGCCATACAGAAGCACTGCAAAATCCATGAGGAATTCCTACTGACTTACTTAGAAATTCCAGTTACCTTAGGGATAGATAACTCAAAAAAATTTTTTTTTAAAAAGTAAAACTTTCCCCAAGTGAATTCATTTGGATCACCATTTCAGAGATTTATAAATTCATATGTATCCTCCTGGGAAACCCCCAACCCTTAAAATAGTTTTAAGCATTTCTGTACACTGTTAATGCTGAGAACTTTGTACTTTTAATGAGTAATATAGCGCCACAAAATCTGGAAGGAGAAAAGAAAAATAATTGAAATCATCCAATAGGTAGCTAAAAGGGTAGAACAAGTCCATAAAAAGATAGAGCTGATGAATTGTGGATAAAATCCCTCAAGGAGGGAA
The DNA here is from genome assembly GCF_002201575.2 of Neomonachus schauinslandi. NCBI lineage: Eukaryota > Metazoa > Chordata > Mammalia > Carnivora > Phocidae > Neomonachus > Neomonachus schauinslandi. The sequence goes on from NC_058415.1 coordinate 64,399,051, forward strand.
GGTGCTGGAAACATTCTGAGAGCTACATGAGTAAAATCAGGACATCTGGCTTCAGGATAAAGGTGTTCCTGGTTTGACTGGCTCTCCTCCCTCTGCACTCTTTATAAATAGTGGTTATTTTATTTTATTTATTTTAAAGGTTTTATTTATTTATTTAACAGAGAGAGAGAGCGAGCACAAGCAGGTGGAGTGGCGGGCAGAGGGAGAGGGAGAAGCAGACTCCTCACTGAGCAGAGAGCCTGACGTGGGGCTCGATCCCAAGGCCCTGGAATCATGACCTGAGCCGAAGGCAGATGCTTAACTGAATGAACCACCCAGGCGTCCCTAAATAGTGGTCATTTTAATAGAAGACCACTGAAGAGAAAACAAAAACAATAAAAAAAAAAACCCTAAATAAAAAGCATAACAAATATTGAAAAGAAAGAGCTCCAGCTGGAGAAAGGAGTAGGTCTGTGAGTCAACTCTTACCCTCTGGCTTGGCTTAAGGGCCCCATGGAGTCTTCGGATTTCTTTTTTTATGCCCCGTTTGGGAGTATCTTCTAAGTTCTCTGCCTGTGGGCAGAGGTTAGAACACTGAGAGACTGAGGTAGCCACAGGCTGGTCAGAAGTTTCACTGAGTTCTCTTTCCTTTAAGCCCTGAATTGTGCCCCCTTAGTGGAGATCTACTTCCTCCTTATATCTCTTAGTCCTAATCATTTCCAATGGATGGGGCAATAGTGAAGGAAGGAGAAGAGCTGGGACAATAGCAATGAGTCCTCCTCCTCCTTGTTCTTTCTCAACTAGATAAGATACCTGGAATACTTGATTTTGATTATACTATTTTTACTATCCTCATAGCAACTCTGCTTCTAGAACTATCTCTACCACCATTCCTCCCTCTCCCCAGTGTGTGTTTTTGACCACGGGATTCCTGGTTTGGACTGGCCATGCATTTTTTTTTTTTGAAACATTATTCTAGACATTTCCTTCTCCTGTAGGAGGGAGAAAGAGAGAGACTTGTGTGGACCTCCTTCCTACTTTCACCCTGTTAGGCTCTTAGGCTTGATTTCTCCCGTCTGCTGCAAACTTTATGACTGGCAAGATATCTGCATAACCAACTCTGTTCAGTAGGAAATTAAGCAGCAATATTCTCAAAAAGTGGGTTGTTAACCTTCACTTTTTTTGACCTCTGTTTTAAAACCTGTCCCAGACAAAAAGAGCCCAGAACCATATGGACATAATTTGAATAAAGAAGATTCACCTATGAATTTGAGAGAGATAACATCAGAGAACATAAAAACAATGGAGAGTCCAAATGAGCTTTGAATGTGACTGTGAGCTCTTATGTTTTAACTGAGTTTTTTCCCTAAGATTTTATTTATTTATTTATTTCAAAGATTTTATTTATTTATTTTATTTATTTGAGAGAGAGAGAGCACTAGAGTGGAGAGGGTCAGAAGGAGAAGCAGACTCCCTGCTGAGTAGGGAGCTGGATGTGGGCCTCAATCCCGGGACTCTGGGATCATGATCTGAGCCGAAGGCAGATGCCCAACTGACTGAACCACCCAGGCACCCATCTTTTTATCTGAGTTTTACTCAGCTCCTTCTCTTTATCTTCTCAATGATTTTCATTTGCTCACAGAGAAGTCACAGAACTTAAGACATAATTCCCTATGCCTGGAATTTCTTGGGCACCTACACTGTCATGGATTTTTCTCATGACACCAATAATTTCCAGGGATATTGTATCATCATCCACCAAAAGTTGCCTGCTCCTTTACCCAGTTTCTCTTCAAGGGCCTAAAGAGAAAACTGAGCAGTACTTGTCCATCTCTCCTTTCACCATCCTGACCTCAAACCTCTACCACATCAATAGAATCCATCTACCTACTTAGATAATCCAAAAAGTTGAATACTTCCAGAAGGGCATTAGAGGGTATAAAGAATAAAGGCTTGCATATTGGCTAATGTATACATTTCCCTTATTCCTTAAAGACAAGAAATGGAGAAAGCTGTGATAGGAGAACTATATATAATAGTCGGAATGGGTGTTTCTGTGAAGAAATCCTGGCATACTGTTATTGGAGAAGTGGAGTTAGAGACCAGGAAGACAAATAAAATCTCTAGGGAAAGTACTTCCGGACTTAGCCCTAACAGAAGAGATCATTTATGGAATAGTTCTGCTCTGGGTTTCTCCCCTCAGGTGCCCTTTCCTTTTCTACTATAACCCCCCACTCAGGTGGCAACCCAATTCCTTCTCTCAGGAAAAACTACCCTTTCTATAGGAATAAGTTTTAGTTTTGGATTTCTTCCTATTTTCTAGAAAAGAAAGTTGTTTTTGGATTTCATCTGGATGAGCATTGACCTTTCCCTTTTCCCCAGTTCACAGGTTCCTAAAACAGAAGGCTCTAATTCATCTGGGTCTTGCAGTTCTGGATCAGTAAACCTACTATTTAGAGTTACAGATATGCTTGTTTCCCTATGCTTCACCTCGTAGTAAGCTTATCACATGAACACTAGTGCTAATTATTACTGGAGATGATATAGTCTAATTCTACATATGGAGAAGATTATTTCTTCTACTGGCCCTCACTCCCCACCTCTAAATTATTGTGATTAGGAGCATATGGATATTTCCTATCTCACTTAAGACCTCAGGGAATCACTAAAACCATTACTGGATTGCTCCTCAACTTGGATCAAATTCTTTTCACCCTGGTTATACTGTTATAGAAAGGGTTAGCTAATCTATCCACTCAACTTTCTCTCTTCCCTGATTGTGACCTTAATCAAGTCGGGGATCATGCCTGTTTTCTTTATATATGTAACCTGGCACATACACAAAGTGATTAGAAAAACATAGACACTTCATATATATTTGTTGAATTAATAAATAAATATAAGTGTTAGGCCAGCAAGACAAAAGCTATGTCACAGCTCAGGTAGTCCAACCCAGCTTATCATGGCTTGAGAATATACACAAAGAATGGTGGCCAATACCTGTAGTAATAAACTATGTGGATTTGAGGGGAACACACCCTTGGCTAATTGATGAGTCCTGTGGTATCAGTAAGAAGCTAAAGATGGCCATTTCTTAACCTCACCTTAATATCAGAAAGGATATTAACAATTTTTTTTAAAGATTTTATTTATTTATTTGACAGAGAGAGACACAGCGAGAGAGGGAACACAAGCAGGGGGAGTGGGAGAGGGAGAAGCAGGCTTCCCGCCGAGCAGGGAGCCCGATGCGGGGCTCGATCCCAGGAGCCTGGGATCATGACCTGAGCCGATGGCAGTCGCCCAACCGACTGAGCCACCCAGGCGCCCCAGAATATTAGCATAATTAAAAGCCTGACACATCTGAACCATTTTCAAAAATGTAAAACATAAAAGAAAAGGCAGTTGAGTTGGTCACTTTCATATAGGTCAACAGTCTCTCTTCCTGCAAGTGTGAAGTCAGAGACCCCCAGAAAAATCACTTGTGCTGTGAGCCAGCACCATGAGGAGTCTCACCAGGCCCCTTCTATTCCCTTAATTCCATCACTAAATTTAACATTGGTTTCATGTATGTGGTTTCCTTCTTATTTCTTCATTTCCAGTTTCTGCCTCACTGCCCAGAACTTTTAGATTCTTCAGTAGCAATTTATTTTCTTTAATCCTAGTTTTTCCACTTGGTGATAGTGGCTCGATGCTTTATTGCCCATGGACCAATCTCATTCCTCTCCCACATATCAGGCCCCTATTTGCCCTGGAGTGCTCAGAATTTATTACCATTGTTCAGAATCCATTGCCTGGATTCATGGTTTTTAGGGGTACTCACTTGTCCCTGTTGTTAAGGCCATGGGTCGAACTGAAATTCAAACGTGGACAGAAAAACAAAAAACAAATTATAGCTGACTCTTGGGTCTGCTTATCTGCATTTCCCCCTCCATAAATGAAGTACCATACTGTAAAAGTATTTTCTCTTCCTTATGATTTTCTTAACAAGACCTTCTTATCTCCAAGCTTTGCTTATTGTAAGAATACAGTATATAATACATATTATCTACAAAACATCTGTTAATCTACTGTTTCTGTTATCGGTGAGGCTTCTGGTCAAGAGTAGGCTATTAATAGTTAAGTTTCTGGGGAGTCAAAAGTTACACTCAGTTTGGGGACTGCAGGCAGGTCAGCGCCTCTAACCCCTGAGTTGTTCAAGGGTCAACTGTACTTTAGATCTGAGCCTGTTTGCCTCGTGTGCTCCTCCTGCTGCTGGAGTCACTGTTTCGGCCACCACTGCAGTTCCGGGATAAACACTGCAAACGTGACACCCATTTTCGGGAGATGCTATGATATTTGGGGGGGGGCAGTTGTAGGTAGGGAAAAGGTAGTAAGGATTCTTGACACTCTGTTTTTTTTTCCTTCTTATTGCTTTTGTTTTGTGTTGTGGTGGTGGCTAGAATGAGAGATCATTTCTCACCTCTCACAGGGTTGCTTTCTGTCCAAGCCCAGGGACGCTATTCACAGGCCTTGGCAGAAGTGATGCAATGAGGGGAAATATGTAAATATGTGATTATGCAAATAGGTTTGTTGGCAGAGAATAGGACATCATATGCACTCAAATGCTAAATTAGATGGCAGGGTATCCTGAGCATGTCAGGAATTGGGAGAAGTAGGTTGAAGAAAGCATTGGAAATTTGAAGATACCACTGATGAAAATTATTAGAGTCACACAAGAAAGGATTCTCAAGAAGTATCGTGGACTTTAGCTAAACTGTAATGCCATGAACTTAAAGAAATACATACTCAAACAATTATGAATATCTAGAGCAGTGATAAGAATTGTAAAATAAAGTAGGATAGTGGCTGGAATGTTCATTCATGCAGAGGGTATGTGGCAAGAGAGTTGAGGGTACTTGCAGGATTACAGTTGAGTGCTGTAACGTGGTGGAGGAAGGAGATGTATAGAGAGGAAAGGAAAACCACAACTGGTAGGTTATGATCCTTTCCACGCCTGGCTCTGAACTTTTATTCCCAACCTTAATGTTTATTCCTTTGGTTTAGATTCCTGATGTTTTTCTGAAATCTGTTGTTTCCGTAATAATGTATGTGTGTGTGTGTGTGTGTGTGTGTGTCCAATAACACATACGTAGTGAGCATTAAAAGCATTTGCCCAGTGTATACAACTTTTTAATTTTTATTAATGTTCCAAGTATTTTGTAAAATATATTGTACATTTGGAGTCTTTGTACACAGTAAGAAAAGCATAAGAATATAATGGCATTGTGATGACCTTTCAAAAAGACCACTGAGAGCAGAAAATTTCACTTTTAAAAAATTCTAACTTCTTTTGTAGTAGAGAAATAGTTGATAGTTCTTCTACATGATTTCTTGGAAGGAAATGTTTTCATTAGTCTACATGGCAAGAAAATACAGCTTGTCTTCTGTAACACAATGTCAGTAGGGATGATTTAACAGTTTTTCTCTCCCTCTACATATATAGCATCTTCATATTCTCAGGGCTATTGTGTTTTTTTTTTTTAAACCTCAAATGTTTTTGCTGTGAGAGGTACTGAATCTGTGTCTAGAAAAAGTAAGCTATGTTAAGGAAGCAACTTTCTTATGTTCAATAATAGGAAAGCCCTACTTTGCTTCTAAAAACAAGTCACAATAGGAAATTAATTCATTTTTCCATTAAACAACATCTTTAACTGGTGATAAAAACTGCTTTGAACCTAAACAATGTTTATGGAATGTAAACTTTACATAAATAATTTGCCACAAATACTTCCATCATGCTAATGTAATGTGACCAGAGCTATATTGTTCTAGGGGGTAAAGTAGACTTAAGAATTTCTTCTTTCTCTTTTGCTGGAATTAGCAGTCAACCGAGAACAATGAATGAGAATACTAATGTATGCACCATAAAAATCAGTCTTTGGAAATTTGTTCATGCCAGGTTATCAAGTCAAATGCTGTGTCCTGATAATTTTACGACTGTTAATAACAGCCCATAGTTAGGCATACCATGATAAACCTCATTAATTGTCATGCTTCAGAGTAAAAATTGATTTGTTAAGGGGGAAGAAGAAATTATTTCCCATTAACAGACTTCAGTATTAGTTTTTTTATTTTTTCCTGATTTAGCAGATTACTATATTTTATAAAAGATGAAATGGGTTAGTATAGATAAAGGAAAAGTGAGCTTATCCCAAGTCTTTTCCTTGGCCTCAGAAAGCAGAAAGTCATGGCTTTGAATCAGAGCTTTACCAATTACTGGTGAAAATACTTTGGGTAATTTATTTAGACTAAGTCTCAGATTTTTTCCCCTTTAAAATGCAGTTATTAATGGTACCTATCTTATATGATTATTATGAGAATTAGATAAGTAGTTGAAAGTACTTAGTGCTGGGCCTGGCACACAGGAATCATTCAGTAAAAGTTAGTAATAATTGGCAATATTTTTATAATTATTATCGAAAAATGTCATACATATTGTTCTTATCATTAGAGAGTAACTACAAATCTGAAGATAATCAGCACCATTAAACAATATATTTAAATCTAACTTGCTGCAGAGTTTTTGATTTGGCTGAAGGAAATTCAATTGCTCTTATTAGCATTTTCCCACTTGTAGCACGTACAATTACTATTTTTTTTTAAAGATTTTATTTATTTATTTGACAGAGAGAGACATAGCGAGAGAGAGAACCCAAGCAGGGGTAGTGGGAGAGGGAGAAGCAGGCTTCCCCGCGGAGCAGGGAGCCCGATGCGGGGCTCGATCCCAGGGTCCTGGGATCAGGACCTGAGCCGAAGGCAGACGCTTAACTACTGAGCCACCCAGGCGCCCCTATTTTATACATCTGGAATGGTTTGATAATATATCTTGCAACCCCCAATATTTTATAATGTTACCATTATTTTAATTAATAAATTCAAGACTTTGGACTCCGTAACACAGACAAATTTACAAGATAGATATTAGATTAAATTACAAAGACATTTTAGAATTTGTCTATTTTGAGTGTAATTAAACTGAAATTATCCCGATTATTTCATTTAGTGATGATACATGGAAGCTATCCCTGTCATAAATTGTGATTTTATTTGAATATAACTTTAAAGGTGTGTACTGGTAAGCAATCAATAAAACCTAAAATATTTCATGTCAATGACATACAAGGTGCTTCAGGACCCGCCTCCTTGCCTACTTTTCCAGGCTTGCAGCTTGTCACTCTGTAGATGAAGCTTATGCCACAGGGCTCTCTGCTACATCCTGGTCCCAACCGTCAGCTACATCCTGGTCCCAACCGTCAGCTTTCAAATGCTGATCCTGCATGAGAAGTCCACCACCTTCTTCCTCTCCTCTATCCATCTCTGAGTCTTCTCATGCTATCCTTCAGGATTCAATTAATCTATCATTTGCATAGTGAAAACTCCCACCGATAGCATTTTCTCCTCTCCAAGCAAACCAGAGATACTACTGCATGCTAAAAATATGTGAGGCAAATATCTTACTGGAGTTTTTTGTTTGTTTCTTTTTGTTAAGTCTGCCTCTCTCAGTATTCTGAGATCTTGAGGAGAGGAAATAGGTTTTACTGGATCCAACTGCCATCTTAGTGCTTGGCACAAAGTAAAAACATAATGAATAACTATTTCATGAACCACTCGTGAAAAAGGAGAAAAGTTAACGATAGGATTTTTTAAAAGATTTTATTTATTGATTTGAGATAGAGAGAGAGCACAAGCCGGAGGAGGGGTAGATGGAGAGGGAGAGGGAGAAACAGACTCCTCGTTGAGCATAGCCCCATGCGAGGCTCGATCCCAGGATCCTGAGATCATGATTTGAGCTGAAGTCAGATGCTTAGCCAACTGAGCCACCCAGGCACCCCATGAATGATAGGATTTTTGATTCTTTAATTACCTCAAGTTGCATTTGGTAGGTCTCTAGAGTAATATTAGATCCTTCAAATAAAGTAGATAAATTATTGTTTTCAAAAGAGAAGTCTCATAAAACAGGTTGTGGAATGGTAGAGCTGACTCCAATTATGTCAATAAAATGAGTTAAATGTTAAATGGATTGGGGGTGCCTGGGTGGCTCAGTCAGTTGAACGAATTACTCTTGGTTTCAGCTCAGGTTATGATCTCAGGGTCATGAGATCAAGCCCTGCTTCGGGCTCTGTGCTCAGCATGGAGTTTGCTTGGGGTTCTCTCCCTCTCCCTATACCCCTTCCCTCCCCCCTCTTAATAAAATAAAATAAAATAAAAAAGTAATAAAATCTTTTAAAAGTCTTAAATGGATTGAAGAAGAATAGTGGATCTCCACTAAGCTAGGGTAGGACCGTGCCCAAGGTAAACTACAGAGTGAAGCTAAACCATTTTGCTGTTTTGTTTTGTGGGTAACATCCTTGGCTGAAGAGCACAGGCTGTGGATAATTTTCTCCTCAGGACTTTCAGGAATCATTTCAAACTGGGCAAGATCTGTAGTTCGGTCCTAGGCATGTTGTGCAGACACCCTAGGTGTATACCTTCTCTGCATTAGCAGCAGAGACAGGGCTTCTTCTCGGAGGCAACTCTTCTCTCGGCTATTTTCATAAGTGAGGTCTCTAGCTTATTTGCATGGTTGTTTGTTCGGGCAGAGAAGACAATGGGAAAGCAAAGAGGACAGCAAAGGGTATTCACTCAGTGGCATTCTTAGAGCTATCAGGGTAACTGTTTGCTCATACAGATGTGGGCTCTGTACTGAGCTACCTGCTACTATTTATTGGTGAGGAGATGTGCGAGGGAACAGAATGCTCCAATGATAGTACTATGTTACATAAGCTCTGGTTAGGGAGTTATTAGTATATTAGATTATAAATGCCCTATGAGCTTTCAACTGTATGATATGACTCATGACTGTGATAATATAACCATAGTATTTAGTTAAAAGTTTAATTTTTATAAATTTACATCATATTTGGGAAGACGTGGGTAGAAATAATCCATTTTTTTTTTCTCTTTCCCTCCTCTGCCTTAGGAGAGGTAATTTGTAGTGACTATATCTACTTTTGCTCTAGTGTCTAATTAGGTTTGACTAATGAGGACTCTGTGAAGTTTGATGGGGAAAAAAAGAAAGTGAAGTCTGGGTATTTTTTCTTCTGATATCCTCCCTGTTGTGTTTTCTTAGGCTGGCTGCCTCCCTCTTGTAGTCCTGTCTTCACGACTATTCGAAATGCCCTCTCTCCATAGTTCTTGGGTCTAAGGGTAGGTAACAACCACACTGTCCCTAGCCCCAGGAGAGGCTACAGTATTTCTTGTGTTTTCCCTATATTCTCCTTATATCTTTACAATTAGTCCCTTTATTTATTTATTTTTTTAAAGATTTTATTTATTTATTTTTATTTGAGAGAGAGAATGAGAGAGAGAGAGCACGAGAGGGAAGAGGGTCAGAGGGAGAAGCAGACCCCCCACTGAGCAGGGAGCCCGATGCGGGACTCGATCCCGGGACTCCAGGATCATGACCTGAGCCGAAGGCAGTCGCTTAACCAACTGAGCCACTCAGGTGCCCACAATTAGTCCCTTTATTAAACCCTCCAGGTATTACCATAATTTATGTTTGAGCCATCCATTTTTCAACGGAACCACAATTGATACAAAGACAAATTAAGCAAGTTCTCTGTTCTCTATTCTTAGTACAATATATCCACATTGTGCTTATGTGGTCCACAAAGAAGATATCAGCCAAACAAACACTTGGCTATGTTATACATCCCATTTTCTATTGATCTATTGATCTATGATCAAAAATATCTTGAGGTTTTTGTTTCCAGCTAATCTGAGCCTTATTATTTTTCTTTTTTAAAAATACATCTTTCCTATGTTCAGATGTATAGACTTTTAAAATAAGATTTTTCAGTCCCAGAAAAAAATTTCACTTGCAGAACCTATCATAGTTTTTGGAACATGTTAAGAACAATGTAAGTATTCACTGAGTGTGTGAATATTAAATATGAATGAATGAAAACATAAAAAACATCAATTAGCTATACATAGTTGTTTGTTGCCTTCAGTGTTTACAATATATATTTATCTCCAGTTTTCTCATTCACTATCAATAGTGAAAAAAGAAGCAAGAAATGTTAAATGAACAACCCAGAAACACTTATTGCCTTGTCGTGGAAGTACTCTGAGGTAATTAATCCTGCATGGAGAAGCTTGGGGCCCATTAAACTGAGAGTTAATTAGACTGGAGATCACTGAGACATAAATTACTCACTAGAGACTTGGACTGGGAAAAATTGAGTGGAAGGTAGTTGAATTTTGTTGTTCTATCTGCCTTTTTAGGCAAATATTCTGGGAAGAAATTCTAAGAACAAAGGCTTTGGTAAACCTCACAGGACAAAAAGGGGTAGAAGGTGATAAGATTTATACTCTCTTTTGGCCTATTTATGTGATAATCATATTAGAGAATTCCTAAGTTTTGAATCACACCTGCATTCTTGGATTACATACTATTTAGTCATTGTACATTATTATTTTAAGGTTCTTTGGATTCTAATTTGCTAGTATGAATTCAGATTATTCAAATAAATCTACCTTAAATTTATAGCGAGTCTATCGATGTTTTCCCCATTTTTAATGCATTCTTCCTTATGTTTTGTTATCAGCATTACAATAACTTTGTAAAATATTCATATTTCTTGGCCCTGCATCACTTTATACAGCATAGGTGTTATATATTTTTTAATGCTTTGGAAAACATATCATGTAGACACATCTTCTCCTGGCACTATTTTTGTGGTAGTTGTGAAAAACATTTCATTCTCTTGCATAGTGAACCATCTTTCTAGAGTATGTTTTTCTGAGTTAATGCTGATAACAGGAGACAAACCATGAGAGACTCGACTCCAGGAAACAAACTGAGGGGTGCAGAGGGGAGGGGGTTGGGGTGTAGGGTAGCCGGGTGATGGGTATTAAGGAGGGCATGTGTTGTGATAAGCACTGGGTGTTATACACAACTAATGAATCATTGAACACTACATCAAAAACTAATGATGTACTATATGTTGATTGAACATAATAAAAAATAAAATAAGAAAAAAATTTAAGAGTCATCTTTGAATTACCCTTTTCCTTGATCCACATCTAAACCATTATCAAGTCATGTTGATGCTACCATGTGTTAAATTCTCTCTACCTCCAGCTGCTGTGTATAAGCCATGATCATATTTTTCATGGGCTTCTAATATATCTAGGTTTGCTGTTCCATTCTTGTCTTCCTATAATCCATTCCCTAATATAAATAAGATGTCCTTATCCTGTTTAAAATACCATACCATTGTTCTCAATATTTGCTCTCCCTTCCTGGTGCACTTACACATCATGCAACTAATTAAGGCAGGCGTGTAACTTGCCTTGGCCAATAAAATGTGGGCTAAAAAAATGTAAGTGGAAGGAATATGTGCACTCCTGTGCAAAAGCTTAATGAACCCGCTCATGGTATACCTCTAAAATTTCCCTTATCCTTGCAAGATCTCACAGATAATCATTTGTTTGATAGAAGCTAGGCCACCTACAGAACATAAGCTGTAAGTGTTTATAGAAAATGTAAGAAGATATGTAGCACTAATTTAAGTTAATGGTCACTAGTGTGAGCTGGACCTTTCAGGCATAATTTGTTAGTGATAGTAATTCATTGCTTCAGCATCATATTCTTTAAATGCTATTGTAGAACACACTGTGATCTATATAATCTTAATGACATTATAGAAAAATAAGATATGTAGAGTTTTCAGTATCAAATTTGGGGGAAAGCTTAATTAAGGACTTTCAAAAAATAGCAGCATAGTAACTTCTTGTCACAGATTCCAAGTGGTTTAAGTATTGAAATACTAAAACAAGCATACAAACGAATTTACAATAATTCTTCCTAATGGGGAAGGGGATCATTTATACTTCAGCAATAGCTATAGAAACTGAATGGATGCAATTATACAATGAAATCTCTTAAGAATTTCTATTACTGGGGAATAAGCAGACAAAAATTAAAATTGCACACAAAGGAAGAACCTGGATCACACTGAGAAGATAGCACTGGAATCTTCTTTTTTTTTTTTTAAGATTTTATTTATTTATTTGAGACAGAGAGAATGAGAGAGAGAGCACATGAGGGGGGGAGGGTCAGAGGGAGAAGCAGGCTCCCCGCCGAGCAGGGAGCCCGATGCGGGACTCGATCCAGGGACTCCAGGATCATGACCTGAGCCGAAAGCAGTCGCTTAACCAACTGAGCCACCCAGGCGCCCAGCACTGGAATCTTCTTACCACTTTGAATATATAACATTTAAAAACATGAACAATATAATGATGTAATGTATGGGGATTAATATAAGAATAAAATATAAATAAATAAATAAATAAAAACATGAACAATAATACCAAAAACCAACCAACCAACCAACCAACAAACAAAAAAACACTTGGAAAAACCCAAGTATCCAACAGCTAGTGAATGTAGTACATACATATGATAAAATATTACCACTACCCAGCAATAAAAAGGAACACACTACTGATATATGCAACAACATAAATAATTCTTAAAAATATTTTGTTAAGTGAAACAATTGAGACACAAAATTATATACTGTATGATTTTATCTAAATGAAATCCTTAAAAAACACTCAAAACTATAGAGACATGTATGTGTTTTCTTTTTTTTTGTAGTTTTTAATTTTATTATGTTATGTTAGTCACCATACAATACATCACTAGTTTTTGATGTAGTGATCCACGATCCATTGTTTTCGTATAACACCCAGTGCTCCATGCAGTACGTGCCCTCCTTAATACCTATCACCGGGCTAACCCATCCCCCCACCTCCCTCCCCTCTAAAACCCTGTTTGTTTCTCAGGTCCATAGTCTCTCATGGTTCATCTCTCCTTCCAGTTACCCCCTGCCCATTTTCCCCTTCCTTCTCCTAATGTCCTCCATGTTATTCCTTATGTTCCGCAAATAAGTGAAACCATATGATAATTGACTTTCTCTGCTTGACTTATTTCACTTAGCATAATCTCCTCCAGTCCCGTCCATGTTGATGTAAAAGTTGGGTATTCATCTTTTCTGATGGCTGAGTAATATTCCATTGTATATATGGACCACATCTTCTTTATCCATTCATCTGTTGAGGGGCATCTCGGCTCTTTCCACAGTTTGGCTATTGTGGACATTGCTGCTATGAACATTGGGGTGCATATGGCCCTTCTTTTCACTACATCTGTATCTTTGGGGTAAATACTCAGTAGTGTGATTGCTGGGTCATAGGGTAGCTCTATTTTTAATTTTTTGAGGAACCTCCACACTGTTTTCCAAAGTGGCTGTACCAACTTGCATTCCCACCAACAGTGTAAGAGGGTTCCCCTTTCTCCACAACCTCTCCAACATTTGTTGTTTCTTTCCCTGTCCATTTTGGCCATTCTAACTGGCGTAAGGTGGTATCTCAGTGTGGTTTTGATTTGGATTTCCCTGATGGCTAATGACGATGAACATTTTTTCATGTGTCTATTAGCCATTTGTATGTCTTCTTCAGAGAAGTGTCTGTTCATCTCTTCTGCCCACTTTTTGACTTGATTCTTTGTTTTTTGGGTGTTGAGTTTGAGAAGTTCTTTATAGATTTTGGATACCAGCCCTTTTTATCTGTAGTGTCATTTGCAAATATTTTCCCCCATTCTGTGGGTTGCCTCTTTGTTTTGTTGACTGTTTCCTTTGCTGTGCAGAAGCTTTGTATCTTGATGAAGTCACAAAAGTTCATTTTTGCTTTTGTTTCACTAGCTTTTGGAGATGTATCTTGAAAGAAGTTGCTGTGGGCGATGTCAAAGAGGTTACTGCCTTTGTTCTCCTCTAGGATTTTGATGGATTCCTGTCTCACATTGAGGTCTTTCATCCATTTTGAGTTTATCTTTGTGAATGGTGTTAGAGAATGGTCGAGTTTCATTCTGCATGTAGCTGTCCAATTTTCCCAGCACCATTTATTGAAGAGACTGTCTTTTTTCCATTGCATGTTTTTTCCTGCTTTGTCAAAGATTACTTGACCATAGAGTTGAGGGTCCATATCTGGGTTCTCTATTCTGTTCCATTGGTCTGTATGTCTGTTTTTGTGCCAGTACCATGCTGTATTGGTGATCACTGCTTTGTAATATAGCTTGAAATCGGGCAACGTGATGCCCCCAGCTTTGTTTTTCTTTTTCAACATCTCCTTGGCGATTCGGGGTCTTTTCTGATTCCATACAAATTTTAGGATTGTTTGTTCCAGCACTTTGAAAAATGTCATTGGAATTTTGATCGGGATGGCATTGAAGGTATAGATTGCTCTGGGTAGCATAGACATTTTAACAATGTTTATTCTTCCGATCCATGAGCATGGAATATTTTTCCATCCTTTTGTGTCTTCTTCAATTTCTTTCATGAGCGTTTTGTAGTTCCTAGAGTACAGATCCTTTACCTCTTTGGTTAGGTTTATTCTGAGCTATCTTATGGTTTTTGGTGCTATTGTAAATGGAATCGTTTCTTTAATTTCTCTTTCTACAGTTGCGTTGTTAGTGTATAAGAAAGCAACTGATTTGTGTGCATTGATTTTGTATCCTGCCACATTACTGAATTGCTGGATGAGTTCTAGTAATTTGGGGGTGGAGTCTTTTGGGTTTTCCACGTAAAGTATCATGTCGTCTGCGAAAAGAGAGAGTTTGACTTCTTCTTTGCCAATTTGAATACCTTTTATTTCTTTTTGTTGTCTGATTGCTGTTGCTAGGACTTCTAGTACTATGTTGAACAACAGTGGTGAGAGTGGGCACCCTTGACGTGCTCCTGATCTTAAGGGAAAGGCTCTCAGCTTTTCCCCATTGAGGATGATATTTGCTGTGGGTTTTTCATAGATGGATTTTATGAACTTGAGGAATGTTCCCTCTATCCCTATACTCTGAAAAGTTTTAATCAGGAAAGGATGCTGTATTTTGTATTTTGTCAAATGCTGTTTCTGCATCAATTGAGAGGACCATATGGTTCTTCTCTCTCCTCTTATTAGTGTGTTCTATCACATTGATTGATTTGCAAATGTTGAACCACCCTTGCATCCCGGGGGATAAATAAATAAATAAATCCCACTTGGTCGTGGTGGATGATCCTTTTAATGTATTGTTGGATCCTATCCTATTGGCCTATTCAGGTTGTCAATTTCTTCCTGTTTCAGTCTTGGCAGCTTATAGGTTTCCAGGATGGCCTCCATTTCATCCAGATTGCTCAGTTTATTGGCATATAGTTGTTGATAATAATTTCTAATAATTGGTTCTATTTCCTTGGTGTTAGTCATGATCTCTCCCCTTTCATTCATAAATTTATTAATTTGGGTCCTTTCTCTCTTCTTTTGGATAAGTCTGGCCAGTGGTTTATCAATCTTATTAATTCTTTCAAAGAACCAACTTCTAGTTTCGTTGATCTGATCTACTGTGTTTCTGGTTTCTAATTCATTGATTTCTGCTCTAATTTTAATTATTTCTCTTCTAATGCATGGCTTAGGCGTCATTTGTTGCTTTTTCTCTAGTTCTTTAAGGTGTAGAGTTAGTTGGTGAATTCGGGATTTTTCTATTTTTTTGAGTGAGGCTTGGATGGCTCTGTATTTCCCCCTTGGGACCGCCTTTGCAGTATCCCATAGGTTTTGGACTGATGTGTTTTCGTTCTCATTGATTTCCATGAATTGTTTAAGTTCTTCTTTGATTTCTTGGTTGACCCAAACATTCTTGAGCAGAGTGGTCTTTAGCTTCCAAGTGTTTGAATTTCT
This sequence comes from Neomonachus schauinslandi, assembly GCF_002201575.2. NCBI lineage: Eukaryota > Metazoa > Chordata > Mammalia > Carnivora > Phocidae > Neomonachus > Neomonachus schauinslandi. The sequence goes on from NC_058415.1 coordinate 64,414,822, forward strand.
GCCAAATTTTTTCTTGTGATTGAGTTCCAGTTTTAGAGCATTGTGGTCTGAGAATATGCAGGGAATAATCTCAATCTTTTGGTATCGGTTGAGACCTGATTTGTGACCCAGTATATGGTCTATTCTGGAGAAAGTTCCATGTGCGCTCGAGAAGAATGAGTATTCTGTTGTTTTAGGGTGGAATGTTCTGTAAATATCTATGAGGTCCATCTGGTCCAATGTATCATTCAAAGCTCTTGTTTCCTTGTTGATTTTCTGCTTAGATGATCTGTCCATTGCTGAGAGTGGAGTATTGAGGTCTCCTAAAATTAACGTATTGTTATCAATATGACTCTTTATTTTGGTTAACAGTTGGCTTATGTAGATGGCTGCTCCCATGTTGGGGGCATAGATACTTACAATTGTTAGATCTTCTTGTTGGATAGACCCTTTAAGAATGATATAGTGTCCTTCTGTGTCTCTTATTACAGACTTTAGTTTAAAATCTAATTTGTCTGATATAAGAATTGCTACCCCAGCTTTCTTTTGAGGTCTGCTGGCATGGAAGATAGATCTCCGTCCCTTCACTTTCAGTCTGGATGTATCTTTAGGTTCAAAATGAGTCTCTTGTAGACAGCATATGGATGGGTCCTGTCTTTTTTTCCAATCTGCAACCCTGTGCCGTTTTATTGGAGCGTTTAGGCCATTCATGTTGAGAGTGATTATTGAAAGATATGACTTGTCATCATGTTGCCTGTAAAGACGTTGTTTTTATAGATTGTTCCTGTAAATTTCTGTTGTAGATCACTCTTGCGGTCTTTCTCCTTTTATAGAACCGCCCTTAATATTTCTTGCAGGGCTGGCTTAGTGGTCACATATTCTTTCAACTTCTGCTGGTCGTGGAAGCTCTGCATCTCTCCATCCGTTCTAAATGAAAGCCTTGCCAGATAAAGTATTCTTGGCTGCATGTTCTTCTCATTTAGTACCCTGAATATGTCTTGCCAGGCCTTTCTGGCTTGCCAGGTCTCTGTGGATAGGTCTGATGTTATTCTGATGTTCCTCCCTCTGTATGTAAGGAATTTCTTCCCCCTAACTGCCCTTAAGATGGTTTCCTTGGTTCTAAGATTTGCAAGTTTTACTATTACATGCCGGGGTGTTGGCCTGTTTTCCCTGATCTTAGGAGGGGTCCTCTCTGCCTCTAGGTCTCAAACGTTTGTTTCATTCCCCAGATTAGGGAAGTTCTCAGCTATGATTTATTCAAATACATCTTCTAGCCCTCTCTCTCTCTCCACTCCCTCCGGGATTCCAATGATTCTGACATTGGAACGCCCCATGGTGTCACTTATTTCTCTGATTCTATTTTCATGGATTCTGAGTTGTTTTTCCCTGGACTTCTCTTTTCCCTTTTTATCTATTATATTGTCTTCCAGGTCGCTTATTCTCTCTTCTGTCTCAGTTACCCTAGCTGTTAGATTATCTAGATTGGATTGGATCTCATTGATAGCATTTTTAAGTTCTGCCAATTCCCCTTTTATTTCTGCCCTTAGAGACTCTATGTTGCCATTAATTGATTTCTCCATTCTAGCCATTGTCTTTACAATTGCTAGCCTGAATTCCATCTCTGACATCTTGGTTATATCTGCATCTATTTATAAATCTGCAGCATAAGTCATAATCTCTGAGTCTTTTCTGTTTTCGGGGCTCCTCCTCCTAGTCATTCTGTTGATGGGTGTTTGAGGGAATGTGTAGAGTCCAAATTATTGACCAGAATCCAAGCAAGATGCACCTGTTTTCTTGGGACCTTAGGGTTGCTGGCCTCTTGTTTTCCCAGCCTGTCTTCTGTGGGAGGGGCCCGCCACGCTGTTACTCAGGTAACCCTGTTTGGGCGGAGTTGCCCTGCGCCCCTGTGGCAGGGGATGGGCTCAGTGGGAATCAGTCTTTGGGGCTTTTGTTCTCTGGCACCTTTCCCTGGCGGCTTTCCACGTCTCTTCCGCAAGCCAGAGCAGAAAAGAGTGTTTCCAACCCTCTGCCTCAGAGCAGAGAGACCTCAGTCTGTTCTTCAGTGAGGTCTCCAGGCCACACTGTCTCCGTTTCTGTCCGTACTGCTATAAACTGCAGCGTCCTGGGTTTTGTGCCCCTCCGCAGTGCTCCCAGTCCTGCCTCCAGGTCGGGGCACGTCTCTGCCCTTTGTGCTTCTAAAACCACCAGCTGCTCCCAGTTCGCACGCGCTCGCGACTCCGCCGCTTGGGGTCCTGTCCCGGGGACTGCAGTTCACCTGCGCGCAACTCCGCCGCTCGGGGTTTCCACCCCGGAGGTTGCAGTTCACCGGCGGGACCCTGGCGCACCCGGTTTCCATCTCAGAGGCTGCAGTTCACGTGCGTGTGACCGTCGCTCCGGTTTCTATGGGGGGGGGCTGCAGTTCGTGTGCGCGCGACCCCGCTGGTCTGGTTTTCCGCCCCGGGGGCTGCCCTAAAGTTCTTTCCCGATGCTACCGGTCTGCGAGTCTGTGCCCCCTCCACAGCGCGCAAGGCTGTCACTCACCGGCGGTTTAGGATCCCCACGTCCAGGCACCCTCCTGCCTCCGTTTATCCTCTGATATCTGCCCGCAGAATCACAGCTCTCTGCTTCGTACCTCAAAACCAACTGCCTGCGATATTCTGTTTGTAGAGATCCAGTTCTTCTTATATCTCAGGCTGGTTTCGTGGGTGCTCAGAGTGGTCTGGTAAATATCCAGCTCAATTCCGGGGACCAGTTGAAATAGGGTCCCCTACTCCTCTGCCATCTTTCCCCCCTCCATGTATGTGTTTTCTTGAACTGAGTGTAGGAGTGAGGATTGACTATTATGCTGACATAAGGAGACCTTTTGGGGTGATGGAAATGTTCTAAAATGATCATGGAAATAGTTGCACTGCTATCTAAATTTATTAAAACTTATTGAACTGCACATTTAAAATGGGTAATTTTATAGTGTACAAAATAATTAAAACTCTTACCTAAATGTGAGTTGTCAGGGATTATGCTGTAACAAATCCAAACACAAGTCAACAGGGAAGGGATAGTTTATTCCTGACATAATGCATGCCAGCTTCAGGAAGGAAGCCAGGGTTACTACAGTGTGTTGCCTTATTGTAGATTAATCTATTCAGAATGCCAAATACAGAAACCTAGGCATAGGTAAAATTTTACACACACACATACACACGGGCACAAATGCAAAGTTCACTGCTCAGATTACTCATAACTCTGGTTCTCTCATAGCTACCATAAAGAAGCTAGATAATTAAATTGGTAATTATATTTGCATCATATACTTATTAATGTGAAGGACTCTGAGCAAAAGATGCTAACAGCAGCTGGGAGGGCATTGGCAAAAAACAAAAAATAAGACTAGATAAATATTAACTGATTATATAACAAACAGATTCATCATTAATAAATTCACATTATTCAAGATTCAATCAAATGAAAAATATACAATTTATAAAAAGAGTTTCTAGAGTAATGACTTGTTAGTCATTGCTATCTTGTTAGAACCAACATTCTCACAGGGGAAATAAAGTAATATTGTAAAAGCAAACCTATTTGAATTTGAAAGCACTAGCAAACAACAGAATGCAGGCAGAAACTGGAGGGGTATGTACCATTCAAAGATGAAAAATGCTGCAGGTGAGTGTTGTGTTTGTAACTTTTTGGCAGAAAGTGCTTCCAATCAAATGCAGTTCTGAAGGCAGAAACCCTATGCTTACTGGTTTGAGGGCAGAGTACAGAATTAGGGACTAAAAGAGAAGGCAGAAGAAATAGAATAAAATTCACTATAGGAACATAACGGAATATAGACCCTTCACAAATATCACTCACAATGCTCACTACCCAATCAGAAATCACTAGACGTGCAAAACAAACAAACAAACAAATCCATAAAAAAATGTGATCTATATCCTAGAAAAAAAGGCAGTCAATACGAACCATGAGAGACGATGGACTCTGAAAAACAAACTGAGGGTTCTAGAGGGGAGGGGGGTGGGAAGATGGATTAGCCTGGTGATGGGTATTAAAGAGGGCACATTCTGCATGGAGCACTGGGTGTTATGCACAAACAATGAATCATGGAACACTACATCAAAAACTAATGATGTAATGTTTGGTGATTAACATAACAATAAAAAAATTAAAAAAAAAGGCAGTCAATAGAAATAAAAACAGATGGTAACCAGATATTACCATTAAGAGACAAGAATATTAAAGCAATTATTGTAAATATATTCAAGAAATTAAAAATTATATACATAACTCATAAATATAATTAGATGGAATTCTCAGCAGAAAAATAGAATAAAAAGCCAAAGTCACAATTCTATCAATGAAATTCTAATAAGTGAAATAAAAAAATTGACTGGATGGGTTTAATAGCAACACATTACACATACAGGGGGACAATACAGATGATGCTGACTTTGCACCAGAAACAATGGAGGCAGGGAGAAAAGAGAACATTGGATCATTATCATTGAAGTCCTGAAAAACTTTTAAATAAAGACATCTTCAGTGAAACAAAAACAACCCTCTTGCACTGTTGGTAGGAGTGCAAACTGGTGTAGCCACTCTGGAAAACAGTATGGAGTCCTGAAAAAGTTAAAAATAGAACCACTCTATGATCCAGCAATTACACTACTGGGTATTTACCCAAAGGATACAAAAACACTGATGTGAAGGGACACAAGCACCCCAATGTTTATAGTAGCACCATCAACAATAGCCAAATTATTGAAAGAGCCCAAATGTCCATCAATTGATGAATGGATAAAGAAGATGTGGTATAGATATAATGGAATATTACTCAGCCATGAAAACAATGAAACCTTGCCATTTGTAATGTTGTGGATAGAACTAGAGGGTATTATACTGAGCGAAATAGTCAGTCAGATAAAGACAAATACCATGTGATTTCACTCATGTAGAATTTAAGAAACAAAACAAATGAGCAAAGGGAAAACAAGAGAGAGAGAGGGAGGCAAACCAAGAAACTACAGAGAACAAACTGATGGTCACCAGAGGTGAGGAGGGTGGGGGGATGGGTGATATAGGTGATGGGGATTAAGGAGGGCACTTGTGATGAGCACTGGCTGTTGTATGGAAGTGCTGAATCACTACAGTGCACACCTGAAACTAATATTACCTTGTATGTTAACTAACTGGAATTTAAATAAATAAAATTTAAATTTTAAAAAATGAACAGAAGCAATGGGAAAAAATAAAAATAAATAAAAATGAGAAACTACTAAATAAAAAAACCTGGAATTCTTTGACAGCTATCTTACGCTACATGGGGTGCCAAAGAAAATTATTTGGGCTAAAGGGAAATACATCAGATATACAGGAAAGGATTGAAGTTATCAAAACTAGTATTTTGATAAATATAATGTTTAAAGAAAGAAATATTAACACAACATTGCATAGTGTACTGTATAACATATGTAGATGAACAGATATGACAATAATAGCATAAAAGTCAGTCTTGCAATGTTCTTATATTTTATGTGATGCAGGAAAGTATTAGCTCTAAGCAGATTGTGATAGTTTAAAGACACATATTGTGTTCCCTAGAGCAATCTTTGAGAATAACAGAGAGATATATGTTTATGGAGTGAGAGAAGAGAGGGAGATTGGATTTTGAGCACTTTGGAGCCAAGAAGCCACTGTCTGGGTTTCACCTTTAAAGTAAAATTTAGTTTGAAATCAGGCAACGTGATGTCCCCAGCTTTGTTTCTCTTTTTCAACATTTCCTTGGCAATTTGGGGTCTTTTCTGATTCCCTACAAATTTTAGAATTGTTTGTTCCAGCTCTTTGAAAAATGCCATTGGTATTTTAATTGGGATGGTGTTGAAAGTATAGATTGCTCTGGGCAGCACAGACATTTTAACAATGTTTATTCTTCCAATCCATGAGCATGGAATGTTTTTCCATCTTTTCGTGTTTTCTTCAATTTCTTTCGTAAGTGTTCTGTAGTTTCTAGAGTATAGATCCTTTACCTCTTTGGTTAGGTTTATTCCAAGGTATCTTATGGTTTTTCATGTTATCATAAATGGAATCAATTCCCTAATTTCTTTTTCTACAGTTACTTGTTAGTGTAGAGAAAAGCAACTAATTTCTGTGCATTGATTTTGTATCCTGCCACATTACTGAATTGCTGTATGAGTTCTAGTAATTTGGGGGTAGAGTCTTTTGGGTTCTCCATATAAAGTATCATGTCATCTACAAAGAGAGAGTTTGACTTCTTCTTTGCCAATTTGAATGCCTTTTATTTCTTTCTGTTGTCTGATTGCTGATGCTAGGACTTCTAGTACTATGTTGAACAATAGTGGCGAGAGTGGGCATCCTTGTCATGTTCCCGATCTTAAGGAAAAAGCTCTCAGCTTTTCCCCACTGAGAATGATATTTGCTGTGGGCTTTCCATAGATGGTTTTTATGAATTTGAGGAATGTTCCCTCTATCCCTACCCTCTGAAGAGTTTTAATCAGGAAAAGATGTTGTATTTTGTCAAATACTTTTTCTGCATCAATTGAGAGGATCATATGGTTCTTGTCTCTTCTTTTATTAATATGTTCCCTCACATTGATTGATTTGTGAATGTTGAACCACCCTTTCATCCCAGAAATAAATCCCAGCTGATCTTGCCTGATTTCAAGCTATGTTACAAAGTTGTGATCATCAAGACAGCATGGTACTGGCACAAAAACAGACACATAGATCAATGGAACAGAATAGAGAGCCCAGATATGGACCCTCAACTCTATGGTCAAATAGTCTTTGACAAAGCAGGAAAAAATATCCAATGGAAAAAAGACAGTCTCTTCAATAGATGGTGCTGGGAAAACTGGACAGCTATATACAGAAGAATGAAACTCGACCATTCTCTAACACCATACACAAAGATAAACTCAAAATGGATGAAAGAACTCAATGTGAGACAGGAATCCATCAAAATCCTAGAGGAGAACATAAGCAGTAATCTCTTCGACATCAGCCACAGTAACTTCTTTCAAGACATGTCTCCAAAGGCTAGTGAAACAAAAGCAAAAATGAACTTTTGGGACTTCATCAAGATAAAAAGCTTCTGCACAGCAAAGGAAACACTCAACAAAACAAAGAGGCAACCCACAGAATGGGAGAAGATATTTGCAAATGACACTATAGACCAAAGGCTGGTATCCAAGATCTATAAAGAGCTTCTCAAACTCAACACCTAAAAAAACAAATAATCAAGTCAAAGAATGGGCAGAAGACATGAACAGACACTCCTCCAAAGAAGACATATGAATGGCTAACAGACATATGAAACAATGGTCAACATCATTAGCCATCAGGGAAATTCAAATCAAAACCACATTGAGATACCACCTTACACCAGTTAGGATGACAAAAATTTACAAGGCAGGAAAAAACAAATGTTGGAGAGGATGTGGAGAAAGGGGAACCCTCTTACACTGTTGGTGGGAATGCAAGTTGGTACAGCCACTTTGGAAAACAGTATGGAGGTTCCTCAAAAATTTAAAAATAGAGCTACCCTGGGCGCCTGGGTGGCTCAGTTGGTTGGGCGACTGCCTTCGGCTCAGGTCATGATCCCGGGGTCCTGGGATCGAGTCCCGCATCGGGCTCCTGGCTCGGCGGGAAGCCTGCTTCTCCCTCTCCCACTCCCCCTGCTTGTGTTCCTGCTCTCGCTGTCTCTGTCTCTGTCAAATAAATAAATAAAATCTTTAAAAAAAAAAAAAAAAATAGAGCTACCCTATGATCCAGCAATTGCACTACTAGGTATTTACCCCACAGATACAGATGTAGTGAAAAGAATGGGCATATGCACCCCAATGTTCATAGCAGCAATGTCTGCAATAGCCAAACTGTGGAAAGAGCCGAGATGCCCTTCAACAGACGAATGGTTAAAGGAGATGTGGTCCATATATACAATGGAATATTACTCAGCCATCAGAAAGGATGAATACCCACCATTTACATTGACATGGATGGAACTGGAGGGGATTATGCTGAGTGAAATAAGTCAAAGAGAGAAAGACAATTATCATATGGTTTCACTTATATGGGGAACATAAGGAATAGCATGGAGGACATTAGGAAAAGGAAAAGAAAAATGAAGGGGGGGAATCAGAGGGGGAGATGAACCATGAGAGACTATGGACTCTGGGAAAAAAACTGAAGGTTTCAGAGGGGAGGGGGGTGGGGAGGATGGGTTAGCCCAGTGACGGGTATTAAGGTGGGCACATATTGCAATGAGCCCTGGGTGTTATATGCCCAACAATGAATCATGGAACACTACATTAAAAACTAATGAAGTACTGTATGGTGACTAACATAACGTAATAAAAAAAAAAGAAAAAAAATAAAGTAAAAGTTAGATAATTAATACAGCAACAAGTTTAAGTAAATATATCTCTTTTTTGATGCTATGAAAAGACTTATTCTGTGTACCTTTGATAGAATAAAACAAATGTAAAAGTTGTTTTACTATAAAGTTTTTTCTATAAAGTTTGGTAGAGATGCTTGCATACAAACATATATAAGGATGTTTTTATACCTGAAAGTGTGCAAAAGAGCAAAAAATACAATACAGTATTATTTCAGACAGTCATGCTGAGATAATAGTGGTATGTCATTAAATCGTCCTTGGATAATCTAATTCCTGAAATTTTACTCCTTATATTAGGTCCTTGCTTATTTTTAATAAGATTTCCTAATATAAAATCTATCAAGTGCTTTAATTTAATTTTAATCTGTTACTTGTTTTAGTTCAGGCTGCTCTAACAAGGTACCATAAATTTGGTGGCTTGTAAACAACAGATTTATCTCTCACAATTGTTGAGGTTAGAATTCTAAAGTCAGAGTGCCAGCATGGTGGAGTTATGGTGAGGCCTCTCTTCGAGGTTGCAGACAGCTGTCTTCTCCCTGTGCTCTCACATGGCAGAAAGGGGAGACAGCTCTCTGGGGTGTCCTTTAGAAGAGCACTAATCCCATTCAGAAGAACTGGACCCTCATGACCCAATTAGTTCCCAAAGGTCCTACCTCCAAAAACATTTTTTTTTGGAAACAAACATTCAGTCCATTACGCTCATTTTTCAGGATTTGGCTCAGATAGTCTGGGTCAAGGGCAAGTATTATGTGATCCAATATTGTCCTGTGCATACCACCATTGCTGCATTTACTATATTCTAATTTAAGCATTGCTTATTCAACTGTAATACTTGCATGTTTTAATTATCTACCTTTTCCTCCAGTATGCCTCTACATTTTTCTTTATAAATCTTTCTTTGTGATCCCAGCACCTAGAACAGTACTCAGAATAGAAGGTACGCAAAATGTTCCAAGTAGTAGATGAACGATGTGCTCAACATTGTTAGTCATTATGAAATCAAAACCACAATGAGATATCACCTCACACCAGTTGGAATGGCAATTATAAAAAATACAAGAAATAACATGTGCTGGTAAGGATATGAAGAAAGGGAACCCTTTTGCACTGTTTGTGGGAATGTAAATTGGTGCAGCCATTATGGAAAACAGTATGAAGGTTCTTCAAAAAATTAAAAATAGAACTACCATATGATCCAGCCATTCCACTTCTAGGTATTTAACCAAAGGATACAAAAACGCTAACTCAAAAAGATATCTGCACCCCCATGTTCGCTGTAGCATTATTTACAATAGCCAAGACATGGAAGCAACCTAAGAATCCATCAGTGGATGACCAGATAAAAAAAGGGGGAACACACACACACACAAACACACACAGAAATATTATTCAGACATAAAAAAGAAGGAAATCTTGCCATATGCAGCAACATGGATAGACCTTGAGGACATTACATTAAGTAAAATAAGTTAGACTGAGAAAGACAAATACTGTACTATCTCACTTATATGTGGAATCTTAAAAAACAAAAACAAAATAAAAAAAAATTAGCTCATAGATACACAGAACATATAGGTGGTTGTCAGAGGTGAGGGGTGGGGGATGGGCAAAATGTGTGAAAGTGGTCAGAAGGTACAAACTTCCAGTTATAAAATAAATAAGTTCTGGGGAATGCAATGTACAGTATGGTGGACTATCGTTAACATTACCATATAGTATGTTTGAGAGTGGTTAAGAGAGTGGATTCTAAAAGTTCCCATCACAAGAAAATAATTTTAACTATGCGTCACGATGATGTTAACTAGACTTATTGTGGTGATCATTTCACAATACATACAAATATTGAATCATTATCTTGCACACCTGAAACTAGTATAATGTTATATATCAATTATATCTCCATAAAAATAATGAATGAATGATTATATATAAATTGGCCTTATCTAGAAAATAAATGTATATATTCCAGGGTTCTATTTCCACCGGATGGAAAATATGAGAATTCTAGGAATGAAAACAAAGGGGAAAATAACCTTCTCCTACCTAGCAAACCCAAGTATATTATAATACCATGGGGAAGGTTGGGAGGTTCTTGCGTTCTTATATGACTATCATTCTTATCTATTACTTTTCATAGTAATATAAGTACCTATGAAATATGAGGGCAATTCCTGGACTTTGCTACTTTGTATCTTCTTGGGGAGCTTATTATGAAGAAGAATCCAATGTTAGCACAAAATTTCCCACACAACGGCAGGCTGAGAATCATGGGCTTTATTTTTCAGTGGCCCCATATGGGCAATTCCTCTGTGCTGGGGGAGTCCTTCTAGACATACACACTGAAGACTCTAAGAGAACAGCTGAGGATATGACTGAATATTTCACAATTTTTCTTTCCAAAGTAAAACTAAGGGAATTCTATAGAATCTAAGGGGTTTATTAGAGATAAAAATGGCTTTGTGTGTGTGTGAGAGAGTCAGAAAAGTCACAAAAACAGCTGACAAGCAAATGTGGCAGTCGAAGACTGCACCCAAAGGATATGTGATAACACCACGAATTTTTCTCAACGTAAAAATCTCTGTGCACTACAATGTAAGACAATTACATTTGAAAGTGAAAACAAAATACAAAAAACCACAAGGGGTTGACCAGACCAATGTTATAAAATGGATAATGAAAATACATAATAATAGGGGTGCCTCGGTGGCTCAGTTGGTTAAGCGTGGGATTCTTGGTTTCCATTGGGGTCAGGATCTCAGGGTGGTGAGATTGAGCCCCGGGAGCCCTGCGTTTGTCTTGGTGCTCAGTGTGGAGTCTGCTTGGATTCTCTCTCTCTCTCCCTCTGCCCCTCCCCTTGCTCATGCACACTCTTTCTCTCTAAATAAATAAAATCTTAAAAAAATACATAATAATAAAAATTTGCACCCTAGTGTTCACTCAACTCTAGTGTAAGGTTCGAAGTTCTGAACTGGCTGCCTCAGAAAGCTGATATGGGGATCAAATAAAATGGCAAATGTCCCAACATATTTTAAAATGCAAACAACTGTACAAATACAAATTACAAATGGTGAAACTAATTAGAAACAATGGTGGCCCCTCCTTCTGATCCTCCCTGAGGAAGGTAGGGGAGTTAGGGAGGTAACTAAGGAGGAAAGAAGAGGAAAGAAGAAAATTGGATGTTCTGAGGAAACTGCTGGAACCAGTGTGAGCCCTCTATACCTCTTCCAGTGATGCTCTGTCCTCTGTTTACTATTTTTCAAATGCACTGGATATCAATAGGTCATCAAACATGCCCAAGACTTTCCCCCACCTGTAACTTGGGCTTTTCCCTCTGCTTGTATCACTGTTCACTCCATTCTTCACATTACTCACTTGTTCTTGGCCTCACATTAAAACACACCTTGTTGCAAAGGGCTTCTCTGACCAGACTATACAAAGAGGGTCTTCAATGCCAGTTGTTCCTAATTTCCTAAACCAGTATCCTCTAACCTTTTCCTCCCTCCCACTTAATTGTATTGATTACGAATGCAGACATTTTAAGTGGATTTTGGCTAGTTTGTCTCCTTGCCCAGCATCAGCCTAGCCATTGAGAAACTGCCACAACTCAGCCAATGAGAAACCATCACCATTGGGATCTATCATTTTCCTCCAATAGGATTTAGTTCAAAATAACCCCGCCCACTTCCTCCTTTTTCTTGATAAAGTAGAGGTCCTCTCCTTTGTTCTCCCGATTTACCTGTGGTTTCATGTGTCTTGCATGTCCTGAATTGTAAGTCCTCTGTAGTTCCTCTGATAAATTCATTTTGCTGGTAAAGTAACTGGCTATTTTATTTTTAAGGTTAACAAGAAAAATATATTTACACTTACAAAGTACATATTCTGAAGGTATTCTATAAACTTGAAATGGTGCTATAAAATTCCAATAAATACATAACATTAAAATAGCTAGTGATACACTAGAGAAAAATATGTGTCAATAAAAATCCCATTGTAGAGCACACAAGTTAATACTACAAAAGATTATTTTAAAAGAATAACAATTGTTTCAAGATGTTTTATTTCCTTTCTGCTTTGTTCTCTTCTATTGGTTGGTTTGCCAATTCGAACCAAGGAAACACATTTAATGGGCTGATATGAAATGAATTTTATTAGTTCAGCCTTCTGTAAGCATTCTCATGCATCATTAACGTTACACATTGCAAGGAACTGCTTTCCTTAAATTGTAGCTATTTGGCTATAAATTCAAGACTGCAGTAAATAACTGTCTGACTGTTGAATGAACACTGGTAACATGTGCACTGATGAGTTAGGTGAAGTGTATAATTAGAGTATGCATTTTAGTAGGGCTTATTAAATCACAAAACACAAAAGAGCCATTGGAGTTTGAATGATTGTAAGGAGTGATGACTTGATAGGGATTACAATGATAGATAACATTTATTTTTCAAGGTTGGTGAAGTTACACCTACATTAATAATTCTGAATGTCCTAGGTACATTAGGAAATATCCAAAATAAGACAAATATAATGGAGTTTAATTAACAAATTCTCAACTGTTGTGATACCTTTCAGAATAGCAAAGTATGTAATTGACCAAGTTGAATGAACGTCTCTTTTTTGTATTTATATATAGTGCAAGAGATACAAAGAAAATAATATACATGTCCTGCTTTTATATTCGTAAGTCTTAGATTTCTATAAATAATCCTTCATGATTGTCCATTGCACCCATGCTTAAGACAAGCCACAAGCCACTGCATAATCTGACTCCTGCCCACCCTCTGTGTCTCATTTCATGGAATTCATGTCATCACTCTGCCCCAGCCAAATTGGTTCTTTCAGTTTCTTGATGTACTCTTTTCTACCTCAGAACAGATTATTTCTCTCCTGCTCTAGATCCTACTTTTCTAAATCTTATGCCTGACAGGCCATTCAGGGAGGTCTCATCATCCCTTTTATCATCAATGAGTCTTGCTTTTGCTCTCTACGTTTTTAAAGCTTCCTGTCTTCCTGGTACCTAAACCAGGTCCATGGAGAGAAAGAGAAAAGTACCTGTTCAGCAGCTCTGTCACACTTTGAATCCCGAGCACCAGTGTAGGTATATTTGTGCCTCAGATCTCAAAGGCAGGACTTTTAGTAGTTCTAATAACTTTTGACCCTTAACCAAGAGGGCTCAAAACCAGTCCCTATGACAGAAATGTAAATCAATGCCTATGGTCGGTAGATCACTTCCTATATCATCCTCTTTTTATTTTCTGCAGATGAATTTTCCCACTGAAAGCACCTCCTGAATTTGCGTATGAAACAAAAGCTTCTATGCATATGAATGAAGTTTTATGTTTTCTGGGGACTAAATATGGATTTTCTGTAGTCTTATGAACACTAATATTTTATCATTCCAGATTTTTCCTGAATCTGATCATTTAAGCAATATTCACCCTCCTTTAAGAAGTCAACATGGACAAAACATTGGAATTGATCTCTCTGAGTTTTGGATTGTTCTTCCTTTCCTACTACCTCATATTTACAGTTACTCCAATAGGATAGGGATACAGGCATATAATATATGTAGGTTATCTGCTTGTTAAAATCTGTGTTCAGAGGATGGTTTATTTATGTATGGCAGAATTGTTTAAAGAAGGGATTTTGGGTCTTCTGAAAAGGCTTATAAAATAATGCCATTTGAACATTCTTTTTCTAGACTAGGTACATTTACCTAGAACCAGTCCATTTATTCTTTTTTTTATTATTGCCGGTTTTGAGCTTAAATTGTCTGTGTTTCTACTTCTCCTTGATAGGAGTTGAAGTCTCCCAATGTTTCACCACAGACCTCATTTCTGCCTCATTTGCTAGATCTTAACACTGTCAGTCCTCCACGGAAGCAGTTCAACTGTCTCATTTCAGTGCTGACACCTCATATAGACACACTGATAGGTGATAATGAAGGATACCTGCAATGCACCAAAAGTTTAATATTTGATTTTACTTAAGTTTGAATAATAAAATATTCAGATTATTTCTTGTAATGCAGCCCTATTATTAGCTGCTGAGAACTTCCATGTGACTAGAGATCAATAAATTATTTCTGTTCTCTGCTTGAAATTTCAAATTAGAAACACATTTGAGTGATGAAGCTAGAACTATTTTAAAAGACTGACTGCTATTATTGGATTAATGAGTTTTATGATGTGAATATTTGTGAGAAGCTCACCCAACAGACTTCATCTGGTTTAAGGCAAAAAATTGATGTCAAATAAAAAAAGGGGTACGAGTAGCAGTACTTCATATTGTAAATAATCTGCTATAATGCATATAATTCTATGTTTCAAAATAGTCTCCTAGATTTTTTATTAAATTTTTGCATAAAATAATTTATTAGCTATAGGATGATTAAAATATTAGATTATGCACTCATAAACTCTATGAACTGTCAAAAATTTTGTGATTTCTAAGCCTAAGCTCTCTGTTTTCATTTCGCATTACAGTATCAAGATTAGTTAATATACCTAAATTCTATTACAAATGAGACAAACCCTGTGAAGACCACTTTTAGGTATATTTTGGAAAAGCGCCTTTAGCAGGGATTAGTTAATGTAAATTTGCAGAACAACTTGGAAATAAAAAGGTTTCTTTCATATGAGAAGTCATTCTTGTTTAAAGTGGAACAAAATATTTTATTTTGACATGAATGCTATTGGTTATGCACACTGCAATTAGGAAAAAAACATGGTGTATGTTTTCATTTATCCAATCATCTTTTATATTTCAATGAATGTTTGGTATATTTCTTCAAAGAGATTCTATATTTACTCATCTATAACGATTGTTAGAATTTAGATTTTTTTGGTTATTATAATTTATGTCCTACAGAGCCCAACATTATGGTTGGCATATAAGAAAGTTTTAAATTTTTAAGCCAACTTCATTGAGTTATAATTTACTTTCAGTAAAATGCACCATTGTGAAGAAATGTCAAATGAGCATATCAGCAAAGAAATTACTTGCAGATTTCTGAAGTTCTTCTCTGAAGTTTTCCTCTCTCTACATCCTCAGCAATTCCTCCCAAATTCTACTGTCTGGCTCTTCACCAAGTCTGTTTGTCCTCATTATACTGGTACCTGGAAAGTGCCTGCAGGTACAAAGCCTGAAGGATCATAGGTGCATTTAGTTTGTTCTCTTTTTTTTTCAGAGATCACAGTCCTGCTTATTATCCAATGTCTTAAAACAAATTTTTATATATTTTATCCAATATTCTAATTGCTTATGGTGGGAGGGCTAGTCTCGTACCAGTTACTCTCATCAGCAAGATACAAAAGACCATAGTTATTAATTTTTATAAATGCAATTTGTATAAAACTGTATTATTAAACTTCCTTATTACTCCTAAAGAAACTAAGTGATTTTTTAAATTAGATTAACTTGCTTTTCAAAGTAAATAATTAAGTCATCCTAAAAATAATGTTACATATTCTTTTTTCCTTAAGAGTGCAAAATATAAACATTAAAAATATTGTAGTGCCAATCAATTATGTGATCATGTGAATGAATAACTGGCACTTTTATCTTGTTCTGGAATTTATTTTTTTTTAATTTTTATTTTATAATTAATTTATTTGACAGAGAGAAAGAGAGCAAGAGCAGGAATACAAGCAGGGGGAGTGGAAGAGGGAGAAGCAGGCTTCCCGCGAAGCAGGGACCTGGGATCGTGACCTGAGCCGAAGGCAGATGCTTAACGACTGAGCCACCCAGGAGCCCCTGGAATTTATTTCTGGCTTTAGATGTTTGTTGAATTATTAGTTTGAGATTGGAATTTGCCATTCTTAACACAATATTCTAAGAATATCATGAGATATTTAATTTTCTAATGTCTTCTCATCTTCTATCAGCATAGCAATTTACTTTTTTCTCTATGAATCTATTGCTTTACTGAATCATTCTGATAGCCTTGAAATAAATTCTATTTGGTGAAATGCATTTCTTATTTTTTAACAAATGATTAAATGCTAGTATTGTATTTTGGATAGTTTGCCTCTATTCATATATAATTTTCAAATGAGTAGTGGAATTGTCCATTTGTTCATCCTTTAAAAAAGTTTATATGAAAATGGAATTATTTATTCCTTGGAAAGTTCAAAAAATGATTTTTTCCATTGTAATGAGGTATAATTAATGTACAATAAACTCTCTCTCTCCATATACACACATATATATAGTGCACAATTTAAGAGTTTTGACATATGTATACACCTGTGAAATCATTACCACAATTAAGATGATAATCATATACATTCCCTAAAAGTTTCATTTTGCTCATGTGTAATCATCCATTTCCTCCCCTTTCTCTCCTCTCCAGGGAACCATTGATCTGTTTTCTGTTACTATAGATTTGTTTGTATTTTCTAGAGTTTGTATAAATGGAATCATGCATTATTTATCATTTTTTCTGTCTAGCTTCTTTAACACAGCATAGTTATTTTGAGATTCATTCATATTGTTCATCCTTCATTGCTTTCTATCATTGAATAATAGTATTCCATTATATGGATAACTACAATTTGTTTTTACTACTGAAGGAATTTTGGCTTGTCGACTGTTTTTGGCTGTTAGAAACAAAGATGTCATGAATATTCTTGAGTCAGTCTTTGTGTGGACATATGCTTTCATTTCTCCCAGATGAATACTTAAGAGCAGAATGCTGGGTCATAGTGTAGGTGTATGTCTAACTTGTAAATAAACTGCCAAATTGTTTTCCACAGTGTTTTGGAGAACTGTTTTAGAGTCCCAGCAGCAGTACATAAGAGTTCCAGTTGCTCCAGGTCCTTGCTGATACTTGCAAGGTTTGTGTAGTGTGTGCATAATTGCATCTCCCTGTGGTTTTAATTTGTATTTCCCTAATACCAATGAAGTTGAGCCTTTTTTTTTTTTTCCATAGACTTATTATCCACTCCTAACCCTTTTTTGGTAAAATATTTGTTCCATTTTTTAAAAATAATTGAGTTGAAGAATTCTTTATATATTTCAAATACAAGTCCTTTGTTGGATATATGCTTAACAAGTATTTTTTCACAGTCTGTGGTTTGCCTTATCATTTTCTAACAGTACCTTTTGAAGAGCAGAAACAATTTTTTAAAAATTTTGATGAAGTCCAATTTATTTAAATTTCTCTTTTATTGCTTGTGTTTTTGTGTCATGAATCCTCTTCCAAAACTGTGGTAAGATTTCCTCCTGTTTTCTTCTAGGTATTTTATCATTTTGGCTTTTATATTAAATCTGCAATCCATTTTGAGTATATTTTGTATATGATTATGGTACGGATTGAGGAGTGTCCCTTTTCCCCCACATATGGCTATGTAGTTGTTTCGAACACATTTGTTGTAATGATTTTCCCTACCCACTTAACTGGCCTTTCCATTGTTTATTCCCTCTTGGGTTTTGGTAATTTTCCTCACTGTGATGCATTTATTAGTACTCAGCTGAAAACTCTTGGGAAACTCTCCTGAGCTTGTTCTCTCTCTGTTCAGCTCTCTTCTCTTCAAGTAGCTCTGTCCTTTCTGATACTCTGCCCAGCAAACCAAGACCATGTTGGCTACCCCAACATTTTGACACTTTTTTTCCAACTCAAGGAGACTGTTGGGCTTTATTTAAGTTCCCTTTGCTTGCACTGCAGCCCAGAAATTCCAAAACGGAGATGGAAAAGGTCACATTTTAACATTCTATTATATTACTATTACAGATACCTAATTAAAAAGATGACCATGTTTAGAGTTACTACAAAACTATGTTTAATTCACAGATGCACAAGAATTGACCACTACATTATGACTTCTCTGCCCAGTAGCTACAACTTTTATTTATTTTTATTTTTTAAAAGATTTTATTTATTCATTTGAGAGAGAGACAGACAGAGAGAGTGAGAGAGAGTATGAGCAGGGGAGAGAGGCAGAGGGAGAAGCAGACTCCCCGCTGAGCTGGGAGCCCGATGCGGGACTCGATCCCAGGATCTTGGGATCACGACCTGAGCTGAAGGCAGACGCTTAACTAACTGAGCCACCCAGGTGCCCTAGCCACAACTTTTAAAAAGTGATTACAAAACACAATTTCAGAAAATTTGAAATGTGAAAATTTATAGACTTAAGGATTGAGAAAATATGGCCATTTCAATTTTTATTATACTGTACTTAGATAATGCAGCCTGAACAATTACTCACTTGGAATTTACTGAGTTTTTCTATGTGTTATTTCCCAATAATTTTCACATTGTGGCATAGATAGTAAATTTCAATGAGTATATGCCACATCGAGATTAACAAAGATGATGCTGTTCACCAACCTGTCCAGAGAGCTAAGAGTATCGATACTTGAATACATTTGTAACCCATCTGAAAAATTATCAAACTCTGTTTTAATTTGTGATCAACTTTCAGAATACACTGTATTGGAAATGTTTACGCTTTAATAAATGTCTTATATGTCCTAATTATGTCATCCCATAATTTAATACATGTCTTAATACATGTAACATATATATGTATAATATAATTTATGTCACCTAGATTTCTGCCTGTTTTTATCCTTTAAAGATTCCCATAGCTATTATCAGCAAGTTTATCATGCATGCTAAAGGTATTTTGCTTTGTGTATCTTAAAGCAATGTTGTTTGTTAATATAGATTCATGATTATTAGACTTTCTCTGTGAATCTTACCACTTAGCTATAGGTTATGGACTCTAAGTGGGTAGCACTTGAGATTGGTTAGAGAAATATATATTAACTAGAGTTCTTGAACTTGGAACTGGTACGATAAATGGATGATATTTGAGTTGTTTACTTTGAAGAGGGCAGAGTATGTTTGGGGCTGTATTTAGGATAGTAGCATTAAGTTATTTAGGGAAATTTTGTTATTTCTGTGTATAGGTGTATTAGTTTGCTAGGGCTGCCATAATAAAATACCAGAGACTGGGTGGCTTAAACAACAGGAATTTATTTTCTTACAGTACTTGAGACTAGATTTCCAAGATCCAGGTGTCAGCAGGTTTGGATTCTCCTGAGGCCTTTTGCTTTGTTTTGCAAATGACTTCCTTCTCACACTGTTCTCACAGGAGCTTCTCTTCTTCTGATGAGCGCATTCCTGTTGTCTCTTCCCATAATTAATTTGCTGCTATTGCCTATCCAACATCAGAACCCCTCCTTCTAATAACAAGACTTGTTTCTCCGGGAAGGAACCCATTTCAGGCTTTATTATGTGATTATCGCCACCTCCACAAGAATAAGTGCATATCTAATATCTGACCCATCAGAGTACCAGTTATCACTGGCTACAATGATTTGCTCCAGAGGGACACATTATTCAAGCTAAAATAGTATGTGTTTTCATTGTGATTTATTAGCTAGAACCATTAGGAAAGACTTTCTTAATTTAGAGAGGTTAGGTTAGATTAGACTATAGTGGCAATCAACAACCACAAACATCATAGGTATAATACAACAAAAATTTACTTCTTATTCAGGCTAAATGTTAAAAAATAAAAAGTGAGAAACTCTCTTAGGGCAAGTTTTCCATGTTATTACTCGGCCCTCCAGATTGTTTCCTTCATCAACAAGAGGATTCTGTGGTTCCCACAACAGGGGAAATGAAAGCTAAAGGGTTGTTCACTGGTTTTTACATGCTTTAAATTGGGGTCATCACTTTTCCTTATATGCCTTGGCCAGAACTAATCATATGACACTGCCGAACTACAGGAGGCTTGAAGATTTGGGGGAACACATGACTTATTGATAAAAAGTGGAGTTTTTTCCACAAAGTTTTCATGGTTATATGAAGGAAGTCATTTTCATTTGGACATTCTTCTAGCATTATGTTCTCCAGGTTCATCCATGTTGTTGCAAATGGCAGGATTTCCTTTTTATTTTATTTTTTTTAAGATTTTATTTATTTATTAGAGAGAGAGTGAGCATGAGTGTTGGGAGGGACAGAGGGAGAGGGAGAAGCAGACTCCCTTCTGAGCGTGGAGCCTGACACAGGGCTTGATCCCAGGATCCTGAGATCATAACCTGAGCCAAAGTGAGCCGCTTAACTGGCTGAGTCACCCAGGCGCCCCAGGATGTCCTTCTTTTTAATGGCTGAATGACAGTCTATTATATATCTCCATTTTCTTTACCCATTCATCTGTTGAGGGTTACTTAGATTGTTTCCATATCTTGACAATTGTGAGTAATGCTGCAATGAACATGAAAGTGAAGTTCTATCTTTCAGATACCAACTTTGTTTTCTTTGGATATATACTTAGAAGTGGATTGCTGGATCATATGGTTGTTCTATTTTTAATTTTTTGAGGAACTGCCATACTGTTTTCCATAGTGGCTCTACCAATTCACGCTATAATTGTATGTTTTATATTTTTCTGTTAAGCCTTATTTCTTAATTTTTGACATTTACCTTCAACTTATATCACATTGTTTTCAAATTAATTTAATATTTGTTTCAATGCTTATCTCCCATTTTTAGGACATTTTTTATTTGTTATATAATGTTTTTGGCTTAACAAAACTTTCCTTATCGTCCATTCTGTGTTTCTGTTTTGGATGTATACATTCATTGTTTTTTTGCAGTGGGCACTATGAAGTCTTTTAAAAAATTTAATAGATTTACAAAAAGAAAGTCAATCAATCTCTCTATTCTTATTTCTGAAAGTGATATGACTCTAGAGCATTTCAAATAATTTTCCAGCTTCTGTATTATTTTTATTTAATATTTTACTTATAAATTTTTTCACTATTTTAATTTAGTTTACACCTGTTGTTTATTCATAATTACTATAATGCTTGCAAATAATTCTACCCAATTTTTTTTTACATCCCACTTGTTTTCTTGATTGATGTTCCTGAAGTATAATCTGTAGTGTTACTATTTTAATCTGAGAAAAATCCTTATTTCACCCATACTAAATGCAAAAAATTTAGCTGAGCATGAATTTTAGCTTGATGGGTATTTTCACATCATGACTTTTGCAGATATTTATAGTTTTCTGCTTTTTTAAAACCTTTATGAGGCGCTAGTTGGGAGATGGTTGTGTACTACACATCTAGTGGGAGTAGTAGATCTAGCGTAAGAAGCCACAGTGCCTACCCAATATCACAATACCATACTGAACTTTTTAACACATAGGAGACACCCAAAGAATCCTATGAATACTTGGCCAAAGAGATCTAAAAAGAAATCGAGGTCTGTGCAGAAAAGAGTTAGCAGTATGCCTGAGACTGCCCTTCTTAGGAAAGCCTGCTTACAAGGTTAACCCTTGTGAGCAACTGGGAATTTGGCTGATAGTTGAACACACTGATATAAAACTTTTTCTAATTGATAAGGGTGGTTTACTTTGCCTAAACTGTTTGTACACACAAGGTGGTGTATGCTAAAAACCCAGGGCCCTCTGGAACTTTGGTGCATGCTAGGCAGAGTACCTACACGAGCAGTCCCCAGTATAAACTTGGGCACTGAGTCTTTAATGGGCTTCCCTGGGCGGAATATCACACACATGCTGCTGCATTTTTGTTGCTCATTTATGAGTGTAGTGTCTGCAGTTGCTCATGAGGGGGAGAAAGCATAGGAAGGCTGCAGATGGATTATTCTTTTGATCCTGCTAAGTATCCTTACTACATTGCTATAATAAATCATAGTTATGAGTATGACTATATGTTGAGTCCTGTAAATCCTTCAGTATAATCATGATAATGATAACTTCATATATTGGTATGGTACTATACAAGTGAACACACATTTTCTAATTTTGAATGAGGGTAACACTTTTATCTGATAAGTTTATTGTGATGTGTTATAACATATGAACATTTTCTGTCATTTAATTTTCAGTGAATTTTCTCTTCCTTTTATTTGTTTCTCAAATCCTCACTGTAACTTTGTGAGATAAAATCAATGAAGAGTAAATGAAATGAATTGTAAGGAAAAGTTCACCTGGAATTTCAATGAAGTGTTATAAGTTGGAAAGTGAGCTTGATGTAAAAGAATAAAAAGTATGTTATCTGTTGGCTATTTAAAATTCCATTTAAATAAAATATTCTCAAAATATAAGGATTATACTGATATAATTGAAATGGAAATAGGAGAACATATTTATTGAAATTAAGGATACAAAGGATAGAAATATAATAAAATGATGCTTGTCCTAATCCCAGATGGTCTCTGTCTACAGGGGAAAGGAAAAAAAAATCAAGGAAACAAACCAAAACAGCTCCCTACTGAGCAGGGAGTCCAACACGGGGCTGGATCCCAGGACCCAGAGATCATGACCTGAGCCAAAGGCAGACGCTTAACCATCTGAGCCACCACACATATGCCGTTTATTGTAGAAATCCTACTTACAGAATGTATCTTAAGAAAATAAGAAATGTGCACGAAGACAATGTGCAAAGATCCACTCTGCCCAAATATTTATAGTGTACGATTAAAAGCAATCCTGGTGCCTACAGCAAAGGCATTGCTACTGGACCCTATTCAGGCATTAACAACCAGGCTATAGAAGAGTATTTACTGATATTTAAACTAATATGTAAAAAAGCCAGTTACTATACTATCTGAAATTTTTAGATAAAATTATATGTATGTATATACATATATATAGAGAGACTTTCCTTTGGGTAGTAAGAAGTAACATTTTTTTTTCTGTTTTTTTAATTTTATTTATTTATTTGAGAGAGAAAGAGTAGAGCTAGAGAGAGAGAGAGAGAGCATGAGCTGGGGGAAGGAGCCAAGCGAGAGGGAGAAGCAGACTTCCCACTGAGCAGGGAGCCCGATGCGGGGTCTCAATCCCAGGACCCTGAGATCATGACCTGAGCCGAAGGCAGACGCTTAACGACTGAGCCACCCAGGTGCCCCTGTTTTCTGTTGTTTTGAAGATTTATTTTTCTTTTGCCCTTACTCTTTTCACATTTTTTATCTTTGCTTTAGAGAATAAATATCACTTCCTTTAAGTAGAAAATAATAATGGGATCGATACAGGAATTATTAGAGAAAAGAAATAATGAAAATTTAAAACATGGCCATCTGGACTTTAATAAAATATGTCTTAAGTAACAAACAGCAGAAATAATGTTATCTGAAAATAGCCAGTTATGGAATGAGTAAGTCCTGGGAATAAAGAACACAGCATAAGAAATATGATATTGTAGTAGGCTTGTACGGTGAGAGATGGCAGCTACACTTGAGGTGAGCAGAGCATAACATACAAACTTGTTGAATCACTATGTTCTCCATCTCAAACGAATTAACATTGTGTCAACTATACTCAAATAAAACATTTTTTTTTCAAAAAAGGAAAAAGAAAATAGCCTTTAAGTTCTTTTAAGGTCTTACTTTTTTTGGAAGTGTAATATTTCAATAAAATACTATACTATAATATTACTATACTATAAAATATTATTAGAACTACATAAAATGCAGACTATTTTCCTTCTCCTGATTATTGAGCTCTTTATAAGGTCCAGGAAATAGAAATTGTTATTATTAGAACATTTACTCTATTTACTATTTACTCTATTTTGCCTTGTGTTTTAGAAAATACAAAATTAGGTAGAAAAGATCAAGAGTGGCCAGCTAATCTTCTTTTTCATTCCTTCTCACCTTCTCACTTATGCTTGTAATGAATATTTTTTCTCACACTTTTTTTTTTAAATTGAGAACTAAAAATCACCTTCTTGAATTGTACAATTCAGATTTTTGTGTTAAAATATTTATATGTTGTTAAACTAGCACCCCTGTTTAATTTAAAGACATTTTCATGACTCCAAAAAGAAATTTTGTACTTTTTAGCAATGACTCTCCATCTTCCCATCACCC
This sequence comes from Neomonachus schauinslandi, assembly GCF_002201575.2. Classification (NCBI taxonomy): domain Eukaryota; kingdom Metazoa; phylum Chordata; class Mammalia; order Carnivora; family Phocidae; genus Neomonachus; species Neomonachus schauinslandi. Next base: position 64,439,070 of record NC_058415.1, read on the forward strand.
CAGACCTGGGTAGCCACTAATCTACTTTCTGTATCTATGGATTTGCATGTTCTGGGCATTTATTTAAAATAATACATTATGTGCGGCGCCTGGATGACTTAGTTGGTTGGGTGTCAGACTCTTGATTTCGGCTCAGATCATGATCTCAGGGTCCTGCGTTTGGGCCCCATGTGGGGCTCTGCGCAGAACCTGCTTAGGATTCTCTCTCTCTCTCTACTCCCCACCCCACACCCAAATTGAAATAAAATAAAAAAGTAAAATAAAACACTATGTGATTTTTTGTGGCTGGCTTCTTTCACTCAGCATAATGTGTTCAAGGTTCATCCATGTGTGGCATGTATCACTACTTCATTCCATGTGATTGCTGAATAATATGCCATCATAAAGATATACCATATTTTGTTTATCCACTTATTAACTGAGTAACAATTAACTGTTTCAACCTTAGTTGTTTTTGACTACTTTGAATAGTGCTGCTGTGAGTGCACACATACAACCTGGTGGAAATTTGGTTGAAATTACATTGAATTTACAAAAGTATTTGCCAACATCTTTACAATATTGAGTGTTCCTTAATTTTTCCTATTTTTCCCCCACAGCTATTCTCTTTCTGGATTGTCTGACATGGTGAAACAGTTCTTTAGCTAGATTTCATATTCTAGTATTTTCTTAAGATGAGAACATAGCATAGAAGTTATAGTTCTTAGTTATTTTATCTTAATGCTTCTAAATGTTCGCTCATTATCTACACCCTAGAATAACAACTTGATTGAGAATGATATTATTAAGATACACTTATCTGAGGAATTTTAAAAACTGGCTCTCTTGACTTTTTTTGATATTTAGTATTTTTATTTTTATTTTTTCTTCTTTTTCCTTTTTCTTTTTTTTAATTTAAATTCAATTAACCAACATATAGTACATCATTAGTTTCAGATGTAGTGTTCAATAATTCATCAGTTGCATATAACATTCAGTCCTTTTTCTTTTTTTTAAATATATTATTTTTTAAACCTTTTCTGGTTGTCTATTTTTCTCATATCCTTCCATATTTTATCTGAACATATTCCCTTACAAAATTGATTGGATAAACTATTTTATGTCTTTTTTCTCCCAAAAGATCCACCCATATTACCCTTTATAGCATGAAGGGCATATAGGTAGATCTTTTTTTTTAATGTTCCAGGTTTTTATTTGAATTCTATTTTGTTGACATATAGTTTAATATTAATTTCAGGGGTAGAATTTAGTGATTCATCACTTACATATAACAACCAGTGCTCATCACAAGTGTCCTCCTTAATACCTGTCACCCATTTAGCTCATCCCTCCACCCACTTTCCCTCCAGCAATCTTGTTTGTTCTCTGTAATTAAAAGTCTGTTTTATGGATTGCTCCCCCCGCTCTTCTTTTTTTTTCCTTTCCCCTATGTTCATCTGTTTTGTTTCTTAAATTCCACATATGAGTGAAATCATATGGTATTTGTCTTTTTCTGACTGGCTTATTTCGCTTAGCATAATACTCTCTAGTTCTATACACATCGTTGCAAATGAATTCATTCTTTTTAACGGTTAATATTCCATTGTGTGTGTGTGTGTGTGTGTGTGTGTGTATACCACATCTTCTTTATCCATTCATCAGTCGATGGACACTTGGGCTGTTTCCATAATTTGGCTATTGTTGATAATGCTGCTATAAACATCGGGGTGCCAACATCTTCAAATTAGTATTTTTATATCCTTTGGGTAAATACCTAGTAGTGCAATTGCTGGATGGTAGGGTAATTCTATTTTGAACTTTTTGAGGACCCTCCATACTGTTTTCCAGAGTGGCTACACCAGTTTGCATTCCCACCAAGAGTGTAAGAGGGTTCCTCTTTCTCCACATCCTTGCCAACATCTGTTGTTTCTTATGTTGTTAATTTTAACCATTCTAACAGGTGTGAGGTGGTATCTCCCTGTAGTTTTGATTTTATTTCCCTGATGATGAGTGATGCTGAGCATCTTTTCATGCCTTTGTTTGGCTCTATTGACTTTGGGAATGAAGTGCTGGTGGTTGATTTCCGATGTTCCCCTAATAAGTGAGTAACTCTTTTTTTGCCTGGTTGCTTGAAAATTTTTTTCTTAACTGATCAAGTTTAATAATGAAGTCACTTCTCACTAAATGGTAATCATTCCTTGATCATTTTCCTTATGTATATACACTGCACCATTTTTTTTATGTTTGTCTTTTGTTTCCATTCAAAAAAATTCCCTCAATCATCCCTTTTTAACGTCTCAGTTATTTGATCATTCTATTTTCAACTTAGATAAAATCCATTATCCTCGTGTTGGATAAGTTCTATCTATCTCTAGTAATTCTATTTATCTTTACTTTAATTTTATAACTTTCCCCTGCCTTTCATTGTGATTAGATCAGCTTCCTATCACCTTAAGCAGTTGCTTTGCTTCCAGTAAATACCTATTTACTTCCTTGTGGTTTTTTGTTCTGAGGTCTATCAAAGGCTCAGTGGCTTCCCTCTGCTTCTTCTTGTACAGGAATGGATAGCATGCACAGTTCATGGCTCTTAGTATTTTGCCCTATTGTAGTAGGGAATTCACCATAATGCTGCATCACCTATTTTGGTGGGAAATGCAGTCATGCAATTTTGATTTTTTTAATCTAATTTACCTCTATTTTATGTGGGGATTCTTAAACTATGCCACCATTTCTGTCATTTTTCCAGAGTTTATCCTTCATTCTTGATAGTTTTTTTTTTTTCATTCTTGATAGTTTTGACTGTTAAATGATTTTAAGTGAAAATCACTTTATTTTATTTTAGTTTTTTTTTTTGAAGAGATGATACAACAGTGTCCTTGGTTTTCATTGTTGTGGATGGTTTGCAATCTTTTCCTTTGCTTTCCTTTGTTTTGATTCCATTGTAATGGGATTAATAATGGATTTTAAAAAATTCATTGTGTTTCTTTTTTTTTTTTAAGATTTTATTTATTTTACAGAGAGAGCAAGAGAGCACAAGAGGGAGAGGGAGAAGCAGGCTCCCCGCCAAGCAGTGAGCCCGATGCAGGGCTCGATCCCAGGACCCTGGGATCATGACCTGAGTTGAAGGCAGATGCTTAACCATCTGAGCCACCCAGGCGCTCCCAAAAAATCATTGTTTTTTAAAACTGAAGATGATTTTAAAAGTCAGTTCTGGAAATTTCTTAGTGTATAAATAGTTCTTCCCCCTTCCTTCTATCTACTCTCTATATATCCGATTAAATTGTATGAGTGCTTATTATATTATTATAAAACATCTGGACAGCAATGAGGCAGAGACCCTTAGATCAAGCCTACAATAGAAATTCACTTTTTTTTTTTTCCTGTTCTACTTCCTAATTTTCTGGTCTATGTTGGCCCAGAGAGATACCTTTTATCTGAACTATTGGGAAAGAAAAGACTGTAATCTATGGGAACAGGTTGGGCAAAGCAGATATCTGAATGACATGTAAATCTCACAGATCATCCATGTAGGTGTGGCAAAGGGCTCCAGAATAAAATCTTGAATGCAGTGATTCACTGGCTATATATTATATTTAGGAAATTCAGGGTACCCATGGGAGAAGAGAGTTTGTTAACACCTATTCACTGGCCCTTTTCTCATATCAGGAGGCTCTGGGTCAACTCTTTTCTTTCAGTTAGGGCTGATCTGCAAAGCAATAGTGAACCCTCCTGGCTGGCCTCTTCTCTTGCAACTATCTCAGACAGAGCACTCAGCTTGCCCATTTCAGCCTCATCAAAGAAGGGGGTTATCTATAAGCACAATTCATACATTAGGAAGGAGTTAGTGGGGATGGTTTTAGGTGTTCCCACTATGGTCAAAGCATTCTGGGAAAAAGTTTAGGGCAAACACCCCAGATTTCCTTACCAATAATCGGAAGACTTGGTGACCTGGGAATAATAGTAAGGTAGATGGGCATCTGTATGGTCCAGGGTCTTTAACAAGGAATACTACACACCACTAAGCATGCAGATCACCCAAGACCCAGGACAACCATGCTTTAAAAAGCAGCTTCCTGATGACATAAATCTGCATTTGGACATAGAGTTCAGCCCAGCTCTAGCCTCAGGCTTGTCCACTGCATTGCCACTAGCTTCCAAATGCTTGGATTCTTGGCTCTCTAAGTCTCATCCCCAGGGTGGACCCACTGGGGACCCAGCAGCTTCTTAGGTGTCGGTTATTAATAGAGAAGTCAGAAGAAGCAGGCTATGCCTGCTGGGGCACCCTAAGCTTCAGGCTACAAGGAAAAATCAGAAGAAGAATGTAGTTCCAATGGCTGAGAAAGAGGAACACTCCACCAGTCTTGTCAGAAAACACACAGATTTCTTCCAAAAGGAAAATGGGGACAAAGATAAGCTGTTTTCAGTGGCTTTGTCCCCAGAAAAAAGGCAAGAAGCAGGAAGGCTCACTGGAAATAGACAAATCAGTATCAACTCTGTGCTGAGCCCAGACCCAGACGAAACCAGGTCTCATATTATGGTCTTTGATAATCCCGAAGCTCAGGGCCACATGCAGGTTTGGGGCCTGATCACAGAAGAGTAATATGGACTGAGGGGGAGAAATATCAGCATACCTGAAAAGATACAAGGAGAAACTCCAGGCGCCGACAGCTTTTAGGTGGGAATTCCTGGGTCAACAGGGCTTCCTCTTATCCAGACAAAAGGAAGGGAAAAGTGCATTATCACATAACTGTCAACAATCACAACACAGTTTCTGAGTGTCAGAGGAGACCCAGCAGGGACAAGGGTTTCAGAAACCATGAGATATGTCCCTGGAAAACTGTCAGATTCAATTATCAGTCATCTGTCAGATTTATTCCCGTCCCTCAAACTCTCTGATTCACTTCTGCCAGGATCCAAGGTCCTCAAGCTTGGACCAATGAAGCTAGATTCTTCAGGCCACCTTTTCCACTGGGTCAGGCTTTGTGGGGGATATTCTGCAAGTCAGAAATTCATCCTCCATACCTTTCAAGGAGAAAACCTCTAGCATCAAGGTTTGCTTCCACAGAATATAGCAATGTCTCTGAAACCTAATAGTGGGTGAATAATAATTTTTTTTTGTTTTAAGCCATTGAGATCTATGCTAATTTGTTATGCAGCAAATAACTAATACACAACCACCAAATAATTGAAAAACAATAGAGCAATAACCCATTCTTCTCCATCCCACAACTCCCCTACTTACATTTGTATTAATACAATCACAGGCCTTCATTCAGTTTATAGTTATTAAATGTTACTTTTTGAGTGGTTAATGAGTCCATCTTCAGTCATTCCTTTACATCCTGTCTAATGTGGACCATATTTAGCAGCGATTCCTCAAAGTATTGACAGGTTACTAATACTTTCATATAAAACTATGAAGTCCTTTGCTTTTCTTTTTGTTCAAACTTCTTCAGATAGATTTTTGCAGTTTTTTGTTTTTGCTTTGTTTTGTTTTAAATGAGAGGGAAGTTAGGCCAATGTGCTGAACAGTATTTGTTTCTGAATAGATAAGAGTCATTCTTTTTAAAATTTTTTATTGTTATGTTAATCACCATACATTACATCATTAGTTTTTGATGTAGTGTTCCATGATTGATTGTTTGTGCATAACACCCAGTGCTCCATGCAGAATGTGCCCTCTTTACTACCCATCACCAGGCTAACCCATCCTCCCACCCCCCTCCCCTCTAGAACCCTCAGTTTGTTTTTCAGAGTCCATAGTCTCTCATGGTTCGTCTCCCCCTCTGATTTCCCCCCCTTCATTCTTCCCCTCCTGCTATCTTCTTCTTTTTTTTTTTTTTAAATATAATGTATTATTTGTTTCAGAGGTACAGATCTGTGATTCAACAGTCTTGCACAATTCACAGTGCTCACCATAGCACATACCCTCCCCAGTGTCTATCACCCAGCCATACCATCCCTCCCACTTCAACCCCCACTCCAGCAACCCTCAGCCAAGATGTCCATCGACAGATGAATGGATAAAGAAGATGTGGTATATATATACAATGGAATATTATGCAGCCATCAAAAGGAATGAGATCTTGCCATTTGCAGCGACGTGGATGGAACTGGAGGGTGTTATGCTGAGCGAAGTAAGTCAATCAGAGAAAGACATGTATCATAGGACCTCACTGATATGAGGAATTTTTAATCTCAGAGAGAGTCATTCTTAAAGATCTTCAGTTAATGCTGACAGTCCTTAAAGTTACTTGTAATTTATATAATGACATTATATTAAGTACAAGCAAATACACCACCATATAAGCAATAGAAAAACTCATCAAAATTCAAAGCAAATCAGAAGCAAATATTCTTGATTCTTTGCTAAGCACTGTAGTCACTTTTTGGAGGGGGGAAATATGGCATTATCCTTTATCCTCCTGGATCTCTCTCTTTCCTTAGTAAATATCTATACATTTACATACAAAGTAATCTTCATTTTCTTGTTATTTGTCACTGGGGATAATTCTTTTCCCTCAATACAAAGCTTTTATTAGGTGAGTGTTTTATAATATGGATATAACTTAGTAATTTTGAACTCACTAATAAAGCGAATAAAGTGTATAAATGAATGAGTCCAGGATCGTTCATGTATTTAAGGAAGTCATATTCATTGAAGTTCTTTGCACATATTAGCATTCATCATTGTATTTACTGTTATCTAATTAACCAAGGTTTTATGGTTACAACATGGTGTATGAATTGGTTTTCATTGAATAATACCATAATGTATACTCTATTAATATGGTTAATGGATGAATATATATAGAAATTTTGCTTAAAAAAGATGAAAAGATTTCTTGTCATAATCCTCAGGACTGAGAATATTATGATATCATACTCATACTTATGCTAAAGTACATGGAAAAAAGGATTGCAAATGCAATTTAGATTACTAATCAATTGACATTGTGATAGTGAGAAGGGAAATGATCTGGGTGGACTCAATCTAACCACAAGAGCCATTTAAAACTAGAGAATTTGCTTCAGCTAGTAGCAGAATAGGAAATCAGAGAGACTGGAATTGTGAAAAGGACTCAAAATGCCATCACTGCTTTGAAGATGACAGATGACAGCCAGCAAGGAAATGGGGACTGCCACCTAAGTGAGCTTGGAAGTGGATTACAGATCTGGAAAATCGCTAGAAAAATCTGTATACATTTAGATTTATCTAATAATCCGGATGCTAGTTGTACTCTGAAGATGGTCTCTTTTATCATGATTGTGGGTTTTTATCGTTCCCTAATGTACTTATTTTTTTGAATGGCCATATGCTGTCTTTTGTCTGTGCATTATTTGGAGGTATATGTCCAGAGTATCCCATAACTTTGGGGTTAGAGAATGGGAGGGGACATTTTTCTCTCTTTTAACTTCTCAGTGGTGACAAGGGGTAAGGGAAGGAGGGAGACAGTGGCATTGCATGCCTACTCATTTCTAGATTTCTTCATTGAACTTTCTTAGTGGTCCAATTGCTCACATGTTCCTTTTATAGTGTATATTTATTTAAATAAAAATATAACAAAAGTACTTTAAACTATTCAGATGGTTTTCCCAGTGAGAAAGGACCTGGCTAAATCAGACTTTCCCCAGCTCCCTCACCACATGTATAGGTACAGGAAGGAGAGGAGATACTGGGTTCTCCCACTCCGCTTCAGAATGGTTAAAGAGGCAAGGAACTTCATATTTCACAAGATTTGAAAGTGGAATTTTGGAGTGGCTGGACTCTGCATTCATAATAGGGGAGAAACATAATCCATTTGTGAGGAATAGCTGCCAGTGACCCCCAAACGCACTTTCTTTCCCATCCTGTTGGAGGCTGTGGAGACCTACACTGTTTCCCTCCTGTTGGTGTAGCCTTAAAGGAGTTCTGTAGAGGTCCAGTGGATTCCCCTTTCTCTACCCTCCTACACTCTAGAACAGCTGAAACACAATACATCCAGCTCCATGGGGTGTGGGCACAGAGCAGGCGAAGAGAATAATGTGGCTCTTTATTCAATTGACTCAACAGAAGAGTGTCTCCTGATCAAACACCTGTTAAAGGTTTACAAACTTCCTTTCTTCTCCCAACCCCAGAGAGGGCGCAGACAGCTCGGTTTGAACGTACCGTTGTGTGGCTATATGCGGAGTAGCCTTGGTTAGTTGGCTTTTGGACTCCACAGACCTAGCATGGGGCTGGGAGGTTACTCTCCCTCACAAACAGAGGCCAAAGAAAAGGGGGGATGGGAAAAGCTCTTTTTAAAAAAAAAACTAAGAAGGGAAGGAGTACATGCTCTTTATATCTCTGAACAATGAATCTCAATATAATGACAAGAAACACTCAGCTGCTGCAATGGAACTTAATTTAAAGTAAGATGTAAAGTATTAGGCCACTGATGGGCCATATCTCCTCCGCTAATCTCCACCTCAGAATGGGGGACAGTTCCACGGACAAGTTTCCAGTGTGGTATGAACAAAGAGAGGGCTGGGTATTGGCTGGGGGTGCGTTTGGGGTGTTTGCTGTGGTGGAGTCCGTGCTGATCCAGTCTGAGCCTGGAAACAGGAAAGGTGCTGCATAAATAGCCATCATGTCTCCTGTTCATTTCATTATTTATTTATTTATTTATTTATTTATTTTTTAAAGATTTTATTTATTTATTTGAGACAGAGAGAATGAGATACAGAGAGCATGAGAGGGAGGAGGGTCAGAGGGAGAAGCAGACTCCCTGCCGAGCAGGGAGCCCGATGCGGGACTCGATCCAGGGACTCCAGGATCATGACCTGAGCCGAAGGCAGTCGCTTAACCAACTGAGCCACCCAGGCGCCCTCCTGTTCATTTCAAACTTGGCAATGATTTGTCCTCACTGAATGGATATCTTAGGGAAGAGTCTCCAGTAACACCTTTTATCTGATATTAGTACAGCACCTCCCAGCTCTCTCTTATTTACTGTTTGCAGGGTTCATTTTTTCTGATCCTTTTACTTTCAAACTTTTTGTCATTGAATTTAACGTGTATTTCTTGTAGTATAGAGCATATTGGTATTAATTTTTTAAAAATTTCATTTTGCAATCTGCCTTTTGATTGAATTTTTGAATGCTTACTCATTTCCATAGAATGTAATTACTAATAAGGTAGGATTCATCTGCTATTTTGCCGTTTTTTCCATAAATTTTATATATTTTTTTTGTTTCTCTATTCTCAATTCTGTCTTTTGGTTAAAAACATACTTTTTGTGCACCATTTTAATTCCCTTTTCTTCCTTTTACCTATTTTTGAGTTATTTTTAGAACAGTCGCCGTGGGGACTGCAATTAACATTTTAACTTTAAACAATTGAGTTCAGATTAATATCACCTTATTTTCAGTACAAAAACTTTGCTCCGACATAGTTTCATTCTCTCTTTGTCATAAGATGTTCATAAAAATTGTCATAAAAATTACATCTTTATATCTTCTAAACCCGTGAGCACAGTTTTATGATCATTTGTTCATGCAGTTTTCTTTTAAATCTGATTGGAGGAAAAAGATATACAAATAAATACATTTATAATATTTTAATATGTATCCACGTAGTTGTTGCCTTTATTGGTGCTCTTTATTTCTTCCTGTGGATTTGAATTACTGTCTAGTGTTCTTGTACTTCAGCCTGAAGGACTCTACTAAAATAACTTAAAAATATTTTTGAGATATAAAAACTATGTTGTGATGAAAAACACTTAACTACACAAGACATCATTCATACAAATGTCACAACTGTAAATATCAACCTTTTCATCTCTAGTGGGGGTGGTCAAGAATAACAAAGTAAGAGGGATTAGGGAAAAAAATGGAAAATTTTCTTCTCAGTGCTTTTTATTCCTATTTTTTTCTGTGGGTTACAAATTTCTACTCTCATGTATTCTAAAGATTATAAAGTGCTAACATTTCCATTAGGGAAGCTGAATGGAAAGATCAAACAGCAAAACTCTTCCTCTCAGGGTCTTTGCATATACCCTTATAGACACACTCAGGAACTGAGTAAACTTTGATAAAAATTAGCTGGATTTGATCTATAACATAAATTCTTCCAAAGTTTATTTAAGTAATCCAGGTATTACCTATTTCAGTTATTCCAATTCATTCAGTTTTAGGAAATTCTATTTTAATGGGGAGGGTGGCCAAGCATCTGGCTTTTGATGCAACTGCTTGTACCTCTCCAGAGGGGACATGGAGCCATAATATTTTAGGTAAGGCACAGCATACAACCCTGAAATATCATAGCCTCTGCAATAGGCCATGGGATGGAGCAGTCGTCAGTCAACTTTTGACAAAAATGAGACACACATAACTCCATCTGCTTGGTTTCCAAGACTGGTCCCTGTTTGCTTTGCACATGATAACTGAGTAGGCTCCTGCTATCTGCTCTTTACTATTCAAGCCCCATAGTCTGTAAATCTGTCTTTATTTTTCCATTACTGTTTTACATCCCATGCCCTCAGATTTCTATTTTAAGATATTTGGAAATCCTTTCTTTCTAAATTCCCTTCTTGTGTACAAAGCTCTTTTACATGCAGTATTTCATTGATTTTACTTCCCAAAGATCTTGCTATTTGGGAGGTATTATTATGCTTATCTTACTGATTGTCATGCCTCAGCTTAGAAATATACAGTGTCATGTCTGAGGATACAAAACGGGTTATTTACAGTTGGAAGACAAATCTTCTGACTCAAATTTAACGCATGTGTGTGTGTGTTTGTGTGTTTGTTGTGTATTCCTGTTGAGGCAGGAATTCTTGATCCTTTTGTGTTGGCAGCACTCTTTGGACACTGGAACATTAGCCCCTAAACTTGAAAGAATTAAAAAAAGACTCAAAGCCACACTAAACAAGTCAGCATAATTGCCAGGCAATAACCACCGCAGTAAAACGGTGTTTCACATTGTCTTTAAAAGCATCTGCATTTACTTACTACTACTCTGTGGCCTTTTAGCACTATACTGCATTTGAGTGGAACTATTAACTGCCCTTATGTATTCACAAGACAGTGTTCTTCCCTGTTCTAAAAAATCATGTTTTTTTGCAACAGGCTTACTGTTTCAGCACACCAACACCTCTTACTAGTAGCAAATTATATGCTGTTCTGCTCAGGACCTGATATTTCTAATACCCACCCACGGATACCCAAACTCACCCCCCACACACACAAGTTCTATATAATCTGTTATCCTCTTATTCTGTCCAATATTTTTCACACGGGATACAAATTTGGTGGTTTACTTTTTAATTTTTTTTTATTTAAATTCAATTTAATTAACATATACTGTATTATTAATTTCAAAGGTAGACTTCAGAGATTCATCAGTTGCATATAACACCCAGTGCTCATTCCATCAAGTGTCCTCCTTAATGCTCATCACTCAGTTACCCCATCCCCCCACCCACTTCCAGCAACCCGCAGTTTGTTCCCTAGAGTTACAAGTCTCTCTCTCTCTTTTTTTAAAGATTTTATTTATTTATTTGACAGAGAGAGACACAGTGAGAGAGGGAACACAAGCAGGGGGAGTGGGAGAGGGAGAAGCAGGCTTCCTGCGGAGCAGGGAACCCGATGCGGGGCTCGATCCCAGGACCCTGGGATCCTGACCTGAGCGGAAGGCAGATGCTTAACGACTGAGCCACCCAGGTGCCCTAGAGTTACAAGTCTCTTATGGTTTGTCTCACTCTCCGTTTTCCTCTTATTTTATTTTAATTTTGAGAGGACTACGGTACAATGGAACCAGGAATACCTGTTAAAAATTTTCAGTTAAATGTCCTGCCAAAAAGCAATCTGAAAATTAAGATGGATGATGTCTCTCCTTAAGTGCATAAAATCCAATAGTGGGTTTAATGTGATATCTATACAGTTAGGATATTCTGGGAGTAAGAAATTAGTGATTTATCTAGTTAGTTCTTCCTTAGCAGTGCAAGAAGGTCTATGGCTAGTTTTTCAAAAGTGAATCACAATGTTTACTTGGATGATGGCCTACCTAACTCAGTTTGTAGTAGGAGGCTGATCCTGACCGGCACATATGGAAATGATTGATCTACTGCCTATTTTAAAGTCAAAGAGGTCCTACATGATGCCAAATGTGTACTAATATAAATCTACCATTTATTTTGGGAAGTACTGGGTTTTATGCTTATTACTGACATGTATCAGAGCTTGATTAGCTACCTTAGATGAGCTTTTACAGTAAAGTTTTAGTTCTGTAATTAAATAGTGAATAGCTTTCACACACATGCCAAGATAACCAAGGCCTATGTGAGCTGCTGAATCTCATCCAGCAGTGTGGGAGGTAACACTAGCTGTAATCTTAATGGCTGTTAAAAGTTCATGTTTAATAGCTTTGAAAATAGAAATCCAACTTGAAAAGTCTATGCAGATACCTGGAATGTGGATGGATTTCTCAGACATGAGATGAAGGACAATATTGACAACAATTCAGTGGATTTACAATGGTAGAAAGGCAAAATCATTCCCTGGAGCCAAGCATCTTCTCTGAGGTATGAGTGATCATGAGAAGCTGCCTATATTGATCAAATAAAGCAAAATATTTCAGTAGCCTACATATCATTGTGAATTCTGTTGACAGGGTTATAATTCCTTTAACTTCAAATAATCCTTAGTTCAGTGGACCACAAAGGCCCTCTTTAATATGGTTATAATTTATGACCTGGATCTATACTTTAAAGCAGTTCTTACTTTTATTAGTAGGAAGAGAACTAAATTACATTTAGGAAATATTTAATTTATGTGATGATTGTAATTTCTCCTTTGGGACCCCTCTTTCTATAGCCTATAATGTGCTGCTTTTAAAATGTCACATTATCCTCATGAAAAGTAGTGGCTGCTTTCTCCCAGAAGCCATTTTTTATAGTTATATCTCTCAGCTCTTCTACAGGGTTTCCCCTCAAGTGCCAAAAGAAATGAGAACACATTTTTATTTTAGGTTCCTTATTAAAAGCTTCATTTTCTTGGACAAATAGGTTGTGTTTAAGTCCTTGGGTCAGTAGAAATGGTTTCTATAGGTCTAGAATACTTAACCCAAGAGATTGGCTAACATGAGCTCATACATCGAGATAGAACAGTTCTCTTAAAAATTGTTACAGGTCTGAGCAGACACTCTTTTCTTTGAAAAGCCTAGTATTTCTAAAATTATTCATAAAACAATTTATAAAATGTACATCTAGAGCTATGTTTAAATGAGAAAAAGATTTGGCCCCAAATTCCTTATGCTACCAAACAGATTAGACTGGTATGTTAAGTATCATGTCACTTGGATTCTAAAAGAGTATTTTAAATTACACTAAAGGGAAAAAAATGAATCTCTGGGCATAAAGACGTTTATTGCAAGATTGCCATTTTTCATTATAATAAATACTAAGAAGGTATAATTGATTACGTATATTCTCTGCTACAGAGAATATACATAAAAAAAGAATATTACATTAAAATTATATTCACATTAAACTTATAACTAAAACTTACATGTTCATTTGGACAATAAGAGAACATGGTCAGATAAAAACAATTTGAATGGCAGGTAAGTTGCTCCCTTTCCTTAGTGAGAGTTTCATTAGTGTTATTGTAATTTTTATTATGTCTCATGATATTAAGATAAGGGATACAAATAATGGGAATCTTTAAATAGTTCTGTCTCCTACTTGTTATTAGTTGCCTAAAAGGTATGTTTCAGGAATTATTACATGGATATCAAGCAATATTGTGTTGAAATGATTAACGTGCAAACAAATGTACAGATAAATATCTACCTAGAGATAAATAATAAGTAGATAGATAGATAGATAGATGGACAGACAGAGCTGGGAAGAAGTACAAACCAAATATCCCTTAACTGTCTGAATTATGTAATTTCCTTTTCCACTGACTTTAGAGAAAACAATCTTTAATCCCAACTTTTTTATGTTATGTTTCATAAGTCATCCTTCATTAACCTTAGAAATTTGGAGACAATATGTTTTATCTCCTCTAGCTGTAAAGTCTCGTGAATTATTTGGTGAAGAACTGATGATTTAAACAGTGGCTGAACAAGGAAATTATCAAGTTTAGAAAAAGTCAGAAATATTCTCTAAGTGCCCACCCAAGAATAATTCTGCAATGTACATTTATGGGAGAGTCTTTAAAACTTTTCTAGTGAAGACACAATGGCATGGCTTTGATTTAAAGCTCTCAGCTCTGGTAAAAATTAAATTTAAGTTCATTAAACTAAGCACAGTGTGTTAAATACAGATCAACTCATTACGGAGCACCAACTCAATCACTGATGAGAGCTCTTTGAAAGGCCTATCATTATAACATTAAATGTCATTTTATTACCAGACAGTAACTGCCTGATTAAAATCTTAAATGAATGGGGATCATTGAGAAGCCATATTGAAGCATCTTCTAGCTGATTATTAAAGTCAAGTCTGCAGTAAAGGGAAATATTAATGAAAATGACTAATTCCTTTGCCTCAATGTCTTTCATTTGTGTCCTCTTCTTTCCATTTCTACAGATCCCTAATTCAAGACCTAATCTTCTCTCTTTTATTATTGTAATAGCTTTTTATAAATCTAGTCTTTCTGCTGTCATACCCCAACTTCCTTCAAGTAAATTAAAGATAAAACAGCTACAGAAAACTTCCCAAAGTCTATCTCTAAAAATGTCCATTCCTTGCTCAAAACTTTTTGATAGATTTACAGTAAGAAAGTAATAATCACCTTATTCTAACACTCAAAGCCCTTCTTCATCTGGATACTATTTATTTTCTTATTTTTAATTCTATATCTTTTTCCACAGGGGAAAAACAGGTAACTATGGTGAATTACTTACTTTTCATGTTACTGCCCCTTTACACATTGTATACATACTTTTTGCTGCTTAAAATATTCTTCCCATTTCCACACCCTGAGACCTTAGCCATCTTTTGGGCATCTGTTTGACTATTTGAAAGTATCCCCTCTTCCTCTCTAGAATCAATCACTTCCTCTGTTTTTCCCAGATCATCTAGTTTTCACCTCTAATATCACAATTATTAAATTATAATTTTCTAAGAGTTTAGGAATCGGCCTACATATTATAATATGTACAACTTTGTGGACTCATTTCATTTATTATACTTTAACTGCTAAAGTACAGAGTTCCTGGCTGTCCATTTTGTATCCTCCCCATACCCTCTGAAGCTTGCCTAGTAGTCGTAAGTCTTTGTATCAGTTTATTAAGTTAGAGAATTATTATTTTACTTAGGGATATCTTAGTGTTATAATGACTTTTTGTCAATTAACTACCATTGTGTAGTTCAAAGCCATGGGCACAGTAATTACCATGTCTGAATTCAAATTTCAGTTCTATTTCTTTTGTTTTTCTTACTGTCTATAAGATTTGAAGTAAATTATTAACCTCTAAGTATCAATTTCTTAGATTTAAACTGGAATAAGACTATTATAGTTGTGAGGATCCAGCAAGATGATATATGTAAAGTATTTACAACATTGAAGCCAATTAAAAGCTGGTTATTTTCTCTTTCCTTCCTCCTTTCATTTTTACACAAAGAAGGGTCAAATTTCATGCTAAATATAAAGTTGCTAAAATTCTTTTTGGATGGTGAAGTGTTGGGGTTAATGCAGAGCATGAAATCAACCATAATACCTGGCTTGCTAAAATGTAACAGGGAGGCCGCTGAGGGCAGGGAAGGTTTCGGAGAAGGGTGTGGGCCTTTGGAATGCCGAGGCCTGCGTGACCACTCTGCCGCTGGAATGCTGCGGGGAGTTACCTTCCCCGAAGCTCTCTCAGCCCAAACAGCCACCCTGTGATCTAAGAGATGTATGCATTGTCCCTTAGGCTATGTTTCGTAGAATACACAGATTAGCATATTTTATCTTCCCCGTAAATCCTCTCAGTTTCAGTAAGACCCCTTGTCACATATCACGTGCTTGAGAAACAGTGATAAGAATATCCTGAAGGACCAATAAAAGCGGGAGCAAAGAAGAGCAAAGGGTCTTCGTCTCTGAGTGTTGACCCCCCTGCCTTCTCTCTTTCATGGCAAAGTTTGGAGTAATCTTTCATCCATTGGTACAGGGATTGCTGGCCATTCCCAGCAGTGAAGTTTGTTATTTTGTAGTTCATTGATATCACTGTGAGTGACAGTATATTAACATCTTCTTGACAGAACCAGCAATGTGTCTCATGAAACAAATACAATGTTCCATTATTTCACAGTGAATGTTCTTCTGAGTCTACTCAAGACCCGGCCATGTCACTGTTGATAGCAATCATGGAATTGTCTTATGCACTTCCCAGATGAAACTCTTTTTTTTCTATCTCTCTAGCTTGACCATGTGATTAGAGAGAAACAAAATAATAACAAAAATCAGGAAATAGCTAAAACAAGAATTAAATTCTTGATTACAAATTGAAGATCTTGAGAAATTATTTAGTGATTTCCTCTTCCCTCCAGAAACATATCTCTAAAGGATGAAAGCACCTTTCTGTTCAGGGCTATTTTTCTTTACATCCTTCTCTGCACCTTACCATGACCAAGGAGCTGTCAAAGTTTCGTATTTCTAAGAGTGAAACATTGTCCCCAGAATTATTAAAGATAGTTCTTAGCAGAAAGCAAATAGATAAAACCCAGAATTTTTCTAAACAACCTTAAATAGCATTAAAAAAAATCCTTTTTTTTTTTTTGAGGGATTTAAGTATAGACTGTTGCTTAATGTGGAAGGGAGCTGATATTGAAGATAAAGAAAAAAGGGACTCAGTCATGGGGATGTAAGGGATGCAAAACTTTACCTCTACTCTCTTGGGGTCTCCTGTTCAGCTGAGAATTAAACTAGCATGACATATTAGCAGGAGAAAAGCATATGCATTCATTTAACATCGGTTTTATGAGACACAGGAGCCCTCAAAAGGAAATGAAGACTGAAAGAAGTGGAAAACCTAAATATTTTTATACTAGGTTGAAGAAAGAGAGGCAATTGTGGAAAACTAAATATATGCAGAGGATAAAGGTCTATTTGTATGGAATTGCCTCAGCTTCACTCCCATTCTAAGACAATAAAAATGTGTCTTTTCTTCTGTTATAAGGAGGACATCTTTTATATGGGAGTTTAATTTCCTGCTTTCAGGAAGAAAAGGAAAGCTTTAGAGTGTCCTTCTCATACCTGCTGTTTTTCAAGGACCCATAGCTCAAAATGATCCTATGCCAAAATGACATATTTTAGGGTGAATTACATATTCTGCCACCCTTCAGGGAAAGTGGAATTGTCAAGACCAGGAGGGAAGGATGCCTGATTCAGTTTGTGAAGGACATATGGAAACTCCTTCTATTCACAGTCTCTGATGATTGAGGGTTATGTGGAGGAAAAATTCTTCAGAGATTTGGGGACTAATTCTCTGCCTTTGGAAAATTAAGCAAATATCCTTCCCTAACCACCCACTTAGTCTCCTGTCTTAGAACTAAACCCTCCTTAGAAGCTCATCTGTAATGGCAAGGCTCAGTCACTTAGTCTTTTATTACTGAGACTGCCACAACAGAAATAATATAAGCGATCATATTGATTTAATTAAAAAACAGCAAAATGATAGATATACAGTAAAAGAGAGAGAGAATGGGCAATAGGAGCCCATTTTGGAAGACTATTAAAAAATTTAAGGTGAAATATGGTGAGGATCTGAGTTAGAACAGTGGAAATGTAAATAAGAGAAGGAATTAAGAATGATTCCATCTCAAAAAAAAAAAAGAATAATTTCATCTCTGAAAGAATATTTGGTGTGGGATTTTACGTAAAGAATAAGGAAATTCTTTGGATAGGGGAGAACTAGGAATGTGATGGCTATTCACTGTTAACAGGAACAAAAAGTAAAGTCCAGGCTTACAGAAGAATATATAGAATTCTGTTTTGCAAATTTTGAGTTTGAAGAACCTACATTTAGATGTCAAAAAGAGAGCTGAAAATCTGCCTAGAGTGAAAGGAGAGTGGTTTAAGATAGAGACTTTAGAGCAGATCATTTATTAAGAATCATGACTACATATACTCATCTATCATCTATCTATCTATCATCATCTATCTATCTATCTAGAATCTATATCTATATCTATATATCTATATAGAGATAATGGAATATCGCTCAGCTATAAAGAATGAGATCCTGCCATTTGTGACTACATGGATGGACCTAGAGTGTATTATACTAAGTGAAATAAGTCAAATAGAGAAAAACGAATAGCATAAGATTTCACTTACATGTGAATATAAAAAACAAAACAAATGAATGCACAAACAAAACCAAAACAGAATCATAAATACAGAGAACAAAGTGGGGGAGGGGATGGAAGGGGGTTGGGTGAATGGATGAAAGAGATAAAGGGGATTAAGAGGCATAAACTTCCAGTTACAAAATAAATAAGTCATGGGGATGAAAAGTACAGTATAAGGAAATATAATAAATAATATTGTAATAACAATATTTGTATGATGAAAAATGGTAACTGCACTTATCATGGTGAGCACAGCATAATATAAGATAGAATTGTCAAATCACTATGTTGTATACCTGAAACTAATATAACATCGTATGCGAATTATATTTCAATAAAAAAAGAATTTAACCCCCCCCAAACCAAATAAGTATTTCAAGAATCCATATCCTGCACTTAGAAATTCTACATTTCTCAAATATAATTTAATGTAAATAAAGTTCTTTCTAAATTTAGTGTTATCTCACAATTATATGCTGCACCAGAAATACTGTTTACATTCTAAAGTATTAGAATGGCCATTTACTGCAGTTTTGAGGAAATGGGAAAGATGTGTAAACTAGAAAATATCCAAACTCCTAAATTTATGTAGAATGCATGTAGAAGTAAAACATATTTTAAGAGGTAATACCTTGGTTTCTCTTTGATGATTTTGCCATTAGCTGAGCAATCCACTCCAAGGGGAGTTTGCAGAGCTCCTCTGGACACACAGTGTTAATTGGTGGAGGTAAATCAGTTTCTAGGGCAATTTCTGGAGGAAATTGGAGGAGTGGGGATTATGGAGGAGTGGGGATCATGGCACTGGATGAAAATTATTAGAGAGGGCACCTGGGTGGCTCAGTTGTTAAGCGTCTGCCTTAGGCTCAGGTCATGATCCCAGGGTCCTGGGATCGAGTCCCACATCCGGCTCCCTGCTCAACAGGAAGCCTGCTTCTCCCTCTCCCACTCCCCCTGCTTGTGTTCTTGTTCTTGCTATCTCTCTCTCTGTGAAATAAATAAATAAATAAAATCTTAAAAAAAAAGAAAATTATTAGAGAGGGTGAGTTCTAAGCTTTAGTCAATTATCTTTACTTTTAACTCTTTTTCCTGCTGCCAAAATTTTTGATATTTTTGAAGTGTGTCCTAGGCATAAATGGTTGAAAAACACGGATTTGAATAAATCCTATGAGTTCACATCACAAGGAGAATTTTTTTCCTCTTTTCTTTTTTTAAAAATTGTATCTGTGTGAGAACATGGATGCTAGTTGAACCTACTGTAGTAATCATTTCACAATATATGTCTCTCAAACATCACGCTGTATACCTTAAACTTATACAGTAATATATGTCAATTCTCAATAAAACTGAGGAAAAAGATGACAATTTATCAAGTTACTTTTCACAAAAATAAAAATAATAATAAAATGTGATGTTAGCATATTCATTATAACACATTTCATTATGTACAGAACAATAGCACCACAAGCAGATGGGAAAGAGGGGAGGAAATAACTTTAAAGAGAATCTCTTTTGGATTGGGAATTCTATCTATATTATCTTATTGGTTTTTGAAAGCAATCTGTTGTGTCTATTTTACGGAAGAAGGGAAATCATACAAGTAAATGGAGGTAATGGAATTGGATTGCAGGTTCTATCTCCTCCAAAATTTATGCACATGCTCCTATGCTGCTCATAAGCACTTGTATAATGGTGATGTAGATGGATAACTTGAGAATGTGTGAATCTTTAAGTATGCATATCTGTATCTTAGAATGGTGATTTATAAGATCAAGTTGATTATGATTATAATTACTTTGGTTATATTTTTAGAATAAAACCTTTAAGTTATCTCAAGCTATTGTATAAGCACATTTGCGATTCAAATTCACTTAATGGGTTTTACCCTAAATTCATGTGTTACATGCTATAAATTCAGAAAAAAAAAAGCTTTTTAAATGGGGACTGGAATTAGAAATAGATAGTCAGTTGTACATCTAGTTTGAAGATCTAGAAATAATGGTTCAATTATATAGTTGTCAGTTAATCTCCTTTATCAGTTATCTCCTGGGTCAATTGTATAATTTATCCATCAAGTATTAAGTCATTTAAGCATATTATAGTGATTTCTATAACAAATCATCTTCTGCATCTTCCATTAATGAATAATTGGTCTAAAAGTACTGTCAGTTGGGTCTCTTAGTTTAGGCAAGTCATTCCTTTTGCAACTAATAAACAGAGGTCAACTAGAATATGTTTGACTATGATATGACCTCCATTGTCAATAGTCCCTAGGAAACACTAGAAATAATATTTCCCCCCAAATAAATGCAAATAATAATCAGATAGTAGATGTATTTAATATTTATGAGACCCAGGAGAAATTCTTCCTATTTGAGGGGCTATAAAATCTGATAAACCATATGATCATATAAAAGACTACAAATGTAACATCCTCATAATGTCTTTTTACTCCAGTATTTCCTATCCTATAAGTGGCTGGATCATTGATTCCTCTGAGAGTAATCAAAGCTGCAGATCAACTCCCCAGACAAACTGAGCTAAAAATATTTTCAAATAGTTTGAGGGGATTATCAGAACACACTGAAGCATTGAATTCCAGATCAATTAATACTTTCTTATCTTATTAAAAATGTTTTTTTTAGTCCATTCATTTAGAAAGTATTTATTAAATCCTCATCTTACGTGTTGTAAGGCAAATTGCATGCCTTGAAAAACTCATATTCTGATAAGAGACCAACATGGAAATAATTGCTACACAATGTGAAGAATGCTGTAAAAGAGGAAAAATATTCTTCGGGGGCCCAGAGAAACAAGATACTGATTCCTGAGGAAGATCAAAGGGGAAGTGGTACTGACCTAAATTCTGAAGAATTTCTTCAACTATGGAAGTGGGATAGATTGCTAAAAGTAACAGCATAAGCAAAGCCATGGATCTGTGAAAGGAGAAATTATGCTCAGGGCATGGGTTCTTTGATAATAATTTTTTATACAAAATAGAAAAATGATATATAATTGCAAAGTAAAAGCTTAATTGGATATATTAAATGAATACAGATACACACAAACATAGACACACACACACATATGGAATTATTCTTTCATTGGGGTGTGACAGACCATGTGAAGACTACATGATCTGACCATATTTCATTGACTTTTTTTATAATTTCCTTTGGTAATCTGTACTGCAATATCATTTACTGGGGTTTAATTTGAGGTTGCTTTAAAAATGAAGAGATAAAGAATGTTACTACATTTGCTGTAGAAATATTATATGGATATTGTTCATTGTATCATTCCAACTATGAAACTTCACACGTGAACTTTCATCTATAGTTTTATTCTATGAATGTTTTTTTTGTTTTGTTTTATCTTAGAGATATTTGTTTTCTCCTCTGTTAAAATATGTATCTACTGGTCATGTTTTCATTTTCATTTGGCTGTTTAGAAGCCTAAAGAAAACTTTGAGCTTGCACATGTTTCTGTCTTATTTATATTTTAACTGCTGTGAATTCCCTATTTGTGCTGGTGTTTTACCATCATTTTGTTGTATGTATTCTTTCTGTGAACCGTCATGATCCTTTGAGGCCAGAGACAGAGTACAGCAGGGCTACACTGCAGTATACTATAGTATAATAAGTAAAGCAAATATTAGTGAAACATTGTATAGTCCATGAGCTTCTTGAGTTCAAATTTTTCTCCATTTCTTGCCTTATAAATCCTTTTAAATTTTTATCATATGTCTATATAATTTAGAGATAACATACATGTATCTAATATAAATGTTACCTTTTTAAATTTTTATTTTAAATTCCAGTGTAGTTAACATACAGTGTTATACTAGTTTCAGGCATACCACATAGTGATTCAACAGTTCCATACATCACCCAGTGCTCATCACGACAAGTGCACTCCTTAATAATGTTACCTTTTAAAAAAGAGTGTTTGTGATATCTCTCCCTAGAGGTGCTATAGAAAAATGAGATTAATTTTAATGTAGATATTTAAGTGGCTTATGATATATTTCTATTCAACATCTCATCTTCATGTCTCATTTTATATATGCTGTGAGTTAAATGCACACTTCTCAATTATTTCTGAAGCATGTATTGCTATGCATACAGGCACTCAGTAAAAATGCTCCCTGGTTTGGTCTACCATGTCACTTTGCAAATAAGCTATTGTCTACTCATGGGAAAAAAACACATTCTTCTGTCTCTTCCAGTCAGAATAATAATGGAAGAAAAATCACTTTGAAGGTCTGAATTATTCAGAATGAAAAAAGAGGTGCTCAAAGTCTGCTTGGTTGATTAACAGAACTAAATGTACACCATGGTATGTATTGTGTAACCCAGATTAGAGGAATAGAAAGGAATTAAATGAAATTAAATTAGAATAGAAAAGAAATGATGAGCTATCTCTCTTCTGCGTATTGTGTCAGTCAAGGTAAGAACACTGAAGAGAGGTGCTTAACTGTTAAAAAGAAAGATACTTTTTCTTCTCTTTTTCACTTAGCTTCTGGAATGTTCACCTGTTATTGTTTTGGGTAACCTGCTCATCCCACTATACTCATATCTCTTGGCATAGCTTTTTTCAGGGAGACTGCTTATAGTTTAATGCCTGTAATAAAGAGACGTCTTTCACAATGTCACTGTGGGAAAATTGAGATTTTTATTCTGAAAAAGTTTTCTGTAAATCGATTCTGTTAAATCTGTGGGGATTTAAAAAAAATCTTTGATTTCTCCTGAAATTAGATATCCCCACTGAGCAGAAAAATAATTCACAAAATTCATGACTTGTTGTGATGATGACTGATGCCACTGTGGATAACAACCAGATAGATGCTTGCTAAAACTAAAAAGATCAAATATTACCTTTATTTGTAACTTAATTTCTGTCCTTTGGGAAACCATCGCCTGCTTTGGAAAAAGAATGGGCAGCTCCAGGGACCATCTGTTCATTTTCCAATTTTACTATGTTAATTTGCTGACATGTAAAGACTCTGGGGGGACAACTCACAATTTTGGATCTATTCACCAGAAAATAAAAGACTGTTTCTTTGTTCCTTTTCATGGGTTGTATTTATCTTTTCAGCAACATTATATTCTTCTACCTTTCAGCCACCTCCTGACACTGTCTCCTTGGTATCATTTTAATCATTCTCTTTCCATTATACTAAAATGACTTCACCTATTGTTCTTAGTCCTACTTGGTGAAACCCAAACCCTGGGCCAATTCAATTACCTATCTTTATCACTACATGATGGAAATTGAGCCACACTAATGAAAACTCACATCACCACAAAATTGATATAATTATAAATTCTGTGACCTTACCATGCCCCTATGACTGTTCTGCATTTCTTTTGTTCAGTCAACATCTTTCTAGTTATTCACAACAAAAGCTTCATATTTTATCAATATCCTCATATGTCAGTCCTCAGAAACTCATTCTCTTCCTCAGGATCATCATCAGATCATATCTGTTCCAATTCCATTCAGAATACAGAAGCATGAGAAGGACACTTTACTTACTTCCATAAAAATAAATCCAACATCCTTTCTTTCTTTCCTCAAATGATAATGGATGAGACATCCATCTTTTTATAAAGATAGTTTTTCTAGATGTGGTTATGATCCCATACCTTTCTACTCTCTTAAGATAAATTACTCTTTTTAAAAAATTCCCTTAGTGTCTGTATTTTTATTTCTACCTGACCAACAGTTCCTTTGTATTTTAAAAAATATTTTATTCATTCATTCATTCATTCATTCATTCATTCATTTAAGAGAGAGAGACAGAGAGAGCAAGTGAGGAGGACGAGGAGGAGCAGAGGGAGCAGAGCCCAATATGGGGCTCGATCTCATGACCCTGAGATCATGACCTGAGCAAAAATCAAGAGTTGGACATTTAATCCATTGAGCCACCCAGGCACTCTTGTAGTTCTTTCCTCTTAATCTTTGAATATGTTTAACTCTCATCTTAATTTAAAAACAAATTCACTTTCCTTGACTCCAGATCTCTTTCCAAATGCCTTCTTAACACTATTCTCACCTCTAGAGTCATGAAATGAGGCAGTACTTGCTGTATTCACTTCACATCCCACTTACCCCTAAACTGACTCTGGTTTCTAATTATTCTGCTGATAATGTTGTTACAGGAACTCCAACAACATGCATCCACATTGCTAGATTTGATGGACACTTCTCAGATCTTATGATGACTGTAGTCATTAATTTTATGTGTTAACTACAATTTCATATGATGGTCTGAACCCAGATAGATTGTAATTCCTGTGAGAGCATAGATTCTGGCTTTTTATCTACTGTACCCACAGTT
Organism: Neomonachus schauinslandi; assembly: GCF_002201575.2. NCBI lineage: Eukaryota > Metazoa > Chordata > Mammalia > Carnivora > Phocidae > Neomonachus > Neomonachus schauinslandi. The sequence continues at coordinate 64,463,685 of NC_058415.1, forward strand.
ATATTACACAGTGCTGAGAAGTATTTATTAATGAACAAATAAATTATACAGGGTAAATATAGCTTCCAGGTAAATATTATGCAGGGTAAATATTACAATATTATAAATTATATTATTCAGTTTTAAAAAATTTACTAATGAAAAAATAAATTATTCAGGATAAATACAGCTTCAGACTGATATATTGCAATGTTAAATTCTTTTTTTTGCACAGAATTTATATTTGCTGCTGGCTCTAAATACGATGTATTTAAACAAAAACACAAAGTAAGCCCAGAAATAAACTCACAATTAAATGGTCAATTAACCTTTGACAAAGGAGGAAAGGATATGCAATGGATAAAGAGTCTGTTCAACCAGTGGCGTTGGGAAAACTGGACAGCCACATGCAAAAGAATGAAACTGGACCACCTTCCTTATACCATACACAAAAATAAACTCAAAATGGATTAGCACCTAAATGTGAGAGCTAAAACCATAAAACTCCTAGAACAGAGCACAGGCAGTAATTTCTCTGACATCAGCCATAGAAACATTTTTTCTACATAGGTCTCCCAAGGCAAGGGAAACAAAAGCAAAAACAAGCCATTGGGACTACATCTAAACAAAAAGCTTCTACACAATGAAGGAAACCATCAATAAAACTAAAAGACAACCTTCTGAATGGGAGAAGATATTTGCAAATGACATACTTGATAAAGGGTTAGTATCCAAAATATAAAAAGAACTTGTACAGCTCAATACACAAAAACCCAAATAATCCAATTAAAAATGGGCAGAAAACATGAATAGACATTTGTCCAAAGAAGACATCCAGATGGCCAACAGAAAAGGAAAGGTGCTCAGCATCACTCATCATCAGGGAAATACAAATAAAAACCACAATGATACACCATACCAGTCAGAATGGCTAAAATCAAAACCAGAAGAAACAATAAATGTTGGCAAGGATGTGGAGAAAAAGGAACCCTCATGCCTTGTGGGTGGGATAAAACTGGTGCAGCCACTGAGGAAGACAATATGGAGGTTCCTCAAAAAATAAAAAAATAGAATTCCCCTATAATCCAGTAATCACACTACTGGGTATTTATTTATTTAATTTATTTATTTAATATGAGAACTTCTCTTTTTCTTTCATTTTTTATTGTTATGTTAATCACCATACATTACATCATTAGTTTTTGATGTAGTGTTCCATGATTCATTGTTTGCATATAACACCCAGTGCTCATTCAGTACGTGTCCTCTTTAATACCCATCATCAGGCTAACCCATCCCTCCACCTTCCCCTCTAGAACCCTCAGTTTGTTTCTCAGAGTCCATAGTCTCTCATGGTTCGTCTCCCCCACCGATTCTCACCTTCATTTCTCCTTTCCTACTATCTTCTTTTTTTTTTTTTTAACATATAATGTATTATTTGTTTCAGAGGTAGAGGTCTGTGATTCAACAGTCTTACACAATTCACAGCGCTCACCATAGCACATGCTGCTGTTATTTTAACCAACCCAGGTCTTTGTTTGCTAGAAATTTCTCTGGAAATAAACCTTTAAACTTGGGTATGGAACAACTTGAATTTTCTTGACTCTAAGATCTAGTAAATAAACCTAAAGATATAGTTTAGTTATAGTCTTTATTCTAGACCCTGCCTTAGGCTGTCTACTTTAGCAGTACTTCTGAAAGTTTTGCTTATCCATCAGCCCCCAGTTAAACCACTTCCATTTGGCATTTACCTTAGAAATGATAGACCCAGCTTATCTGATTATAATCCCATACTGCATTCCAAGGATATAAATATTACCATTTATAATACATGAAGAAAAGCATTTAGACATAGCCTAGGGCATTTGGTTTTACTCTCTTCTCTGGCTTTAGTGAGGTCCTAATATTTTTTTCCCATCATTGTCTCCAATTTCCTAACCTTCCATGTGCTAATGCTAATTTGAAGACAGATAATTTGGAGACTTTTCTAACTGCACAAAGTACATAATTATGTGACTCTCAACCATTTGGATTGCAGACTCTAAGCAGACAGTACTTATCAACAAAAATGTATTTTTCTTCTTTTACATGAGTAGCTTGAATAAAAGCTTAGCTTTTTCTAGTAGGATATTATTAAAGAAGGCAAGAAGGCAATAAGCAACAAATATACCAATATCCTGACATTTTTTTCTACCAAGTCCCCTAAAGCTCCCATGTCAGTAAACAAATGGGTAGTGGCTAAAGATACAACAGACAACAATTTGTCTGGGAGCTCTGCTATTGAAAACTTAACATCTTCAAACTTGAAGTTGGAGAAATCCTCACTGTTTGGTATTCTTTATTATTTTTTGACAATTTAAGGTCTGTTAAATGCACAGAGTTCTTTTTTTTCCCCCGGGCTTTTTTTCTATTGTAATGGCAGAAAGCAAATTCAAATTAGTTTAGGCGAAAGGTAAATTTATTGGCTCGTTTGGCTATTATTTGGGAGTATAATACTTTTATATTGTATTTAAAAGGGTAATAGGGGTACCTGGGTGGCTCCATTGGTTAAACGTCCATCTCTTGATTTTGGCTCAGGTTATGATCTCAGGGTCATGAGATTGAGCCCCACCTTGGGCTCTGCACTGAGTATGGAGCCTGCTTAGGCTTCTCTTTCTCCCTCTCCCCCTTACTTTCCCCCTTCCCTGCTCCAGCACAGCTCTCTCTCTCTCAAAAATAAATAAATAAACAAAAAGATACATACATAAATAAATATAAATAAAAGGGTAAAAGACTATGCCATAAAAAACAAACATAAATGAGTCAAAGAGATGAAAGAATAGAGAGCACTTATCACAGTTAGACAGGGATTAAAATACAATAGAATAATGATCAATAATCTAAAGCATTTACTCCTACCCAGACACTTTTTGTACAGGAAGATACCCTTATTGGACTACATGTACCTAGATAGAAGTGAAAGGGATAGTTTTAAGGAAATAGAGCAAACACTTTGATGAGAGAGGGCAGTTATGTATGTATTTGGGGAGAAAGTGGGTTGTGGATGGAAGGCAGATTGTTGGGTAATACTGTTGGGGAAAAAAGAATCTGTTGTCATGTTGAATGCCAAATACCAGAAATCACCATGGACATGAAAAATTTATGAGTAAATCTACTCATGGGAATTGACTATGAGTCCTCCTATATACTCTGTGTAACATACTAGTATCAGGCCAATCTCAACATAAACCCCAGAGTTATCACTTTTTACACAATATAAAAGATTCCATTTAGCTCAGTGCTTCAATTTACTGATTAGATAAACTAAAAGAAATAACTCCATAAGGTCTTGAAAAAAAATGATGGTAATCTCTTTTGTTAGATTAAAAACAAAAATTAAACAAACAAACAAACAGACTTGTGTTATGGGCCAAGGTAAGGAGAAGTAGTTCTGCACAGTGGTGACTATAAAAAGTACTCACAGGTCTTTGCAAGTCTAATATTATCTGTATTTTCATGTTCTGAGTCACCTTGGGGAAAAAGGAAGTATATTTCCATTCCTAGGAAAGTATAATTTTATCTTAAAAGCAGTGTCATTTAAGAAAAGAAAACCAGCAATAAACCTGATTTCTAACTAAAGATTTGATAACTATTATAAAAAAAGTAATCTGGTGAACAGGAGTTTAAGTGTTAGGTTAATCTAACAAAACTGAGATGTACACTGATAGGGAGTAAGTGATTACAATTACAGTGGATTGCATTTAAATGTATTTATTGCCCATGCAATCTACAATATGCAAATCTGAAAATCATACAGAATCAACGAAAATTTTAATCACACATTTTCAGAGTTCTGTGGTAAAGTAATAAAGTCAGAGTGTAAAGCAATGACTTCACAGCATTTATGAGAAATAAGGAATCTATTGGTATTAAGAACTATAGAGAAAGATTACTTTAAAGCTTTAACTTTAGCTGAAAAATGGTTTCATATAAAAATTCATGACCTTGACTTTGATTAATTCAATATCTTTTATTGCCTTATACTTGATTTAATTTAAATTAAATTATCTGGTATATATAAAAAATGTTTTACCCTCAGAGTATCTTCCTTATCATTTAGAAGTCAATTTAGCATCAATAAAGTCTCTGTATCTACAGTTTCTCCTATTTAATCTTCGTTGTTAAAACTGCAATATTTGGGTAACAAATGTGGTTACCATTCACATTTCCAGTATTTGGTGCTTATGTCATAATAAATAAAAATAACAATTTATAGTAATTATCAATAGTAGTGAAAATTTTCATTATCTTCAAGTCAATAATCTTTGTATCGGTTAGTCTTCCTAGCAAACCACAATTTTACAGCTCCAGGAGTTAGATTCAGACGTCATTAAAATAAAAATTTTAAAATACTAACTCTTGCTAAAAGAATAGTATGTGAAGGGACCCAACGCTTGTGTTATACTGGAAATGATTTGCATTAACTCAAAGCTTAATGTCCCACAATATCATATGACATAATTATCATTTGAGTAAAATTTTGGTAGAAAGTAGTTGTTAAAAGTGGGTGCTCTGGGGTCAAACAGTTCAAATTCTGTCTGATTTTTATTGAGTCTGTGACCTCAAGTAAGTTACTTCACCTCCCCAAGTCCTCAGAATTTTCGTCTGCAAATGGTGATAGTGGAACCTACTAAATTAGATAAGGCATTTAGTAGAGTGCACCTCATGCATTCTTAGTATGTGTTTGATGTTCTCAGAAGGAAAAACCATTCTACTGCAATAGGGAAATGTATTAATATAGTAAATTTTAAAATACTTTAACATTCTGTAAAGGTATAATAATATATATATGTTTGGGAAGATTTTGTGGGGTTTTTTTTGTCGTAAAATAGAATCTACTAAATTAATAAGAACACAAATCTTGTTTATTAAGACATCTGAAGATAACTCCAATATAATAACATGAAGCCTCTAAAGATCCTATAATTTTGAGATAAAGAAACTGAATAGGCAAGGATGTTGCTGAAATCTGACCTAGTGTAGTGTGTTGGCCTAACAGCTCTCATGACTTCCCCTTATGGGGGGCCTCTTCCCCATATAGTGTCATTTTCATGTGAAGCAATTGCAAATAAAAGTCACAGATTTTGTAGGAATCTGGAAAAACCAGATTCAATGCAATGTTTCACTTATTATTGAAATGTTTTCTTGAATCATCTCCTTTCACCTCTTTCAAACCTTTCCTAAATTGCTTTCATTAAACACCTTCCTATATAGATCTCCCAAGACTTCACATTTCTCCAACATGTTATGGAAGATATGCTATTAATCACAAAGAAAATAACCATAAAGCGGGACAGCAAGATACATTGAATTTAATCTGTGTTCATTTTCCCTCCCCTCATTTTAAGTAGACAACCATACTATGCATGGACTTCCTTTTTCAAGGGAGTTTTACAGCCGTGTTTAAAAAGCATAATAGATGCTAGTCTTGAGAGCTAATTTATTTTGTGTCTGGTTCTCTGGTATTCTCAAGTGAAGCAAAATTACCAGCATTCAGTGCTGTGACTGTTATTTTGTTCTGGTATTCTAATGAATGGCCCTTTATAGGAAGTCAAACTCCTCTGAAAATTCACTGCACCACAACAGTTTTAGCCCCTCTCACACTTCCTCCTCAGCTGTTCTCTGAGATTTAATGGGTTTGGATTCATAAAAACTTAGGGATCAGATTTAAATATGCTGCTTATTATTGGGTTGAATCATAGAAAGTCAATAGTTTTTGTAGGTGAAAAGTGGTGGTAATTGGTAATTTCATACAGTTCAACATAAATAGATTTAAGTGTTTTAGGACTCTTTCCTCAACTGTAAATAAAGAGTAAATAGATTTGTAGCAAGAATTAAATGGAATAAAGTGTTTGAAGCACTTAGCATCTCACTTATCATAAAAATAGTCAATTTATGTTAGCTTTTGATTATTATTCTGTTGCGTTTTGTGCTTATACGAAGTAACATTTGGATAGAGAGGATAATGTTAGGGAACTGTAATCTACTCTTTTTACACATAAGTCTTTTAAGATAGAGATGGATGTTTGATTGGTAAATGTTCTGTGTCTTCCAATCATGGGATAGATTATGGCTTAAAGACCAGGAAGCTTATATTTTGAGGGCATTCTTATTTATGGAATAAATTCTGGGTGTATCACGAATTGAAACTTGATTATCTTTCTTTTAATCTTGCTCTAGCTGTATTCTGACATTAGATCGTCTTTCCTCTTAGTTTTATTACTTGTGAGTTTCCATATTTTTATTTGATTCATGGATATTTTAATTTAAAAATGGGAAAGATTGCACCGGGCACTGCTGGTTGTGCACTATATGAAACCCAAGATGCTATAGTAATATCTTCAAAATAAATTTAAGAACACTTTGAAATGCTGTTCTTTATGACTGTGAACAGGTAAGTCAATTCAATCCATTTACTCTATAATCTTGCAAATAAAAATATACAAGCAAACATCTCTTTTATTAATGGTTTTCCTGAGCCTTCACTTGCTATTGTCACTTCACTTGCATAGTTGCTATCAAATTACATGTTCCTAGGAGTTTTTGTATCATAGGCTCAATTTTTATCACAGAACTCCAGGTTAATGTTTAATCTCTTCATCTATTATGTCTTCTTGTGAAATGTCCCCTTTTACAAAATGTTTTTATTTGAGTTTAGTTGACACAGAATGTTAGTTTCAGGTGTACAACATAGTGATTCAACACCTCTATAGGTTCTGCTATGCTTGCAAGTATAGATACCATCTATCATACAAAACTATTATAATATCATTGACTCTATTCCTTATGCTGTCCCTTTTATTGCCACGACTTATTCAGTCTATAGCTGGAAGCCTGTGCCTCCCACACCCCTTTGCCCATTTTGCCCATCCCCCCACCCTCTGGCAATCATCAGTTTGTTCTTTGTATTTATAGATCTGATTCTGCGTTTTGTTCGTTTTTTAGATTCCACATATGAGTGAAATCATATAGTATTTGTCTTTTTCAGTTTGACTTATTTCACTTAGCATTGTACCCTCTAGGTCCATCCATTTTGTCACAAATGGCACACTTCAGCTTTTTTTTTTTAATTTTTTATTCTTATGTTAATCCCCATACATTACATCATTAGTTTTAGATGAAGCGTTCCATGATTCATTGTTTGTGCATAACACCCAGTGCTCCATGCAGAATGTGCCCTCCTCAATACCCACCACCAGGCTAACCCATCCTCCCACCCCCCTCCCCTCTAGAACCCTGTTTGTTTTTCAGAGTCCATCGTCTCTCATGGTTCGTCTACCCCTCCGATTTCCCCCCCTTCATTCTTCCCCTCCCGCTACCTTCTTCTTCTTCTTTTTTTTCTTAACATATATTGCATTATTTGTTTCAGAGGTACAGATCTGAGATTCAACAGTCTTGCACAATTCACAGCGCTTACCAGAGCACATACCCTCCACAGTGTCTATCACCCAGCCATACCATCCCTCCCACCCCACCCCCCACTCCAGCAACCCTCAGTTTGTTT
>NC_058415.1:64471606-64493820 GCF_002201575.2 Neomonachus schauinslandi
TTTGACTTATTTCGCTCAACATAATACCCTCCAGTTCCATCCACGTCATTGCAAATGGCAAGATCTCATTCCTTTTGATGGCTGCATAATATTTCATTGTATATATATATATACCACTTCTTCTTTATCCATTCATCTGTCGATGGACATCTTGGCTCTTTCCACAGTTTGGCTATTGTGGACATTGCTGCTATAAACAACGGGGTGCACGTACCCCTTCGGATCCCTACTTTTGTATCTTTGGGGTAAATACCCAGTAGTGCAATTGCTGGATCATATGGTAGCTCTATTTTCAACTTTTTGAGGAACCTCCATACAGTTTTCCAGAGTGGCTGCACCAGTTTGCATTCCCACCAACAGTGTAGGAGGGTTCCCCTTTCTCCGCATCCCCGCCAACATCTGTCGTTTCCTGACTTGTTAATTTTAGCCATTTTGACTGGTGTGAGGTGGTATCCCATTGAGGTTTTGATTTGGATTTCCCTGATGCCGAGCGATATTGAGCACTTTTTCATGTGTCTGTTGGCCATTTGGATGTCTTCTTTGGAAAAATGTCTGTTCATGTCTTCTGCCCATTTCTTGATTGGATTCTTTGTTCTTTGGGGGTTGAGTTTGATGAGTTCTTTATAGATTTTGGATACTAGCCCTTTATCTGATATGTCATTTGCAAATATCTTCTCCCATTTTGTCGGTTGTCTTTTGGTTTTGTTGACTGTTTCCTTTGCTTTGCAAAAGCTTTTTATCTTGATGAAGTCCCAATAGTTCATTTTTGCCCTTGCTTCCCTTGCCTTTGGCAATGTTTCTAGGAAGAAGTTGCTGAGGCTGAGGTCAAACAGGTTGCTGCCTGTGTTCTCCTTTAGAATTTTGATGGACTCCTGTCTCACATTGAGGTCTTTCAACCATTTGGAGTCTATTTTTGTGTGTGGTGTAAGGAAATGGTCCAGTTTCATTCTTCTGCATGTGGCTATCCAATTTTCCCAACACCATTTGTTGAAGAGACTGTCTTTGTTCCATTGGACATTCTTTCCTGCTTTGTCAAAGATGAGTTGACCATAGAGTTGAGGGTCCATTTCTGGGCTCTCTATTCTGTTCCATTGATCTATGTGTCTGTTTTTGTGCCAGTACCATGCTGTCTTGATGATGACAGCTTTGTAATAGAGCTGGAAGTCCGGAATTGTGATGCCGCCGGCTTTGCTTTTCTTTTTCAACATTCCTCTGGCTATGCGGGGTCTTTTCTGGTTCCATACAAATTTTAGGATTATTTGTTTCATTTCTTTGAAAAAAGTGGATGGTATTTTGATGGGGATTGCATTGAATGTGTAGATTGCTCTAGGTAGCATTGACATCTTCACAATATTTGTTCTTCCAATCCATGAGCATGGAACGTTTTTCCATTTCTTTGTGTCTGCCTCAATTTCTTTCATGAGTATTTTATAGTTTTCTGAGTACAGATCCTTTGTCTCTTTGGTTAGATTTATTCCTAGGTATCTTATGGTTTTGGGTGCAATTGTAAATGGGATCGACTCCTTAATTCCTTTTGCTTCTGTCTTGTTGTTGGTGTATAGGAATGCCACTGACTTCTGTGCATGGATTTTATATCCTGCCACTTGACTGAATTCCTGTATGAGTTCTAGCAGTTTTGGGGTGGAGTCTTTGGGGTTTTCCACATAAAGTATCATATCAGCTGCAAAGAGTGAGAGTTTGACTTCTTCTTTGCCAATTTGGATGCCTTTGATTTCTTTTTGTTGTCTGATTGCTGTGGCTAGGACTTCCAATACTATGTTGAATAGCAGTGGTGATAGTGGACATCCCTGCCGCGTTCCTGACCTTAGGGGGAAAGCTCTCAGTTTTTCCCCATTGAGAATGATATTCGCTATAGGTTTTTCATAGATGGCTTTTATGATATTGAGGTATGTACCCTCGATCCCTATACTCTGAAGAGTTTTGATCAAGAAAGGATGCTGTACTTTGTCAAATGCTTTTTCTGCATCTATTGAGAGGATCATATGATTCTTGTTCTTTCTTTTGTTAATGTATTGTATCACATTGATTGATTTGCGGATGTTGGAGTCAGACGCGCTACCGTTGCGCCACGAGGTCAGCCATGATTTGCGGATGTTGAACCAACCTTGCAGCCCAGGGATAAATCCCACTTGGTCGTGGTGAATAATCCTTTTAATGTACTGTTGGATCCTATTGGCTAGTATTTTGGTGAGAATTTTTGCATCCATGTTCATCAGGGATATTGGTCTGTAATTCTCCTTTTTGATGGGGTCTTTGTCTGGTTTTGGGATCAAGGTAATGCTGGCCTCATAAAATGAGTTTGGAAGTTTTCCTTCCATTTCTATTTTTTGGAACAGTTTCAGAAGAATAGGTACTAATTCTTCTTGAAATGTTTGGTAGAATTCCCCTGGGAAACCATCTGGCCCTGGGCTTTTGTTTGTTGGGAGATTTTTGATGACTGCTTCAATTTGCTTAGTGGTTATAGGTCTGTTCAGGTTTTCTATTTCATCCTGGTTCAGTTTTGGTAGTTGATACATCTCTAGGAATGCATCCATTTCTTCCAGGTTATCTAATTTGCTGGCATAGAGTTGCTCATAATATGTTCTTATAATTGTTTGTATTTCTTTGGTGTTGGTTGTGATCTCTCCTCTTTCATTCATGATTTTGTTGATTTGGGTCATTTCTCTTCTCTTTTTGATAAGTCTGGCCAGGGGCTTATCAATCTTGTTAATTCTTTCAAAGAACCAGCTCCTAGTTTCGTCGATCTGCTCTACTGTTCTTTTAGTTTCTATTTCATTGATTTCTGCTCCGATCTTTATTATTTCTCTTCTCCTGCTGGGTTTAGGCTTTATTTGCTGTTCTTTCTCCAGCTCCTTTAAGTGTAGGGTTAGGTTGTGTACTTGAGACCTTTCTTGTTTCTTGAGAAAGGCTTGTATTGCTATATACTTTCCTGTTAGGACTGCCTTTGCTGCATCCCAAAGATTTTGAATAGTTGTGTTTTCATTTTCATTGGTTTCCATGTATTTTTTTAATTCTTCTTTAATTTCCTGGTTGACCCATTCATTCTTCAGTAGGATGCTCTTTAGCCTCCATGTATTTGAGTTCTTTCCGACTTTCCTCTTGTGATTGAGTTCTAGTTTCAAAGCATTGTGGTCTGAAAATAGGCAGGGAATGATCCCAATCTTTTGGTACCAGTTGAGACCTGATTTATGACCTAGGATGTGATCTATTCTGGAGAATGTTCCATGGGCACTAGAGAAGAATGTGTATTCCATTGCTTTGGGGTGGAATGTTCTGAATATGTCTGTAAAGTCCATTTGGTCCAGTGTGTCATTTAAAGTCTTTATTTCCTTGTTGATCTTTTGCTTAGACGATCTGTCCATTTCAGTGAGGAGGGTGTTAAAGTCGCCCACTATTATTGTATTGTTGTCGATGTGTTTCTTTGCTTTTGTTATTAATTGGCTTATATAATTGGCTGCTCCCATGTTAGGGGCATAGATATTTACAATTGTTAGATCTTCTTGTTGGATAGACCCTTTAAGTAGGATATAGTGTCCTTCCTCATCTCTTATTACAGCCTTTGGTTTAAAATCTAATTTGTCTGATATAAGGATTGCCACCCCAGCTTTCTTTTGGTGTCCATTAGCATGGTAAATGGTTTTCCACCCCCTCACTTTCAATCTGGGGGTGTCTTTGGTTCTAAAACGAGTCTCTTGCAGACAGCATATTGATGGGTCTTGTTTTTTAATCCAGTCTGATAGCCTGTGTCTTTTGATTGGGGAATTTAGCCCATTTACATTCAGGGTAACTATTGAAAGATAGGAATTTAGTGCTATTGTATTGCCTGTAAGGTGACTGTTACCGTATATTGTCTGTGTTCCTTTCTGGTCTATGTTGCTTTTAGGCTCTCTCTTTGCTTAGAGGACCCCTTTCAAGATTTCCTGTAGGGCTGGTTTTGTGTTTGCAAATTCCTTTAGTTTTTGTTGTCCTGGAAGCTTTTTATCTCTCCTTCAATTTTCAATGACAGCCTAGCTGGATATAGTATTCTTGGCTGCATATTTTTCTCATTTAGTGCTCTGAATATATCCTGCCAGTCCTTTCTGGCCTGCCAGGTCTCTGTGGATAGGTCTGTTGCCAATCTAATGTTTCTACCCTTGTAGGTTACATATCTCTTCTCCTGAGCTGCTTTCAGGATTTTCTCTTTGTCTATGAGACTCGTAAGTTTTACTATTAGATGTCGGGGTGTTGACCTATTTTTATTGATTTTGAGGGGGTTCTCTGTGTTTCCTGGATTTTCATGCCTGTTTCCTTCCCCAAATTAGGGAAGTTCTCTGCTCTAATTTGCTCCATTATACCTTCTGCCCCTCTCTCTCTTTCTTCTTCTTCTGGGATCCCAATTATTCTAATGTTGTTTCGTCTTATGGTATCACTTATCTCTCAAATTCTGCCCTCGTGATCCAGTAGTTGTTTATCTCTCTTTTTCTCAGCTTCTTTATTTTCTATCATTTGGTCTTCTATATCACTGATTCTCTCTTCTGCCTCATTTATTCTAGCAGTTAGTGCCCTCATATTTGATTGCACCTCATTAATAGCCTTTTTGATTTCAACTTGGTTAGATTTTAGTTCTTTTAGTTCCCCAGAAAGGGTTTCTCTAATAACTTCCGTGCTTTTTTCAAGCGCAGCTAGTATCTTTAAAGTGATGATTCTGAACTCTAGAACTGACATCGTACTAATGTCCATATTGAGTAGGTCCCTGGCAGTCGGTACTACCTCTTGTTCTTTTGTTGAGGTGATTTTTTCCATCTTGTCATTTTGTGCAGAGGAGAATAGATTAATGAGAGAACAAAATGCTAGCAGAGTAACAACGTCCCCAGAAAATATACTCTAAACAAATCAGAAAAGACCTGAAGCAGTGGGAAAAGAAAGGGAAAGAGAGAAAAAAGAAAAAGAAAAAAAAGAAAAAGAAAAAGATAAAGATAAAAACAAAAACAAACAAAACAAAACAACAACAACAAGAAAAAAAACCAGAATGTGATCAAATATGATCAGGCTGGTATATAGATCAGTGCCACACACTAGATTTGGGGTGTATTTTGGTCTTTTAGAAGAAAGTGCCTCCCAAAATTTTAAAGAAAGAAAAACTTATATATGTACAAAAATAAGGGTTGATATGATGAAGGGATGGAATATGACTGTAAAGATGGAAATTATAAAAAATTTTATAAAAGGAATCGATAAGAAGTTGTTTGAAAAAAGAAAGAAGAGGATTTAAAAAAAGAAAAAAGAAAAAAAAAGGGAGAGGATGTGATCAGGCAGGGGAATAGAAAACACCATATACTATAGATTTAGGGTATATTTTAATCTGTTAGAAGAAACTATCTCAAAATTTTAAAGAGAGAACAACTTATATATATAAGCCAAAAATACGGGTAACTACTATGAAGGGATAGAATATGACTCTAAAAATGAAAAATAAAAATGTTTTTTTTTAAAAAAAGGGATTGATAAGATGTTGGTTGAAAAAGGGAAAAAGAAAAATTCAAAAAGAAAAAAAAAGAAAAAAAGACAGTTAAAAAAAAAATTAACTTTGAAAGACTAAAGAATCATGGTAAAAAAGCCATGAATTCCATGTACAGTATTCCCCTAGCGCTGGAGTTCTGCCGTTCTCATTGATGGGTAAACTTGGTCTTGGCTGGCTGTTCTCGCTGATCTTCTGGGGAAGGGCTTGTTGCCATGGTTTCCAAATGTCTCTGCCGGAGGTGGAATTGCCCCGTCCTTGCCCCCTCCCGGCTAAGTAATCTGCTCGGGTTTGCTCTCCGGAGCTTTTGTTCCTTGCGAGCTTTCCGTACAGCTTTGGAGGCGGAGAGTGAAAATGGCGGCCTCCCAATCTCCGCCGCGGAGGAGCCGAGAACTCGGGGCCCCGCTTCTCAGTGAGCCCCCAGAGAAAAGCCGTCAGTCACTCCCGTCTCCCCGGTCTCCAGCCGCACTCCGTGCTCACCCGGCCTGTGACCACCTGTTTCTATCTCTGGCACCCGACCCCGGGTGGAGTCTCCAAACCCAGCAGATCCCTGCGGTGCACTCCCGCGCGGCTCTTCCTGGGGGAGGAAAGTGAGTCTCCCCGGATCTGCCACTTGTTGGGTCCCTGCTGGAGGAGCAGGGGCCTGACTGTGCCGCGGATCACAGTTTATGGCAACCCGGAGCTGAGAGCCCACGCCTGGGCTCTGTCTCTGCAGCCAGCTTCCCTGCTCCGATACCTGGGAGCTCTGCCGCACTCAGGCACCCCCGGTCTTTCTGTGACCCGTGGGTCCTGAGACCACACTGTCCCGGAGGGTTCCACCCCCCGCTTAGCCACCAGAGTGACGTCCCTCGGAGGAGCAGACTTTTAAAAGTTCCGATTTTGTGCTCCGTGGCTCTATCACTTGCCAGAAGCGGCTGACGGAGGCCCCTCCCCCGCCGTCTATCCTCCCGAATATCGCCTTGGATTCACTTCTCCGCACGTCCTACTTTCCAGAAAGTGGTCGCTTTTCTGTTCAGAGAGTTTTTGCTCTTCTTTTCTTCGATCTCCTGTTGGGTTTGTAGGTGTTCAGAATGGTTTGATCCCTATCCAGCTGAATTCCTGAGAGGAGACGAAATCCAGGTCTCCTACTCCTCCGCCATCTTGCTCCGCCCCCCACACTTCAGCTTTTTTTATGGCTGCATAATATTGCATGAAATGTCCCTTGTTAACAACTATTTTTATTACCTATTTTACCTATTTTCAATTACACTACAGAGCTACATTTCACAAATGAAAGTAGTAAAAGATTTACTTTGTTTTATGACTTTCCAACAAGATGTGTATCATAATGGTGTACAATAAATACAGAGCATTCACTACAGTGCCATTGCTTAATATTTATGCCCAGTATTGAGATGTATTTGTGAAGGAGATTCAATAGCTAAAATAAATGTAAGAATATCTACAAACACGATATGAACCAGAATATATCCACTTAATTTTAGCTACTTTCTTATGATGCATTTTATTCATTCACTGCTCAAAATTTTCAGATTCCACTGAGATAAAAACAAAATTGGTACAGGAATGTGCCAACCTTTAAACTGCATGTTCATTATAGGGAAAAGGGAAGTAATATTTATTGGCAGCTTATATGCTTTATACTAGGAGCTTTTAAATATATTTCATGGCTTTCTTACCTCTCAGGTAAATGTAAATAACTAATTTACAATTAAGGACACTTAGCCTTAAAAATGTTACATGATGGATGAAATATCCATGGCTTTAAATTTAGCACTGTTAGGGGTGCCTGGGTGACTCAGTCAGTTAAGCCTCTGATTATTTATTTCAGCTCAGGTCATGATCAGAGTCCTGATGTCAAGACCTGTATTAAGCCCAAGTCGGGCTCTGTGCCAGGCGTGGAGCCTGCTTAAAATTTTCTCTCCCTCCCCCACCTCCTGCTCACATGCATGCACGCTCTCTCTCTCTCGAAAAAAAAAAACTCCACAGTTGTTACCAGTTTTGTATTTTTCATGATCAATTAGCACTCTATATCATTAATAAACATGTGGATTCCTACACATGAAAGAAGAGTTAATAACCTACATTGAAATTGAGCTGATAATTATTTGTCAATTATCTCAATTATGCAGAACTTTTGTTCTTGTAAGGGCAATGTCTCCCTCAATCTGGACCTATGGTCTATGTGACCTTTAGAATTCCAATGACTGGTTAAATTAAGTATGAGCTTGCCTAAAAGGGTTGCCCCATTAATAGTACCCAGAGTTATAAGGTATTATTTAGCTAATATTGAGCCACAATCCACCCCAAAACTTAGTAGCTTAAAACAATAATATTTATTAGCTTTTAATTTGGTGTATGCAATTGATACTGTGCTCAGCTAGGTGCTTCTTCTTCTGGTCTCTGCTAGCATCCCTATGACTCATAGTAAGTTGTGGCTTAGGTAAGGTCTGGTTTTGCTCCAGGGCATCTCAGCTGACATCACCGAATGAATACAGTTCATGAGGTTCATGGTTCACGAGGCCTCTCATCCTCCAGGAGGTTAGCTTTGGCATATTTACATAGTCCTTGCCAAAGAGTAAAAAGGAGTATGCAACAGTTCTTGAGGTCTAGGCTTTGAACTGGCATACCACCAGTTCTGCTTCATTCAGTCAGTCAAAGCAAACCACACAGACATCTCAGATTTAAGAGACAGAAAAACAGATTCTACCTTTTGATTTCAGGAGCTATAGGAAGTCTCATTGCAAAAAGTATGGATAAAGAAAAGTGTAAAAAAGAGGTTCCATATTTTGTAATCAAGAAGTAGGTAATTAAGAACCACTTCCTTATAAAAAAAGACAATAGCCTACTCCTAAAACTTTGTCGTATTGGTGATTTCAGTAACATAGTAGTTAGTGTCATTTGGGCCCACATATAGTGCAAATGGTAGCAGCAGCCATGACCAGAGAAAATTAGGGTAATGAGAAGTTCAAAATTATCTGTTCCACTTTTAAAAGAGAGGGGATGAGCTCCTTGATGTCAGTGTTAGCAATGATTTTTTTGGATTTCACACCAAAACCAAAGACAACAAAAGCAAAAATTAAACAAGCAGGACTAAATCACACTAAAGACATCTGCGCAGAAAAGAAAAGCATCAACAAAATGAAAAGGCAACCTGGTATTCCTACAGAATATAGAATGGGAGAAAATATTTGCAAATCATATGTTTGATTGGGGTTGATACTCGAAATATATAAAGAACTCACACAATTCAATAGCAGAAAGACAATCTGATTTAAAAAAAAAGGGGGAAAGAGCTGAATGACATTTTTCCAAAGGAGACATAAAAATGGTCAAGAGGTACATGAAAATTCACAACATCACTAATCATCAGAGAAATGTAAATCAAAACTACAATGATATCTATCTCCTTGCACCTGGTAGAATGGCTATCATCAAAAAGAGGAGATAAGTGTTGGTGAGAATGTAGAGAAAAGGAAACCCTTGTCCATTGTTGGTGTGAATGTAAATTGGTGTGGCTACTATGGAAAACAGTATGTTTTCCTGAAACATTAAATTCCTGAAAAAATTAAAAATAGGACAGTATGATCCATCAATCCCATTTCTGGGTATATATCCAAAGGAAATAAAAACAGGATGTTGAAGAGATACCTGCACCCCCATGTTCACTGCAACATTCTTCACAACAGCCAAGAAATGGAAACAACCTAAGCATCCATCGATGGATGAATGGGAAAAGAAGATGTGATATATATATATAAATGAATATTACTCAGAGAAGAGAAAGAAGGCAATCATGCCATCTGTGACAACATGAATAGACCCTGAGAGCATTATGCTAAGTAAAATAAGCCAGACAGATAAAGACAAATACTGCCTGGCATCACTTATATGTGGAATCCAAAAAAAGTCAAGGGGCACCTGGATGACACAGTCAGTTAAGTGACTGACTCTTGGTTTCAGCTCAGGTAGTGATCTCAGGGTTGTGAGATTGAGCCCTGTGTTGGCTCCGTGCTCAATGTGGACTGCTTAAGACTCTCTGCCCCTCCCCCCTGAGTGTGCGCGCCCTCTTTCTCTCTAAAATAAATAAATCTTTAAAAAAAGGAAAAGAAAAGAAAGTCAAAACAGAGAGTAGAAAGTGGTTGTGGGAGGCTGGGAGGTGAGGGAATGAGGAAGAGATTGGTAAAAATGTACAAACTTTCAGCTATAAGATGAATAAGGTCTGAGGATCTATTGTATGATGACTACAGTTGATAACACTTTATAATTGAATTTTGCTAAGAGTTGAATTTATATGTTCTCATACAAGATAAATACGTGAGGTGATGGATGTTTTAATTAACTAGATGAGAAGAATCCTCTTATAATGTTTATGTATATATAATAATCACACTGTGTGCACTAAATATTTTACAATTTAATATGTTAATTATACCTCCATAAGTTGAAAAATAATCTCCAAATTACCTGTTCCAAATAATGTGTTAAAACATGAAATTGAAATAATCTGAACAATTTCTATTCTATTGGCTTGTAAGCATATTTATCTCCTTAGCACATATCACCATATACAACATTTTTGCAGACATATTATTTGTCTTGAGCTTAATATATACTAAGCAAATCCTGAAATACCATGTCTAATACATTTTAATTGGTGTGACTGATGCAAATTAAAAAATACAAATGACATTTTCCTCTTAATTTGAAATCAGAGAGGTGTTGAAAATACACCAGTGATCCCAAATTTATGTTCAGGAAATTAAAACACAACATATTCAAACAGTCAACAGCAACATGCAGCTACCTTGTATTTTTGAGAAATGAGAAGCATCCTAGCTATTTGATTCATCCTTTGTGCAACATACAAAGGTGATAAGAGACTGGGAAGCACTTCTTTCAGGAAATACACATAGAATTCTAACTATATTAGAAAAATTCTGGGCAACATTTGGGTTATCACAGTGAAGTATGAAGTGAAGTTATTTTAGATGAGAACAACCAGATTTGATGAAAAGTTTGGGCAATAGCCCCTTTGACATAAAGCAAATGAAACTGTGCTCCTTTGACCTACAGGAAGAAAGGATGATTTTGGATTTACTAAGAGACTGGAGTATATGAAATGGCCCTGCACAATAGATGAGGAGCAGGTCTTCTTTTTCTGGACACAAGAGTAAAAGGGCTCTAATTAGATTATAAATCAGAGAGACAGTCTATCCTATAATAGTTATAAGATCCTGAAAAGAATTATTTTAAGGGTAAGAGTAGAATCTGCTTCTCTGAATGAGAAGAGTCTATTTTAATGGTACTTTGAATAGCTCACGCTGAGGGATAACTTAGCTGACCTCTCCATGAACACTTTAGCCCTGTGATTTGGTACACAAAGCTCAGTGCCATATTTCAAAGGCAAATTTAAAATGGATCTCTATACTCCTGAATGGAAATGGAATCTGTACAGCTAATTTCAAACCAGTCTCTTCTAATTAATAACTAAATTGCTTCTAAAATAATGGAAAAAATGAACAAAAAAAAAGGGAAAAAATCCTACATTGTCTGCCAAATAACTAAAAGATCAAATGCTAACATTTTACAATTATTTGAACATTAACATCTTGCAATAACTCTAAGAACCAAAGGGCACAAAGGAGCATGGACTGTCAGCAGTTTTGTGTGTTTTACAAGGTATAATCTGAACAACAATTTAAAATATGCAGGGATAAAAATACACCAAGGAATCTGCTAAGAATTCAAATAGGAATAATAGGTTTTAAAGTGCGCTATTCAGAACAGACAAGAAATGGAGAAGGAGAATGAACAATCACAATCTAGAGGTATCTTTGAAACTGGTGATGGGACAACTCAAACATGGGCCTCCACTGATCCTATATCTGTGTATCTTATAAGAGGATTGTATAATTGTTCGGATAAAAGAGAGCAGATCCTCAGAGAACACAGACACTTTATAACAGAGAGCAATTTCATACCGACTTTGCTCCAGTTAGGGATATATAAAACAACACAACAGGGGACACGTGTGAAACATGGAACAGATGGAAAAATCGAAGAAAAACTGTATTTCTGGATGAGCTACATCCACAGAAAGATAAATTGCTTGGAATTTTCATTACGCTGAGAAAGCATTATGTTTTTAGGCAGAAGGATCAGAAGATACAGGAAATTAAAATACAAGAGGATGTTTAATCAAAAGAGAAATCAATGAGTTGAAGTATAAGAAGAAAAAGTAAAATAACATAATTAAAATCCACATTATAAACAATCAAGTGCAATATGCAAATGTGCTAAAGCTATTTAGAACAAAATTGGTGAAAAACAAGCACTCCCAGAATGCAGAAAAAAAGATGAAACAAAGTTATTAGTTTAAGAACAGAATCATAGAGAACAGAAATTCAATACATGGTCTGATATGCACTATCAGGAAAGAAATATAGCAGAAATTAAAATATAAATTTAAATAGAAGGACAATTATCTGTGCTATGGAAAAGAAAAAGAGATTAAAATGGGTCACATCCTTCAGAAAATCAAAATAAAGAGGTCCATGACTAAATACACTATGGATTTGTTTTTCCTATTTCAAAAACAGAAAAATTTTTCCCCAAATTTCAAGCAGAAAAACAAACTTAAGAAAACAGTCTTCTGACCAAAGAACAAAAATTTTGCTAATTTCAGATTTTCTCTGCAATAACAAACACAAGAAGACCATGAAGAATTTGTTGGTGGCATTTTTAGGAAAAATTGTATATACATCACACATTTTACACCCAACATAAATGTCTATGATATATGACAATGAACAAAAATGCATTCTCATAATGCAAGGATTCTGAAAATATCTTGTGTGCCAGGATAAAATAAAAATATTTAAAGATACATATTACCCTAACATAAGAAACAGAAAAATGAAAAACACAGAATAGATAATTCATGTTGTATATTATTTGGGACGAAAGCAGAAAAAACCCCATGATATATTTAAATGATTGTTATAAATGTACTTATAAAAATAGAAACATATTAAAAAACTAATGTAAATATAAAGTGAAAATATGCATACTGAATATGTGTGTGCATATAAAAATTGACCATAGTCTTCTAAACCTAAAATCTCATATTAAATTAATATGTGTATGAATAAGGGAGAAAATATGCTAGTTACTTCAAATTTAATGGGATATGATTACTAAAAGTTACTCTCTAGAAAGAGAATCTCAGAAACACTTCATTGTTTTAACAATCAGAAAAATTTAAGTTAAGGATGTTTTGAAAACATAAAGAAAAGATTTCAAATCAATAAAAAAAGAGAAAAAATCCAATAAGCATGTATAAATAAATTTATGTGTGGAAGGAAATAAAAATGGATTACCTGTGTCTCTTAGAAAGTTACAAGTTTAGGGCATGTATGCTGCAGACTTTGGTCAAAATATTCCAAGGAAACACATTTTTTTGATCACCCATTTTGAACATATATAGTAGTTTTCCATTAATGGTCTTCCTGTAATTTAATAGGCGATTTTTCCATTTCTTTCAGACCCATAAAATCATAATGAAATATGTGTATGTGTGTGTATATGGGGGTTGGGAGAGGAATGAAGGGGGTAGGTGTTCCTGGATTACTGAGTAGGGGAAAAAAGACAACCTCATGCTCTTATTCCAGAAGGAGAGTAACCTACTAACAAAAAATATGATTATATATAGAATATATAATTTCCAAAATTCTTGCAGAGCTAGAATAGATTACTATATTAATAAAACAGAAAACAGTAAGCATTATATAGAAATAAGTAGACATATATATGAATAAATTCAGTTGGGTTAAATTCACCTGTTAAAAGATACAGGTTATATGAATGGGAAGAAATCAGGGAGGGAGACAAACCATGAGAGACTCTGGACTCCGGGAAACAAACTGAGGGATACAGAAGGGAGGAGGGTGGAGGGATGGGGTAACCGGGTGATGGGTATTAAGGAGGGCATGTGTGGTGAGGAGCACTGGGTGTTATATGCAACCAATGAATCATTGAATACTACATCAAAAACTAGTGATGCACTATATGTTGGCTAATTGAACATAATAATAAA
The DNA here is from genome assembly GCF_002201575.2 of Neomonachus schauinslandi. Taxonomy (NCBI): domain Eukaryota; kingdom Metazoa; phylum Chordata; class Mammalia; order Carnivora; family Phocidae; genus Neomonachus; species Neomonachus schauinslandi. Next base: position 64,485,223 of record NC_058415.1, read on the forward strand.
AAATTAATTAAAAAATAAAGAGAAATATTCATAAAATGAGTAAGGGAGATTCACACACACAAAAAAGATACAGGTTATAAAATTAGATTTAAACACAAGATGACATCACTAAGTGTTTCCTCCATAAAAACAAAAATACATCAGAAAAATGCAAATGTAGCTGACATAGATTTTATAAAAATAGTATTCAGGTAAAATTCTTAGCAGAAAGCTAAGAATTTTAATAATTCTTAATTTACTAATTTAATAGTTTAATAATTAATTTCATTTAATAATTTAATTATTTAATTATTAAATTATAAAAACTATCACTAACTTTAGATAATTGAAATTAAAATTTAGAGTAGAATAATCACAAATCCATATACTTGAAAATATTGAATCAAAATGTATAGAAAAAGATTCATCAATAAAATAAGAATTGAAAAGCACAGTAGTAAGTGGTAATGGAATACCTATCTCAGTTTTAAACAAATGCACTTAGAAAAAAATGTGTATGGAACTGAATCAATCATTATACCTTTTATGTTATTTAATCATGTTTTAAAAATATCTATGTATCAGCATTGTATCTCTACTACAAATAGCCATTCTCTCCCAATGGACTCCTAAAGATCAGATTGGTTATTTGTAATTTCAAAGTATTGGAAACAATTCAAATGCCCATACCTAGGAAATTGGTTGAATAAACTCTAGTACATCCACAAAGCAAACATTATGCAGATGTAAAAATGTAAGAGCTAAGTCTCTATGAACTGATAATATATTGTTAAATGAGAGGGAAAAAGAAGTGCAAGATAAGCATATGCATCATGTCAACTCTTGGGAAAAAAAAGATAATGATATATTCATATTAATTTTTATAAAAATACACATAGGAAGAAAACCAGAAACTAAAAGAATTGATGGGTGAGGATTGGGCATAAGGGATAGGGAAAGGGGAAGGAAATTTTTGAATCTGTCTTCTTAAGCAGCTTTTAATTTTGAACCATGTGAATCTACTTCAACACAATTAGCCATATCATAAGGTAAAAAGTGTAAAGTGGTCTTGAGACTTAGAAGGTGTTTTGTTAACAGTGGTATTGCTGTAGCAGTTCTAAATTTTTTGGGGGGGTATTTTAGTATTAAGCAAATGAGTGAATATACTGATGTTAGAAACAAAGTTTCTTATTGTGGGAGAAAGGCCAATAAACTGTAAATATAGAAATGAAAAGAACTGTGGTATCAGATTGAAATGAGAAGAATCAGTATGAACTCATTACAATTTCTGTCTACTGACATGGTCTAGAAGGGATGCACTCAAGTAACACGCAGCACACCTAACACCAGATCTTGGTTTCTAAATAACATTACCCATTCCAAGGAAGCAGGGCTCTTTGAGGAAATGAGAAATGACTGATTCAGGGAAAGTTAGTGTTGCCTGGAATATATGTGCCCGAAATAAAGGAAGCTGCTGTTTCCAACAGCAAAATAATCAACCAAATGACAACAACAAAAACTGATGGAAACATGTCAAAAGGACACAAGAGCAGCTTGAGGAGCTCCCTCTGCCAAATTTGGGAAAATCTGAACATAAAATGAGGAATGTCAGGATTGGATTATAATATATTGACTAAATGAACAAAGAACCATTATATGGGAAGGGGCAAAATTTCTTTACACGGAAATGACAACTAAACCATGAGGGAGATATGATAATTTTTTAAAAAAATCAACATTGTAAGATGATCCTAATAATACTTGATTCAGACAAGAATCATCAGTGGATGACAAAATCATTGTGAGAAAGATAGTTAAATAATAGGATATTCAATCTCATAGAATCCTCCCAAAGAATGGTTGTTAATCGCAAAGAGGAAAGGTTCTTTACCATGGAGAAATCTGGTAGACACCACCTTGACACCTAATCAAACTTATCACTAATGAAAGGGAGTTTAACCTATCAGTTTGACTTTCTGTATTCTCTGTTATGTTGCATAGAAAACAGAAAGACATCACTATTGTGTATCCTGAAAGAAAAAAAAGAAAGTTGAGTCAATCTAATCACAAGGAAACATTCACACAAACCTAAGTTGATAGAAATTCTGCATGACAACTGGCCTGTATGCATAAAATATCTCAGTAGGACAGAATATAAAGAGGATTGAGGAACTTTTTTTCTTTCTTTTAATTTTTTAAAGAAGACTGAAGAGCCATGACAACTAAATGCAACGCATAATCCTTAATTGGATCCTGGATCAAGACAAATAAATGAAAAGCAATAAAGGATATTTTTGGAACAAGCAGAAGAATTTTAATATGTACTGTAATTGAGCTATTAATATTATATTGATGTTAAATTATTTCCGTGTGTGTGTGTTTATGTAAGAGAATGTTCTTCTGAAGAATTTAGAGGTGAGGTATCACATTGTCTGCAAGTTAACACACATATAAATGTACATGTATGTATGTGCATGTGTGCATATGGAAAGAGAGAGAGAGAGAGATGAGAGATCAAGCAGATATGGCAAAATAACAATTGTTACATATGAGTATATATGGGTATTCCATGTGTTGTTCTTAGAATTTTTCTGTAGATTCGAAATTCTTTTAAAAAATAGTTTGGGGATCGCTTCTCGGCCTTTCGGCTAAAATCAAGTGTAGTATCTGTTCTTATCAGTTTAAAAAATAGTTTGGGGAGAATTCCTCTAGTCTCATATATTAAAAAGAATTAGAGTATATATTAAAGTCACAAAGATACTTTTAAGTATTTCCAGAAGCAGAAATTTAAAATCTTGAAAAATTATAGACTCATTAAATACTGTATGATAAAATAATGAGGTAGAAGACTGTCCTTATCAAAGCAGTGCATATGATGTAATCCTAATATATACTCATATATCTATTGATGTGTATGTGTGTGTATAACCAAGTTGGAGCATATATATCACAACACTAGTGGTAATTATACCTGGGTATTGAAAGATTAGTATTTTTAAATTTTGTTTTTGATGATTTTTAAATATTTTCTAAACATTCTATTTTGGACAAATTCACCATTCTGATAATGAAGCCAGAACAGAAATACAGTTTTAAAATAGACAACTTAAAAGTGCACATGTAACTTGAGTTATTTTCTCAAAGAGTTAGTCAAGAATTTTTTCCCATTGACAGTATTAAAATACTCTACTAAGTAATTCATTTATCATGTTACTTGCCATTGCAAAGATTTATTTATAGCTTTCTAGTTTCTCCCTTAATGGCAGATGGGTGTTAAGTGTAGTCTTCTTCATTTCTCTTAATGACTACTTTTTTGTCTGCCTTCAACATTTACACTGCTCATCTTGGAATGCCTTCTGATGTGTTTGTACATTTCTGGTAAACATTTCCATGGAAGAGAACAGAAAATGCTGCTTGACGGAATACATACACTTAGAAATATTGGAGATTATGGGGACTGCGGTGTTTATGAGGACTGTCTTTGGGATCAGACAAGCTTGTTTGAATTCCATGCCAATCAATTAGTAACTTTTGTATCTTTCTGGTTACTTAGCTTTTCAGATACTTTGTCCTGTTATCAATTTTATGGTTCACTAAAAGAATTCAATGAGAAATTTTATAAAGTAAAGGGCACAGCATGTGTACTTAATAACTGTCAACTTTTTTTCCCTTTCTGAAACATACTCATTATTAATATAGGAGAGCTGATGATCCTTCCAGTTTTAAAACCCTCAGGGTTATTAGAAAAAGGACAAGATTCATAAACCTTTTCCCAAGGATTTTAAAGTGTCATATGAGCAAGATAGCAAATAATTGGCTTAGTTATTTAAGTATTCACCTTTGAAAATTTGGTGAAAAGAGAAAGTCACTAGAGAGAAAGAACCATGTTCATTAAAATGAAGTCCTTCATTTAGGGGGAATTGTGTCATGGGAACCTTAATTTAGGGGAACCTCTTTCCTCTTCAATAGTTTAAATTTAGAAAACATTTATATAATTTGGGAAAATTCAGGAAAACATCTGTTCAGGACTGAAAAATAAGACAATTTATTCAGTGAATTTTCTTAGAAAATTTGTTTTACCTCTAAAACCATTTGAGAGTGGTATCTTTATCTTAGTTGTTTTCAATAATGTTTTTTTCCTCTCACTTCTGCTGTATAATTTTGGAAGATTATCTTTTCCTCTGAATTTTCTTTTGAGAGTTCTGAAACATTAATCCAGAAGAGAACTGAATATAATATTCTCCTATAATAATATTGATATACTGCCTGTTTATATTCTTTCCCTCATTTTTCTCTATTCAAATTTAAATTTGATTCTGTTTTGTGACTATGTTTTGTAGAAGCAGAATGGATACAAAAGGAGAGACATTAATAGAGGAAAGGACATGCAAAATAGCCTTTTGCCACATCAGAAATTATCTGGAAATTTGAGAAGTTACTCCTCCACTTTTTGGGTTGTTCAGAGTACAGAGCTGAGGTCACAATTGCTCTTTATCTTGTGACAAAATTCATGCCACTTCTTACCTCCTAATATATTTCTGACTTAAAATTTTATATATAGAAGATTTTTGTCTAAAATTCCAATAATAGTTTGGGGTTAGTCTCAAGCTCTTAGTATTGTTACAAAATTTGGATTCTGAGTTTTCATAGAAACAGTGGGAAGTGAAAACTATCATTTTTAAAATAAACTTTTCATTTTAGAATAGTTTAACATGTACAGAGAAGTTGCAGAGATAGTACAGAGAGTTACTGTATGCCCTTTACCCAGTTCCCCTAACGTTAATACCTTTCATGACTATAATATATTTGTTGCAACAAAGAAACCAGCATTCCTACATTCCTATTCACTAAACTCCAGACTCTATTCAGATTTCACAAGTTTTACCACTATGTGAAGAAAAAAAATTTTTTTCTTATAATCCTGATTCTGTAACGGTCAAGGTAAGATCTGTTAAATCTAAAATCTACTTTCTATAAGCTAACATGAAATGTTTGGAAGTTTCATTCCTGCACTTTGACTCTGAGCCTGCGGCTTTTCTTTGGCACATCCTAGACTCCATATATACCATTTCTTCTTTATGTATGTATTATAACAAAACTCTGAGCAAAAGTTCTAAAGCACGTATTATTCTTTTCTCTTAATTCCCTTAACTGGGATACCCTTGCGTCCATTACCCTCTGATTGATAGCTGCCAAGAGATGAGTAAAATTGTCAGTGTCCTTATCTCTGGGCAAGTGTAAATGACACGAAAGTTTCTCTCTGGCTCTGAATCAGTGAGTGGGCCTTCTCTTGAAAGGAGAACTTACTTTGTATGTGATGGGAAGGTAGCGTAGATAATGACTAACTCCTACCAGTGATTCAGAATGGGTGCTTGTATCAAAGCTTGCACAGTGAAACTAGCAAGCTGGTACAGATGGAGAAGTCCAGGAAGTACGTACTCATATACACAATGTTATGGCTTCTCACAACGACACCCATAGGTATTGTTATTGTTATTATCATTATTACAGAAAAGGCTCAGAGAAATTAAGTAATTTGTCTAAGATTTTATAGTTGAAATTTGACACCAGATCTCTTCTGCCTCCAAAGGCCATGTACTTCCTATTATACTCTGCCGCCTGTCTGACTAAGAGAATGCATAACTCCTGCCTTGATCTCTCATTCCCTTTTTGGGAGAAAAATTATCATTTCAGTTTTATATTGCTTCCTCCTGACTGGGGTCTCCTCTAGATGTCAGCGTTTAGGTGCTTCAAGCTTTCATGAAAGGGGTCACAGAATGTCTCAACAGTGGGCTATTACAAAATTAACTAACCCAAAGCAGATTCTTTTCCCTTATGCCCTTCTATCTATGAATTTGTGTATATCAGGTTTCACCCATTAGATCCCACCTTGACTCTTTGTTACGAGGTCCTTTCTCCAAGGCCCCCAGTCCCTAGTCAGGTGCACATTCACTGTTGAGACCTGTTAGGAGGTTGAGTTAGCCCATGCCTGGGCCCACACTCAGCAGCAGCTCTCTCTGGTTCCTGGCTCCTATCAGTGAAGCGAAGCCTTCCTTCTCATAGCACCCCCTGCCCTCATTCCCCAGCATCACATCATATGCCAGCTATCAGGGACAACTGCTGTTTTTGTTATTTTTCCAAAAATACTTCCCCCTTGTCCATCTGATAGGCTCCTCTTTATTTGTGTCTTTCCTGACTATTCCATCCCTTTGGCTCAGGATCTCGGCTCCCCACATCCCTACACAGTTCTTAAGGTTCCCTTCTTGGATAAACTTTTTTTGCGTGTTACTATCCAGCTTCCACAACTGACACTATTTCTTCTCACGGACACGATCTGCTATCTGTGCCAGCAGCCCCGGTTTTCTCCCTCAGTCCTGTTAGACCAGCACAGGCAGGGTCATCTCAGTCTAACTCTGCTGCAGGGGGTATATTAAGCATCTCCTTCCGTAAGTCCATATTTAGATGTTTTCAGCAGTGTTACCTACTAAATACATTTTTGTTAAAGATAAATATAATCAAACATCCCATAAAACTTGTTATTTTCAATCCAAGAGTATGGACATTTTAGGGCCCTTGCTACATATTGTTTTCCAGAAGGTATTAGCAATTTTCACTGCTTCCAGTAGTATACAAGCGAACTCATTTTACTGCACTCAGACAGGCCATGTAAATTAATTTTTAAACATTTCCTTATGTCAACTGTGTTTCCCTCACGACTTGAAAACAGTTATGTGTTGAACTATCACATACGGCTGCTCTACATCAGATCTCCCTCTTATGTGGGATGACTCCAGTCTCCTCTAGTGTCTTGTCATTAGAACCTGCCTTTCTGCCAACACTTCCTGATTTACTTTCTGCCAACACTGTCTGTCTGGTTTCGTATTTTGGACTTTGCTATATACTTTTAGATAACTCTCAATTCCTCATGCTACTCTCTGCAAAACTATCCTGATGAATTCCTATACTGATCATGTTGGATTACAGTCTGGGCCTGGTAGGCTAGACTCAGGCTTCTCTTTTGAAATGAGATCGATCACTTTTTACCTTCTCCACATTTTCTCACTCTGCTCTGTGCCAAGGGAAGCTAATATCTTTGCACTGATTTAACTGATTCCCTTGTCTTGTAGCTTTCTGTTGGATGCAGTCAAGAGGAAACCCTGACAGAACAATGAAGGAAGAGAGGCAAGTGAGGATGAAGTGTTCACCCTCCTGGCTTCCTCACTGTCCCTCACTGCTGGCTCTGTGCAGCTTGGTGGCACCTCTCTACCAAAGTCCACAGTTCTTATGATGCCCTCTCCACACAGCTGTTTCTGAGTTCCAGGAATTACTCTCCCCCTTGAACTTCAGGCCTCGGGGTGGTAATCACTCCTCACTGGCACTAGTCTCAAAGTATAACACTATCTTTACCTCAATCCTGTTTGCATCTTGTAATTCATCTATATATTAATATCTTCTCAAATAATCTTAGAGTGTGCTATCTTTTTCTGCCAGGATTATGACTTATACAGAGGGAATTTAAATAATGACAGGAGAAAATCATTTCATTGGCAAACCAAGTACTAAGAGTACATTTCTCTGGATTTTCATAATATGGTGCTTGAGTTCAATTGGTCTTATTCCTCATAATTGGCCTTCATTCACTAGTATATTTGACTAGACCATGACTACTAACTCAATCTAATATTTGTTTATTTCCATGTTTCCTATGCCATGGAGACATTCTACTTGAGGCTGTTAGTAGGAAGGGATTTTTGAGCTTATGTCCTTCTAGGTAAGTCTTAGGTACAGTTTAACTCAAACCCAATGCAAGAGATCCACTGGAAAATTCCAATTCTATTCAGAATTCAGTTCTATTCAGTTCTATTTGTATAGAATCTCAATTTTCCTACCATGTTGAGGTTTGGGGTAAACTAGCTAAAGGAAGTTTAGATTACTCTTTTTCTTGAGATGTTCTATGCTAAGGATCAGTGTGCTAGACCTGTGTCTTGAACATAATTTTCTAAGATCTGGCTCTAAAGGAAATGTGATAATTTCAGACTTTTAATCCTATCAATTCCCTTGGCCTGTTATTTGTTAAAAACTGCTAGAAAATCTGTCACAGACAAGGCCTCAAGAGGTATTGAATGAAATTATTTTATTTCCTTTTGTTAAAAATGTTGTGTTCAATGAGATACCACCTCACACCAGTCAGAATGGCTAAAATTAACAAGTCAGGAAACGACAGATGTTGGCGGGGGTGTGGAGAAAGGGGAACCCTCCTACACTGTTGGTGGGAATGCAAGCTGGTGCAGCCACTCTGGAAAACTGTATGGAGGTTCCTCAAAAAGTTGAAAATAGAGCTACCATATGATCCAGCAATTGCACTATTGGGTATTTACCCCAAAGTTACAAAAGTAGGGATCCGAAAGGGTACGTGCACCCCGATGTTTATAGCAGCAATGTCCACAATAGCCAAACTGTGGAAAGAGCCAAGATGTCCATCAACAGATGAATGGATAAAGAAGATGTGGTATATATATACAATGGAATATTATGCAGCCATCAAAAGGAATGAGATCTTGCCATTTGCAACGACGTGGATGGAACTGGAGGGTATTATGTTGAGCGAAATAAGTCAAA
>NC_058415.1:64494220-64557242 GCF_002201575.2 Neomonachus schauinslandi
AAACAAACTGAGGGTTGCTGGAGTGGGGGGTGGGGTGGGAGGGATGGGGTGACTGGGTGATAGACACTGTGGAGGGTATGTGCTCTGGTAAGCGCTGTGAATTGTGCAAGACTGTTGAATCTCAGATCTGTACCTCTGAAACAAATAATGCAATATATGTTAAGAAAAAAAAAAGAAGAAGAAGAAGAAGAAGGTAGCAGGAGGGGAAGAATGAAGTGGGGGAAATCGGAGGGGTAGACGAACCATGAGAGATGATGGACTCTGAAAAACAAACTGAGGGTTCTAGAGGGGAGGGGGGTGGGAGGATGGGTTAGCCTGGTGGTGGGTATTGAGGAGGGCACATTCTGCGTGGAGCACTGGGTGTTATGCACAAACAATGAATCATGGAACACTACATCTAAAACTAATGATGTAATGTAGGGGATTAACATAAGAATAAAAAAAATGTTGTGTTCAAGCTATAGCCTCTGGAGTCTGACTTTGAATTTATATACTGTTCTCTGCTTCTGAGACTCTTTGCTGATATCTAGTGAAGATGCAAGAGCTTTACTTTCTGAGCTAACTGTAGCAAGTACTGGGTCCACTCACACTTGCCCTAGATTATACCAGGGACTATAAAGCCAAGCCACTGTATTTTACATACCTCAGCTATCTCTGTGGATAAATTCTACTTGGAATCTTCAAAACTGACCAAGAAGTAGGATTCCTAAAGTTGAAACTAAGAGAGGTATCCTGGGATGTTTGCCATCTTTAGTAGGTTACCACAGGAAGGTATCCTATCTCTGGTGTTTCACTGAATACAGTGTTTTGGATTTCAGGCTAAGATTAGAGTATAAATTTTCTAAGACTTCAGCTGGGTAAAGGTTCTTAGGGCATTTTTGGCCTTTAGTAGACTAGTCTTAATTACCTAAGGCTAGCTAGCACCATAAAGTACATAGGACTTAGGTTTTGCTGAGTAGTTTCAGACCTTTCAACTGTTTCTTTTTTTTTTTTTTATACTCTCATTCAAGTTTTTTTTTTTATGGTAATTCTGTGTTTTTTTCCTTCTTTTTTTATTATGTTATGTTGATCACCATACATTACATCATTAGTTTTTGATATAGTGTTCCATGATTCATTGTTTGCTTATAACACCCAGTACTCCATGCAGAATGTGCCCTCTTTAATACCCATCACCAGGCTAACCCATCCTCCCACTCTCCTCCGCTCTAGAACCCTCAGTTTGTTTTTCAGACTCCATCATCTCTCATGGTTCGTCTCCTCCTCCGATTCCCGCCCCCTTCGTTCTTCCCCTCCTGCTTTCAACTGTTTCTAATCTCTGTCTCTGTTACTCTCTCTCTTTCCCTCCTTACACACACACACACACAATTCATTTTATTCATAAGACAAATACAGAAGAGTAAAATGGGTATATGCAATGTATGACAGAAGCAGGAAATATAGAAAGAAAAATAATTGTCAAGAATTAAAACTAACTATTCAACATACCAATCAAGGTAATAAAAATAAAATCAGAGCTATAGAATTTTGCACTTAGTAAACTGATACAGATAAAAGTACAACATAACATCCCATTTCTGCCAAGAAAACAGGTATTTTCAAGATCCGTTAATAGAGTAGAAAGATTAGATAAACATTGTAGAAGCACTTCAACAATATATTTATTAAAATTATGAAAACTGTATTCTTTTTGACACAATCATTTCACCTCTAGGATTTGTCCTAGGGAAATTATCATGGATGTGCACAAAGACTTATGGCAGAGCTCTGAATAAGAACAGCACACATCTGAAAATAAACTAAATGTCTGTTAATAAGAATGTAGGATACATACTATAATACAACTATATCATATACCATTAAAGTTATGTTTTAAAAATTATATTAAAAGTTTTAAATCTAAGTTAAGCTTCATTGGTACTGAAAACTGATGCTCTGCAAAACACAGCCCAAGAGAATCTGAAAGCAAGCCAAAGAGCGGAAGAAAATGTTTGCACAACACATGTCTGAAGGGGCACCTGGGTGGCACAGTCGGTCAAGCGGCCGGCTCTTGGTTTCAGCTCAGGTCCTATCTCAGGGTCGTGGGGTTGAGCCTCACGGTTGGGTTCCATGCTCAGCGCTGAGTCTGCTTGGGTTTCTCTCTCCCTCTGCCCCTCCCACTGCCCCTTGCCTGCTCTCTCTCTCTTTCTCAAATAAAATAACATAAATCTTTTAAAAAAACCCACGTGTCTATCAAGGACTTGTATCCAAAATATTAAAAGAAATGTTAAAATTCAATAAAAAGACCCAGAATCCTATTTGTAAATGTGTAAAAGATCTAAATAGATGCATAACTAAAGAAGATATATAGTTGGAAAATAACCAAATCAAAGTAATTATTATCTTTCCTTAAGAAATTGCAAGTTAAGGGCGCCTGGGTGGCTCAGTTGGTTAAGCGACTGCCTTCGGCTCAGGTCATGATCCTGGAGTCCCAGGATCAAGTCCCGCATCGGGCTCCCTGCTTGGCAGGGAGTCTGCTTCTCCCTCTCCCGCTCCCCCCTCTTGTGCTCTCTCTCTCTCTCACTCTCTCTCTCAAATAAATAAATAAATAAATAAATAAATCTTTAATAAAAAAAAAAGAAATTGCAAGTTAAAATAGAAATGAGAATACTACTCCATACCTATAAGAAGGCTAGAATCCAAAAAAAAAAAAAAAAAAAAGACATACAAATTGCTGGTAAGAATACAGAGCAACAGGAACTCTCATGCATTGCTGGTAGTAACTCGCTTTAGAAGACATTTCAGTGGTTTTTTACAAAGCTAAACATAGTCTTACCAGATGATCTAGCAGTCACATTCCTAGATATTAACCAAATTTATTTGAAAATTTATATCCATGAAAAAACCTACAAGCAGATTTTTATTGTGGTTTTATTCATTCCAGTTATATGGATTCTGGAAAAGACAAAACTATAGCAACAATAAAATATTAGTGGTCAGGGGTTCACTGAGAATTAGGAAGGATTAAATAGGGTAAGCACTGGAGAATTTTTGGAGTGGTGAAATTATTATGTTTATTGATTTAATTGTGGGTATATGACACTATTTGTCAAAACCCATAGAACCCTACATCATAAAGAGGAAATCTTAATGTATTCGAATTTAAACATATATATATATATATATATATATATATATATATTTAGGGGGTTGAGGGATCTCAGGATGCAATACAAAATGTAATATAATAGTCTAGTTGTTTACAAATGTATGAAACAATCTCACAAATGGGATGGAGAAAAAGGAATTTAAATAAAAACATGAAAAAGAAAAAAAAAAAGAAACTTTGGAAATGGAGTGCGTAAGACCAAAGGTAAAAAGAACTGCACGAAAGCTTTGTCCTGTAGTTGCCAAAATTGTTTCCCACAGAGGTGAGAGTTAATCATTCTAGTATTGCTATATATGTATACGGAAACTGAACTATGAAGTAAATAGATGGTGGATGTTGGGAGTCAGGTTTCTCACTGTTGGAATGAGAGTTTGCAGATTAGCAAGGGGAGGAGGCTAGAATGATCCATGTGGTAGTGGATTAGATTTGGAGTCATTGATAAGAGCTCATGTTTAGCTTAATATAGATACTAATGTTTACCTATAGAATTATTTGTGGGTATGTGTATATATAGCATGCACAGATATATCTCCTTGCTCTATCAGTTGAGAGGGCCTAGCAGCAATGTCTTCTCAGTAGCAGTGAGCACACCTAATACTCAAATCTTGGTTTGCAATTCCATTCTCCAGGGAAAGGAACCAGGGCTCCTAGGAGAAATGACCAGTATATAAAATACACAAAATGAGTCTGGAAAATGGAGCATCTTGTAGTGCCAGGAAGTAAGGAGACATTTTAAACAACAGCAGCAACAACAACAACAACAACAAGAAAACCCCCTCACAATGATACAATGATGGGAGTGTGTCACAGAGACACAGGAGTCAACTAAAAGAGTTTCTAATGGCCAGAGACACAACAATTTAAGCAAAAAAATAAAGTAGTATTGCACAATAACCCAAAATATAAAATAAAAATTTGTGAATCTATACTGATACAAATATAAAATTAAATAAATTAACAAATTGGAGGGAAGAGCCAATCTCCTTTGCAGAAGAATATCATATAATTTATGTATACTCTCTCTTAAGGAGGTGAGGCACTTTGCATAGTGACCTTCTTCCAAACAGTACAGTGTAGGATTTGGGGTGGGGGAGGGGAGAAAGATAGAGCAACCCTATAGGGAAGAAACCTGAAAAATACTATCTCAGCCAAGATCTGTATCAATAATGCTGAGTCATGTCGATAGTGTGTACTTTTAATTTCACATGAAAAAACGTCATTTTACCTCTGGATTTCCTCTCCAAAACCCATAACATCAACTAATCATGAAGAAACATTAGGCAAATCCCAACTAAGGGGCATTCTACAAAATATCTGCTCGAAAAGACACAAAACCAACAAAAATCTGAGAAACCGTCCCATCCAAGAACAGCCTAAGGAGACATGATGACATGGTGTCTTGAGTGGGATGCTTGAACAGAAACGGGAAGTTAATACAGACTTTGGCTAATAATGTTAACAATATTGGTTCATCAATTAAAATAAATGTACCATAATGGAAGATGTTAATAACAAGAAACAGTAATGAATTTATGGGACCTCTCTTTACTAACTTTGCAATTTTTCTGTAAATTGAAAACTGTTCCACATTAAAGTTCTTTAAATATTACCTTAAAGTAATTTTACTTACATTCAGAAATAATATTTCACATGTAGAAGAGAATTGCTAAGTATAATAATATGGCACCTCTATACATTTGGTATATACCTCTTTTCATTGGTAAAGGAGCCATTACTATTACCTTTTAAATTCTATTTTTTTAATTTAAATTCAACTATCCAACATATTGTATATCATTAGTTTCAGATGTAGTGTTCAATGATTCCAATTGGAAATATATATGAAACTAGAAGACAGACACCAAATGATCAACAATGATTATCTCTGGGTGGCTGAATTTTGAAAAAAATGGTACATCCAAAAAATATTTCTGTTGTAATAAAATGAGCATGTTATTTGCAAAACCAGTAAGCAACACAAAAAGCTGTTACAAGGAAGAGTAAAAATAATAAAGTTATCAAAATCAGCCTTCTCTTCAGAATTATTTTGTTCTAGTAATAACACAGTAGTTATTTAGATTAACCTTGCTTCCCTCCCACTTTCAATGGATCCAGCTCTCTTGCTACATTATAATATCTCTGGGGTCAATCTTCCATTTTTACAGAAACTTCAATTACATACTACCCTTGATAATTTCTCTCAAGATATATTTTCCCTGGAAGCTGTATACAGAGTTTTCTAACATTCTCTCTAGGGATTCTAAGGTACATAAGGGACATTGATCTCCCTATTTTTCTCCTAGACCAAACAACCATACAACTGCACACACATGCACACACACATACGTTTTTTTCAGGGGGGTCTGCTTTTCAAATAGTGCCAGGAAAATCAGAATGGTCTTTTTTAATGATGGTGATATAACTCAGCAAGAGAATATCCAGGTTAGGAGACCATAAGACATTCATCCTATTCAACAACTGAATGGCTAGCAGCAACCATGTAGGAGGCTGAAAATCTCCTAAAAACTGCAAGTCAAGGCCTGACACTACCAAGTATAATAACTGCCAGGAGCAACTCATCTTTGGAAAAATATTTTACTGGTAATAAACTTAATTCTCAGTTACTGGGTAAGTCAGTTTTGCAGACTCATCTATTTATTTTCTTGATAGATATTATATTTCATTGTTTTTTCTGTGTTATTTGACAAAATCTTACTTCTAAATCATACTTTTAGAAGTTATGGCTGCTCTGTTCCAAGTAAATAAATCTTTAATAATCATATTTTGAACTCACATTTCATATTCTGAAACTTTGAAAATCTGATCAATTCCTGAAGGCATATTCATTAAACGTCAATTCATCTAATTAAAATTTTTCAATGGATAAAAAATATTAACTTTATAAAAAATCAATACTATTGGTTCAATACTGAATATTCAATACTTATTAATAGTTATCCATAAGAATTTATAAGAATGTTATCCATAAAAGTCAGACTAAAATGGAGGAGGACTGTGAAGATTCACTGAATAATTATCTTTTTCTTTTAGTTATCATGTATTGAGTGCTTACTATATACTGAGCACTGTGCTAAGTGCTTTTTATGAATCGTCTCATTTTACAAACACCCTATAAAGCATTAATTCCAAGTTACAAATGAGGAAACTGTGGATATAGAGGTTATATAAGTTGACTCAAGTTGTACATAGAGCAAATGGACAAGCCAGAGTTTGGACCTAGGCACTTTTATTTCAGAAATCAAACTCCTAACCATAATTTGAAGACTACAATATTGGTAATATCAAATAGAAATATAAAATTTGAATTCAAGACTGATTTATTGAGAGGTAGTTCTTTGAATATTCAAAAGCATTATTCAAAAGTTGCTTGGGATAAAGATCAAAAATAGTTATCCAACACTTTCATTGAGTTTATGATAAATGTTCTACATCATGATAATAACATAAACACTAAGCACTTTCATAGTTTTATTTCATAGCTTTTTCACAATGACCATGTGAGGAAGTTATATTTCTTATATACACTGTAAGCAGAAACCAAGGGTTAAAAGAGTAATGTAGTTTCCCAAAGTTACACAGCTAGTAAGTGCCACAGACAGGAATTAAACTCTAGACAGAAATGGGAGCTTGCACCTTAATAACTGTATTACACTGCAATCTCTCCAAGTTTAGTGCTATGGAAGGGATACAGGCTATTTATTGTATTTGTACAATGACCTGATAAAATTCTACATTTAGTGAAAAGCCACAGAATTCTCTTATAGAGAAACTTACAAATTAGTACTTCCAGAACACTATTTTTTTTTTCAATTGGTAACGTCACTTTCCTCTTACCTTTCAAAGATATGCTTGGAAATTTTATTATAAATACAAAAGTTTGGGACTGATATATCTTCACTACTTATTATATGAGGAAAATGGATTAGTGAATCCTTCTACTTACATTTCAGAGTCTATGGAAGAGCAGATAAGATGACCATTTTCTCTTCATCATTCTTCTAATAAGAAAAAAAAGTTGTCAGATAAAATAAATACACAAATCTATGCCCATATGGCAGCTTTTCTGTAGCAAGAGAAGTTATTGTCATATCAAGTTCTCTCTGAACAGAAATCCACAAGCTAAGCTAAATTGCAATATCAAGAATTTTCAAATTTTCCAAAATTGTGTTGCTCACTGCTTAAAAAAACAAAAACAAAAACAAAAAACCCTGCCAGCTGAGAAGCCCAATTTAACTGCCTATATTCATTAAAAAATAGTTGTGGGGATGTCTTTTCAGTTCCTTACCTCAAGCCTAATTTTAATGCTATTGTTTCAGTAATTAAGTCATTTATTCATTTACTTAACAGTTGGTGTTAAACTCTTAATAAATGTGAAGTACAGTGCTATCAGACATAAATGCGTTCAATGAGTTTATAAAGTAGTGATATTCTTTGTCTAATAGAAATCAGGAAATAAAATTATATGTTTTGAGAAGACTGAGAAATCTTCAGGTTAATTAAAGTTGAATGTTTAAGGAATAAATAGATTCTAAATAATTTAACAATGGTATAACTGAAATAAAATACCATTTTGATTGTTTCTTTGTTATTAATGTTTGTACTTTTAGCAAAAATATCAGCCTCTTAAATAAAGGCAGTTGTAAACTTTGATAGAATAAGGTAGTTTTACTCTGGCAAATACTGTGGTGAAATGGAGATCTGGAGTCAAAAATATTAGTTGTCTTTGGTAGAAACTTTCATTATATTTGAGAGGTATGTCATTTTTTTGTGGAAATTCCAATAACAGAGAAAAAGCCCATTTAAAACTATTTCAATTGCCAGCTAGTTATACATTTAGAGTTTCTTATCAACATATGTAATTGTATTTCCAAATTTAGCATAAATCTTTGGTTTACATAAAACAAATTATACACCACTAACACAGTTTATAATACTCTCAACCATACAGGAAGGCCATTTACCAAAAAGTGAAGCTAAGATTACTGGCTAGATTGCATTCTTTTGCTTTGATGGAACATCTTGCTATGACCTATCCGATGGTAAAGGATTCAAAAACATCTTGTAGGTACTGCAAATAGGAAAATACATTAAATTAAAAGCAAAAACAAAAAAATATTATTTATAATTAAAATTTGTCTACTAATACCCTGGTCACTATGTCAAAATCAATGAAACACCTATATCTAATCCCTCATCCTGCTCTGTATAAATATTTCATTACCTCTTTTCCTACTGGAGTTAACTTTTTAAAAAATATTTATTTTAAAAAGAGAGAGAGACAGAGAAAGTGCTGGGGGGGGGGAGGGAGAGAGGGACAGGGTAAGGGAAAGAATCTCAAATAGACTCCTCACTGAACATGGAGCCTGATGCAGGGCTCGATCTCACAATGCTGAGATCATGACCTGAGCCAAAATCAAGAGTTGGACACTCAAATGACTGAGCCACCCAGGTTCCCCGACTGGAGTTAATTTCGTGTGTAAACTGATATCACAGAACATTAGAGGAGGAAAAAAATAAATGGACCAAACTAAAGTTTGCTGAAGGGATAGTTCTATGTTCATTCTCCAGGGAGGCTATAGCTCAAGCACATTAATTTTTTCCCCTACACCAATTATAAAAAGTAACTTTGGACATATGAATGACTCCTTACTGTTTTTTCTTATAGCAACATATCAAACCAGAGTCTAGGAATCATGAGGTCAAGACATAGAAGGTAGGCTGTAATAAGTAGTCATGCTAACCCCAAAAGAATATTTATAGGATATTATCAAAGTGTTCCATTTACTTAAAGATTTTTACTTATTTATTTGTCAGAGAGAGAAAGAGCACAAGCAGGGGGAGTGGCAGGCAGACAGAGAGGCAGGCTCCCCACTGAGCAAGGAGCCTGATGTGGGGCTTGATCCCAGGACCCTGAGATCAAGACCTGAGCTGAAGGCAGATGCTTAACTGACTGAGCCACCCAGGTGTCCCAAAGTATTCCATTTATTCAGAAAATTTTGAACAAGTACTCTGTGCTAGACACATTGCCATGCAATGGGAATACAATGATGGATACAATATAATCTCTACATCCAGGGCTTGCCAGGGTAATGAAAGAAATGAAGGAAAATTATTTCACTTGCTATATCTTCAGTACTTGAACAACAATCAGGGTAAGAGGTTATGCAACACTTCTTGGAGAAACTGCTCATATATGTTACCTAAAATGATGAGTAGAAATCGATCAGTTCCACTTAAACTCCCTCTCTACTCACTTAAAATTTTAGTTCAGTTGATGCACTGGAGGAATATTTGCAACTCCTCAATAGTTTCTTAGCTTATTAAAAGGTGAATTAGTTGCAGAACTTTTTCCTGTTTAGCTATAAATATTGGGTCCAATATCTCTTTATTTGTAGATAACCAAGAGTAGAGAGTTCTACAGAACATTTGCTCAGAACATTTTTTATCTATGTTGTGGAAACCAGCATTTATATTTATTTCACAGACTATTAAAGAAAGAGTGATCAACAGGGTCATATTGTAATGTGGGATATCAGGAACTCATTCACACTAAAAATATGAGTGAACCTTCCAGCCTGCCTAGCTTTCTTCAGAAAAACACATATAGGGCTTTAGGTGATTGCCGATAATAAAAACTAATTTTCCCTCTCTCCGTAACTTCCAAGTTTTAGTTCAACTACTAACAATTCAATTTGAGATACTGAAAGGATAAGGAAAGGGAGATACACATCTTGATATATCCACATCATAAATGGACCTCATATATTTTCCTTAATTGAAATATTTTTAAAGTATATTAACGAAGAAAGAAATTCTGACATGGGTGACCTTGAAGACATTATGTTAAGTGATAAAAGCCAGTCACCAAAGGACAAATATTATATGACCCTACTTATATGAGGTACCTCATTGTGCAGTTTTTGGAGACAGAAAGTAGAAGGGTGGTTGCCAGGGGCTGGGAGGAGAGAGGAATGGGGAGTAAGTATTTAATGGGTGGAGAATTTCAGTTTGGGGAGATGAAAAAGTTCTGGAGATGGATGGTGGTGATAGTTAAAGAACAATATAAATGTACTTGATGCCACAGAACTGTACACTTAAAAAGGACTAAAGACAAGAAAACATACAAAAGAATAAACCTCACTGGAAAGGTAAATATATAGTAAAGGTAGTGGATTGATCACTTATAAAACTAGTGTGAAGGTTAAAAGGCAAAAGTAATTAAAAATAACCATGATTAAAGTAATTAATTAAGGGATACATAAGACAAAAAAGATGTAAAATGTGATATCAAAAACAAGATGTAGAGGGGTGGAGTAAAAATGGTGAGCTTTAGAATGTGATCAAACTTAAGTTGTTAAAATAGACTGTTGCAGATATAAAATGTTATATATAAGCCTCATGGTAACCACAAAGTGAAAATCTACAGCAAATACACAAAAGTTAAAGACAAAGGAATATAAGCATTTCTTAAAGAAAGTCATCAACTCACAAAGAAGAGAACAAGAGAAGAGTGGAACAGAGAGGAACTACAAAAACAGCCAGAAAACAATGAACAAAGTGGCAATAAGTACATACCTATCAATGATTATTTTAAATGTAAATGGATGAAATTCTCTAATCCTGGGTGATTGACATTGGGGAGGGTATGTGGTATAATGAGCACTGGGTATTATATAAGACTAATGAATCATAGACCTGTATCCCTGAAAAAAATAATACAGTATATGTTAACTAAGTGAATTTAAATTTGAAAAATAATTTAAAAAATTAAATTAAATTAAAAAAAAGAAATTCTCTAATCAAAAGACAAAGAGTGGCTGAATAGATTAAAAAAAAACAAGATCCATCTATTTGTTGCCTGGAAGAGACTTGCTTTAGATATAAGGACATACAAAGATTGAAAGTGAAGGGATTTAAAAAGATGTTTCATGCAAATGGGAAACAAAAGAAAGCTGGGGTAGTTATATCAGAAAAAAAATGACTTTAAAACAAAGATTGTAATAAGAGACAAAAAAGGGAATTACATGATTATTAAGGGGTCGATCCATTATGAGGCTATAACATTTGTAAATAGTTATGCACCCAACATAGGAGTACCTAAACATATAAAGTAAATATTAATAGATCTAAAGGAAGGCCACCAATACAATAATAGTGGGGATTTTAATACTTTATTTGCATAAATGGATAGATCATCCAAACAGAAAATCAGTAAGGAAACAATAGTCTTAAATGACATGTTAGACCACATAGACTTAACAGATATATATAGAACACTCCATCCAAAAGCAACAGAACACATTCTTCTCAAGTCCTAGCCAGAGTAATTAGGCAAGAAAAAGAAATAAAGGCATTCAGATTGGAAAGGAAAAAGTAAAACTGTAATTATATGCAGATGACAATATTATACACAGACAATCCTAAGAGTCCATCAGAAAACTGTTAGAACTAACAAAAAAAAATTAAGTGAAGTTGCAGGATACAAAATCAATACACAAAAATCTGTTGTGTTTCTATACACTAATAATGAACTACCAGAAAGATAAATCAAGAAAATAATCCTCTTTAAAATTGCATGAAAATAATAAATACCTAGGAATAAGCTTAATCAAGGAGGTAAAAGACCTGTATACAGAAAACTAGAAGATATTTAGGAAAGAAATTGAAGATATAAATAAAAGATATTCTGTGCTCATGGATTAGAAGAATTAATATCATTAAAATATCCATACTATCAAAAGCAATCTACAGATTGAATGCAACCTGCATCAAAATTCCAATGGCATTTTTCACACAAATAGCACTAACAATCCTAAAATTTGTATAGAACCACAAAAGACTTGGAATAACCAAAGCAATCTTGACAAAAAGAACAAAACTAGAGACATCACACTCCCTGGTTTCAAATTAAACTAAAAGCTGTGGTAATTAAAATAATATGGTATTGGCATAAAAGCAGATACATTGGTGAATGGAACAGAATACAGAGCCCAGAAATAAACCCATGCATATATGGTCAATTAATTTATGACAAAAGAGTCAAAAATATATGTTGGGGAAAGGAGAGCCTCTTCAATAAATGGTGTTGGAAAAACTGGGCAGCTACATGCAAAAGAATAAAACTGGACCACTATCCTGGACCATACACAAAAATTAACTCAAAATGGATTACAGACTTGAATATAAGACCTTAAACCATAAAATCTTTAGCAGAAAACATAGGTATAAGCAACTTGATATGAGTCTTGGTGATGAATTTTTTGAATCTGACATTAAAATTAAAAGCAACAAAAGCAAAAATAAACAAATGGGACTACAAAACACTAAAGAGCTTTTGCACAGCAAAGAAACTATCAACAAAGTAAAAAGGCCATCTATTAAATCAAAGAAAATATTTGCAAATCATATATCTGATAAGGGCTTAAGATCCAAGATATTTAAAGAACTCATACGACTCAACAACAAAAATATCCCCAAATAATCCAATAGAGAAATGGCAGAAGATCCAAATAAACATTTTTTCAAAGAAGACATACACATGGCCAATAGGTATGTGAAAAGATGCTCAATGTAATTAATTGTCAGGGAACTGCAAATCAAAACCACAATGACATATCACCTCACACCTGTTAGAAAGACTATTAGCAAACAGACAAGACGTAACAAGTGCTGGCAAGGATGTAGAGAGAAGGGACCGGTCCCACTGTGAACTGATGGTGGAAATGTAAATTGGTGCAAAGCCACTATGGAAAATAGTATGGAGGTTTCTCAAAAATTAGAAGTAGAACTACCATATGATCCAAGAATTCCACCTCTGGGTATTTATTTGAAGAAAACAAAATACTAACTATAAAAGATATATGCCTCCCCATACTCACAGCAACACTATTTACAATAGCCAAGATACAGAAACAACCTAAGTGTCCATCAATGGATGAATGAATAAAAAAACTGTGGTATATTTACAGTGAAATATTACTCATCCATAAAAGAAGAAATATTGCCATTTGTGACAACATGGATGGACCTCAAGAACATTATGCTAGATGAAATAAGTCACACAATGACAAATACCTTATGATCTCTCCCATACGTTCAATCCAAAACAAACAAAAACAAAACAAATCAAAACAACATAAAACACCACTAAGCTCACAGATACAGAAAATAGGTTGCTGGTTGCCAGAGGCAGGTGGTAGGTGGTGGGAGAAATGAGTGTAAGGGATACAAAGATTTTTTAAAAAATTAAAAATAGTTATGCAGAAGAAGAGAGAAACCAGGAAACTTCTTGATGGGAACCAATTCTGTTCAAAAAGGAGAAAATCACTGGCATCTTCTTCCTGCCTTGTCTTCGGCATTTTTGTTCTCAGAGCTGCCGATAGCAAGATGTCTTTAGGAAATGCCAAAATTGGGCATCCTGCCTCCAACTTCAAAGCCACGGCTGTTAGGCCAGATGGCCAGTTCAAAGACAGCCTATCTGACTACAAAGGAAAATACATTGTGTTCTTCTTTCACCCTCTTGACCTCACCTTTGTGTGCCCCACGGAGATCATTGCTTTCAGTGACAGGGCAGAAGAATTTAAGAAACTCAATTGTCAAGTGATTGGTGCTTCTGTGGATTCTCATTTCTGTCACCTGGCATGGATCAACACACCCAAGAAACAAGGAGGACTGGGACCCATGAACATTCCCTTGGTATCAGACCCCAAGTGTACCATTGCTCAGGATTATGGAGTCTTAAAGGCTGATGAAGGCATCTCATTCAGGGGCCTCTTTATTGTTGATGATAAAGGTATCCTTAGGCAGATCACGGTAAATGACCTTCCTGTCGGCCGCTCTGTGGATGAGACTCTGCGACTGGTTCAGGCCTTCCAGTTTACTGACAAGCATGGGGAAGTGTGCCCAGCTGGCTGGAAGCCTGGCAGTGATACCATCAAGCCTGATGTCCAGAAGAGCAAAGAATATTTCTCTAAGCAGAAGCGGGCGCCGGATCATTTTAGGGCTGGGCTGCAGTAGGTGGCCATGAAAACAAAATCTCTTTTGTACTATTGTCATGCTTAGAACATAAGACTTTAGACTCTGTGCAGATGTGCTATAGGGACAGGACAGGCCTTTCCTGCAGGGGTTGGGGAGGCCAGCCTTTCTTCCTCTGGAGAGAAGGGCCTGAGCTGTTATGGGGCAGGCCAACTGTTATGTACAGTAGTAGGGCATCACTTTTTGTCTTTTGTTGTTTCTATTAAACTTGAACTGAGAAAAAAAAAAGGAGGAAATCACTGATGGAATGTAATTCACTAGGTGCTTACATCCTGGAACTTACCATATTTGTTTTTATATCTGTGTCTATGCTTATCTATTTTCCCCCTGACATTAATCTTCCAGTTATTCTCACCTTACTTCATCAAACGGTTTCTCTGAGTCTCACACTCAGCTCTCCAACTGCCTACTTGATGTCTTAAAGTTTCCTATCTTAGTAAAATCTATCCACTCTGTTGGATACTACATATTATTTGAGTCCCTAAATCATGTCGAGAACTACGACTATACGGAGTGCAATATATAGCTAAAATATTTCACTTGTTCTCAAGTAATTCACAATCAAGAGGAAAGTATCATTATTTCATTTATTTACCCAACAAACATTTGTTGAGCATCTGCTTTGTCCAAGGCACTATCCTAAAATCTGGGATGACAAAGTTCCTGATTTTATGAAACTTACAAAGTAGGAGGGGTGGGTAGGAAAGTAGATAAAATAGATTGAGAAGTAGCTCTATAAAATGTTGATAAATTCTACAAAGAAAAATCAGGATAATATATAAAGAATAACAGGTTGAAGTGATGGAAAGAAATTGACAAAAGTGATAAATTTTCTGTTTTCTAATTCAATTTCTATGTACTGAAATCTAACAAATGAGGATCTGCTAACTTTGCTTTATAAGTTCAATATTTTTTTCACAAATTACTTCCTTAATTGGACATTTTGGAGAAAACATCTTTACAAAATATCTTTATAGTTTTCTGAAATTACACATGCTTTCATATGTATATCAAATTTAAAGTAAGTTAATTTACCAATTTACATTAATCTGATCTATTTTCATAAGAAACAGGCAGTAAAAGGACCAGTTGGATGTGCATAAATTTGTTTTATCAAGTCTTAAGACTCTTGTGTAACCCTTCATTCCTTAGGTCACACTGGTCCGGAGGTAAAAGTAGGATTATTATAACAATAATAATTAGAGTAACAATAAATACCCAGACTTATGTATGCATTTATATTGAGAATGGAAACCATTTACAACCACATAGCTTACTCTCCATAGTTATAGGGCTCTACTATACCAGGGAACTTTTCTCCAGGAAGATAAAAGGTATAAAGAATTTTATTTTTCCTTCCAAGACCTTCCCCCAAAATTCCGTTTAGATATATATCAAACCATTAGACTTTTCAATAAATGGTATCAAACAACTGTTTACTCTCTAACACTCTTCAAAATCCTCACTCTTGAATAAGTGTAGAAATTGATTTGGTAAAACACTCAGACTAGCATTTCCAGAGAGTAAAAATGGTAAGTGCAAATACAAAGGCAGAAATAAACACACACCCACACCCACACCCCCCCCCACACACACAGACTTCCTGATGTGGAGTGCAGAGTAATTAGTAAATAATGACAGAAATATGGGCCAAGTTCATGAAGTCATTGCCTTATAAATAAGGATTTATTTTATCATAGGTGGAAAAAATCAAATAATGCATTTAAGCCATGATTTTACTATAAGCTACGTAAAAATTGGCTTGTGGGTTGGTCTGAAGAGAAAAGGAGACTGGAAGAAAAGATAATAGTTAAGAAAATAAAGATTCTGCTGGAATCCATGACAAAAAGGATAAAATATATACTTAGATATTAAAAAATACAATAGATACATCTCAGCACTAATGAAGTGATTTTAGGTCAAGGTGGATGTATATTATGAGAAGGGAGATCCCTTTTAGTTTAAGTTTCTAATTCCACAATTTTGGGGACCGTAGTCTCAATAACCAAAATAGGAGATAAACTAATTTTATGAGGAGATAAACTAATTTTTGACCTACTATGTTTCAATTGTCTGTGGAACATTTAGTCAGACATTCCAGGTAGCAGGTGTTTACTTTACGAGAGGAATTGCTATATATGTACAAGAAACAGTAATCTGTACATGTGGATAAAGACTCTCTTGACCAAACTCGCCACGTGCCTCTGAGCCCTCTTGACTAGGCCTCAACTTTGGCCTATAAAGACTTGAATAAACACTAACACAGTTTCTAGTAGCCTCTCTGGGTTGCATCCCTAAATTCCCATAAAGTACTTGGGTGAGAAAAATCAAGGCTGCCAAAAGAATTTGCTGCTTGTTCCACACCTGAAGATAGAGCCCCTGTCTCCAGTGTCTAGGGGAGGATAGGAGCCTAACTTTGATGAGTGCCAGTAAGCAAACCCAGATGGGTTTCCCAAACAACCCCTTCTGACTCTGATCTTTCACTTCCTTGACTGTGCTCAAGCCCCTGCTATTCCCCCTCCAGACTCCCTCATTCTTCCTTTAAAACAACTGTCTGTGCACAAATCAGAACGGAGCTCAGTTCTTTCCCCTACTCTCAGTAGCTACTGAATAAAAGCCATTTTAACTGTTTTAACTAATGTCCAGCTGTATTTATCTCTGACAATATTTAGTCATGGATTTGGACATACTTATGTAGGGAGCCTGTAAAGTGACAAGACAAGATTAGCTCATGAATCCTCACTATGATGAGCAGAAGAGGAGTTTGGGAAGGATCTTCTGGAGAAAGAGGAAACAACCAGAAAGCAGAAAAGATTCTAGTTTTAAAAAAACTGTAATGTCTTTAAAAAATTTTAAAAATAAAAAAAATTAAAACTAATATTTTGAATTGATAATATCCTGAGGGCTAGTAGCTAAAACATGCTAATATAGTGGGTTTTTTTTTAAAGGTTTAATTTATTTATTCATGCGTGAGAGAGCGTGCGCATGAGAGTGAGAGAGAGAGCATGAGCAGTGGGGAGGGGTGGAGGGAGAAGCAGACTCCCCACTGAGCAGGGAGCCCAATGCTGGGATCATGACCTGAGCCAAAGGCAGATGCTCAACTGACTGAGCCACCCAGGTGCCCCATTAATATAGTGTTTCGGAGAAGGCTGCAATATCATTTGATTATGTACAGTCTCTTAAAGAAGGACACAAAGGCAATCTGAACCATAACTAATCTTGGATTTTTAAATTTTTCTTGATCTTTCTTTTATT
This sequence comes from Neomonachus schauinslandi, assembly GCF_002201575.2. Taxonomy (NCBI): domain Eukaryota; kingdom Metazoa; phylum Chordata; class Mammalia; order Carnivora; family Phocidae; genus Neomonachus; species Neomonachus schauinslandi. The sequence goes on from NC_058415.1 coordinate 64,511,679, forward strand.
TTAGCCTTGTTCAGTCTCTAGTTTCTTGGCTTCTAGTTTGCTTCTCTAGCATCTAAAGCAAAGTTTTTGGTATCCCAGTCCATAGCTTGCTTCTTCACTCTTGGATAAGACTCATGGCCTAAAGTTTAGGTTTCTTTGATGTCTCAGAAAACATGGTTTAGGAGCTGGATCCAGGGTCCATGACATGTAAATGGTCTGGTATAATCTGCATCGGATGTTTTACCTTACTCAGAGATAGCCAGATATCAGTGGTACCTGCTATTGACCAGCATACAAATATCGTAACTATTTGTAATTTATATAAAAAACACCCAACAAATATTACAACTTTATATAGGACAGCATTAGTATAAATTGTGAGTGACAGTGTGTGTAAATATGTATATGTCTAAAATCTACTCTAGAATCAGATATATTCTGGATAAACAAGACCCAGGGTTTTATTTAGAGGAAGAATGAAGTAAATCTTGGGATTTAAAAACAAGGCAGAAGTCTGAACTGTAACATAATAGATCCACAGTGAGTCATTATAGATGACACAGTGAGTCATTTTAATCTTTGTGCACGGGCCTTATGGTATTATTCTCTTCCATTTATTGTTGCTGTGTTGTGTTTTGTCTTATGGTTTCTTTTCTAGTCTTATGAATTTTCACATTTATCCTCCATATTTCTAATTTTATTTTCTTCATGGTTTATTTTTCCTCTTATTCCCTTTAATGCATTTTAGTTTACTTACAAACTTTTCTTATCTACCCACTTACATCTTAATTCTCTTGTCTTTTAATGTTAGCCAACGCTCTCCTCATAGTTTTATTTCATTGAGAAAGTGCAACTTCTCTAGAATTCATTCTGCTTTTTATAATGACTCATTTAGGGGAATGTTTTTACCTTTGAGCTTTTAGCTTGGAGGTCCCTTTGTCTTTGAATTATTTTTCATGATCCCTATACTTTTGTTATTTGTCCCTTAGTTATTTTTCAAATGAAATGTCCAGATATCCATTTTTGTTTATGTCTTTCCTTCCTTTCTTTGTTCACAGAGGCATTGGTTGAAGTCTTTTCCTCAGATTAGCAGCTAGAGAACAGATTAGTGTTTATAGTTTTCAAACCAATTCTCTTTTCTAACTCACACCTGCTTCTTCTGCTGCCTCCATTTCTAAGTCTCATACTCAAACTAACAGAATTCATTAGCATCTATAATCCCCATGATTTCCTGCTCCAATCCTCTTCCTGACTCTGCTGTCACAAATAGCAATGGAAGCCACTTTTTCCAGGCAATATTATTTGTCAGGCTCCCTTTTCCTGTTAATTTTTAAAGGCTTGAGGGTACTATTAAACTCTGCCATCAACGGTTCTTGTAAGGGGAGACTACACACATGAGTCATGAGGTCACAATCCAAATATAAAATTTACTAGTTTCATTTATCTGTAGAAGGAGCAAAGACAGAATTCTCTTATAAAAAAGACTGTAAATATGAAAGGTTACGTGAAAGTAGGATTACTCTTATTATCTTACATCTAGATCTTGGAAACCACATTAACTTAAGGTGCCCAAGTGAGCTTACTCTCTGGGGCCAAAAGCAAAGGAGATGGTTGTAGGGAGGAAAAAAAAAAAAAGAGTGAAGATAATAACTTTCTGTGTTTCAACCTGGGCTGAAAAGAGAAAGCAGCCAGCCTTGCTTCAGCTTCTCAAGCCAGTATATTGCCTAGTGGTAAAATGTATCTCTGGGAATTGTAAGAGGGCTAAGTTACCAAAACATGGATACTGAGAACAGAATCATGCACACTAATAACTATGCTCCACCACACGCGTGCATGTGCACACGCACACACACACACAAGCCATTACCAGTAGTTAGGAGGGGAATTCTAAGCAGTAATTCCATGGAAACTTGAAGATGTGTTTCTATTGAACAGGGGACAAAAGGGGCCCTGAGTGTTATTCTTCCTCTTCCCAACTATCTTATTTCATTCTTTTTCTGAATATAGAAAGATTGGGTATAGTAAAGAAAAAAAAGCAATAATCTGAAAACTCCAAGAAGAATCATTTTTTCAGTCAAGAGAGGGTTGTCCTATTTTCTATAGTTTTTGAAAAGGGAGATATAACAAAACTTTCCACTTCTTGTTAGAACAAGCTGTATGATAGGGAAAAAGCATAATATTCCAAGAAGCAAACCTTAGATCTGCTTTTCTAAACCTAACAGCATCAATTTTATAGGTACTGAAAATTTCAGATTTTCATAAATTGCTTTAAATCTTACTTTTTAATTGTGATATTATGTTTCCATTTTTATTGCAGTTCTTTTGGTATTTTATTGGAGAGTTGAAAGAGGCTACATTATATGATGCTAGTCAAATGCTTTTTTAAATCAGCAAATTATTTATTCTTTTAAAAAATAATATATAGGGGCGCCTGGGTGGCTCAGTCGGTTAAGTGTCTGCCTTCTGCTCAGGTCATGATCCCAGAGTCCTGGGATCGAGCCCCGCATCGGGCTCCCTGCTCAGCAGGGAGTTTGCTTCTCCCTCTCCCTCTGCCTGCCACTCTGCTTACTTGTGCTCTCTATCTCTCTGTCAAATAAATAAATAAAATCTTTAAAAAAATAAAAAAGAATATATATATTTTAAATAATAAACAAGTTAGCAATATTCTATCTATTATGGCTAATAGAATTTCTAATGACTTTTTTTTTAAGATTTTATTTATTTATTTGAGAGAGAGAGAATGAGACACAGAGAGCATGAGAGGGAAGAGGATCAGAGGGAGAAGCAGACCCCCCGCTGAGCAGGGAGCCCGATGTGGGACTCGATCCCGGGACTCCAGGATCATGACCTGAGCTGAAGGCAGTCGCTTAACCAACTGAGCCACCCAGGCTCCCTCTAATGACTTTTTTAAAAACTGTATTCTACACATTTAGAGATTGTATGGAAAGTCAACAGTGTATCAAAAGCACATTCGCAGCGACATGCATTTGTGCATATATGCATGTGTGTACGTGTGTGAGGGAATAAAATGTCATGTTTGTATGAATGAAAAGAGTTGAAAAGTTGCCTCTATAGCAGTATTTTACCAATATTTTTATACTACAGAAACCAGTAACTGTTGATAGAGTAGAATGGACCATAAACTCTATGAGCTTACATTTATGTTTTATTATAACACAAAGTCTAAAACATAAAAAGAACTCAATAAATACTTGTTAAATGACAAATTAGAGATTGGTATATTGTCTGAAAATGTCTCAGGATATTTTCAGTACTTGTAGAAAGATAGGTACTTGTAGAAAGATAGTACTTGTAGAAAGGATAGTACTTGTAGAAAGAAAAAAGCTGAATTTTATTTCACGGTTGGTTTCTCCAAGAACATCCCAACAAGGATTGCAATTAGCAGTCAAACTAGTGAAATGTTCATAGGTATGTTGCAAACATATGTTCATTTAACAAAGAAAAGCAATACTGAGACCTTTGGAGGAATGTTCATGTACTTTTTTTTTCCTGGATCTGTAGACAGAGGATAAACAAGGTAGCAAGTGAAGCTAGAAAAACTATTAGTAGAATAGCATTTAAAATAATAAGAATAAAAATAAAATCATATGCTGTGACCCAGAACAGTGTTGTAATTAAATTTACTGGGGCAGAAAATTTACTTTGTGAATTAATATCACCTTTTGGCAATTTAATGTCTTTCAGTGTAAGTACAAATCCATATTATCTTTCCATCTATTTTATATAACAATATTTACTCCAAGTGCCTTCTTAAAAATAGAAACCACTGCTTTTAAGCCTAAGGACGTGTCTAAAACCAATCCCTCACAATTATTTTAGCCTTATTTTCTTTCTAAAACTTTGTCCAAAAAGCCAAACTAAAATGTATTTAGTATAAGCATGGAAGGGATAAAACTTGATCAGTCACTAATAACTACCATTTGCTTCACATGGCAAACTACTGAGATACATGTTAAGGAAAACACTTTATTCTCCCTAAAGAGAATTTTATTTATTTATTTCCATGAAGGGGATTATAACTCACTTGACTTCTCTTTACACCCTCATTATTCCTACTAAAAGGAAGAATAGTAAAATATCTAATGGGGATTTTGTGGTTTTGCCTTTCCTCTAACTCTGTGCTGCTGGGGTCTCTCTGCTCTGCTCTTGCCCTTGCTTCAAGTTCAATGAGTAAGGTCTGTTCCTGTGAGCCAGGTCTGCAGTCTTCTAGCATTACCTGTTATGGTAGGTCAGTCTAATTCTGGTTAGCAGTTTTGTTCCCCCATATCTCTGTCCCCCTGGTATTATTAGGTTGTTGGTAATAGGACTGACTTTTTAAAAACTCAAGCATAGGGGCGCCTGGGTGGCTCAGTTGGTTAAGCGACTGCCTTCGGCTCAGGTCATGATCCTGGAGTCCCGGGATCGAGTCCTGCATCGGGCTCCCTGCTCGGCAGGGAGTCTGCTTCTCCCTCTGACCCTCCCCCCTCTCATGTGCTCTCTCTCTCTCTCTCTCATTCTCTCTCTCAAATAAATAAATAAATAAAATATTTAAAAAAAATAAAAACAAAAAAATAAAAACTCAAGCATAGTTGACACACATTGTTACATTAATTTCAGGTGTACAACAGTGATTCCACAAATCTATATGTTATACTATAGAGAGCTGACATTTTTGTCTCTACTTGTCTGACTTCTCTTTCTTAGCTTGTTCAGAAGTCAGTAGCAGAAATAGGGGTGTTGTTTATAGAGCTCCCTGGAACTCTAGCATCATGGAAAATGTATAAGACATTTATGTCAAGATATATATTGTTCAGACTAAAAAAAAAGTTGGGTGCCAAAATTATTTTAAGTCATTAATGGCTAAGAAATGTTAATCTTTTATCCTTATCAAATAAATGGGTATTCTAACTCTTTACCAGATGCATCCATTTCAGATATTATGGAACTAATGTTAAAATATGAAAACTTTCTCCCTGGAATAAATGCTTTAGCATGCACTGTCTCTGTTTCCGTGGTGATACAATCATTTTATAATGTTGAATCACCTGACAGCCAGTATTTTCTTCATTGCAAAGAATCATATGCTGTAGATCTCTGTATGAACAACCGGTTTGTTGGTATAGATTATCTCACAGGAGAACAAAATTGTATAGTAGCAAAATGTAAGTCTTTCCTCATTTTAATGTCTTCACATGAGATAGTTTTACCACTAGTAACTATAATCACAAAATATTATCTTTTCTTCATACAGTCTTGAAAAGCAAAATAGTACATTATTTTGCTTAATTTTAGAATCTTGATTATATTTACACTCTTTATGAAATGCTTAATAGATTCTTACAGCACTATGGATTATTTTTGGTCTTATTTATTTATTCATTCAGAAATGTTGACTGGTACCTACTCTGTTTGAGGCAATGTACTTGGAAGGAAATGTACAATCATAAATAACACTCACAGTAGCTGGTCTCATGGAGCTCACTGTCTTTATTTTACAAAATTGGGATCATAATGTACTATTTATAAAATTCTTTTTAACATGATAGAATGTTTTAGGTTATTTATATTATAAAGTATTACTTGAAAATATCATTGTAATGGGGTACCTTGGTGGCTCAGTTGGTAAAGCGTCTGCCTTTGGCTCAGGTCATGATCCCAGGGTCCTGGGATCAAGCACTGTGTCGGGCTCCCAGCTCAGAGGGGAGCCTGTTTCTCCTCTGCCACTCCTCCTGCTCGTGTTCTCTCTCTTTCAAATAAAAAAATAAAATCTTTAAAAAATGTAATTGTAAGATAGTTGTGTAATGTTGCATTTATGGATAAATCACAATATACTAAATTAATTTCTTATTTTTAGACAGTTTGGCTGTTTCCAATTTTTTAAAATTACAATAATGTTGCAATGACAAATTATATGCAGTCATTTTATTTTATTTTATTTTTTTTAAGATTTTATTTATTTATTAGAGAGAGAGAGAGAGAAAGCACAAGCAGCGGGAGTGGCAGGCAGAGGGAGAAGCAGACTCCTTGCTGAGCAAGGAGGCCGATGCGGAACTCGATCCCAGGACTCTGGGATCATGACCTGAGCAGAAGGCAGACGCTTAACCGACTGAGCCACCCAGGCATCCCTATATGCCGTCATTTTAAAGTACATCTGGATTTTTGCGGTGGGATAAATTTTAGGGTCCAAATTTTTAATCTTTCCAAAACCATTTTATAAATTTTGTCAGTGTACTTGATTGTCTAACTCAACTATCTTCTACATTTCTTGTTGACTTAGTGCAATAAAAGCATTATACTGTTTATGTCATTTAAAATACATGCAACTTTAATAAAATTGTATAGCACAATTAAATAAGTCCTGTAACCTAATCATCTTAAACTGTTTCTAGATTTTTAAGACACTTTTCTTCAAGATATTCCCCCAACTGAAAAAGACATTTAGATAAGCCAACTTTAGGTGAACACTAATACATGTAATTTGTTTCAGTCTACCTCCACAATCCGGTAGTTCCTGAAGGCCTGAGGGTTATTAGAGCACAGTAATCAATGTTCATAACAATTAAATGGTGAAATTGCTTTCCATTTATTAGATGTTAAGTTATGGATTATTTCAAAGACAATTACTTATATTATCAGGCTATTAAGTATTAACAATTGCTTAAAAAGATTATTCTCATTCCAGTTAAGTTTTTTTAAGATTTATTTATTTATTTTTTAGAGGGAGTGGGAGAGGCAGGGGGAGAAGGAGAGAAACTCAAGCAGACTCCCTGCTGAGTGTGAAGCCTGATGCAGGGATCGATCCCATGACCCTGAGATCATGACCCAAGCTGAAACCAAGAGCCGGAGGCTCAACCGACTGAGCCACCCAGGCACCCCCATCTCTATTGTTGCTTTGAAGAGCATGTGAGTACACGCTCCTATATATGATTTTTCACACCTAGCTCATATGGGTCAGAGTCTTCCAAGTCTTTAAAAAAACACAAAGGGTTAAGTAAAACAGTGGGAATGTAGCTCCAACCTCTGAAATATTATCTAAAGTTACTGAAAGATTATAATTTTCATCTTTTTACTCAAAGTAGAATAAAACAATATCATTTTCCCATCTGATTTACACTGCTAGCTCAGGTCAGATCAATGGCAAATTTAAATTGAACATTTTATAACTGTTTCTCTATTTGAATAGTTTCCAATAGTTCAGAACTCTGAATGTTAAACTATTCATAAATAATAAAAATGACAGAAAAAAGTCTTCGTTTTAAAGGTGACCCACATTCATTAAAAAATGTTCACTCTCTTTAGTAAATGAAAATTTGAAGCGTTCACTAATGGTTTCACTAGCAAGATAATTTTTTTACCTGGTTAATCATGGATTTATAAATTTAGGTGATATAGCCAAAAATTAGCTGAGTTCTGTGACTGAATCCAATCTTTGTGTGTGTGCATGTATAAAATTTTATCTGAAATATTAATTATACTCTTCAAATATATGAAATGTTTTTCATCAAATAATTATACTAATAAATTATTTAGCTTTTATTTATTGTTCTTGTAGATTAAACTCAGTCTTAATTAGATAGTAATTATCTCTATAGTTTTAATATTATTGGATACTTGCAAAATGTATTGGTCATTACACATTTCATCCTTTAAGGATAAGCTGCTATGTGGGTAATTAGATGGGTAATTGATATAATGGATTTCTTAAACTAACAAAGTTAAAGAACTTTTTGTGCCCTTAATTTCTTCATTCTTTAAAGATCACACACACATAACTAGAAGTAGTACCCAGGTACGAAGAATTCACAATTCTTAAATAGTAATGACAGCAAATCTTGAGTACTTATTATGTACCAGGCACTATTTTATTTACTGTGTAAGTATTGAACCATACATCTCCTTTGAGTAAGGTAAAAATGTGCTCTCCATGTTATGCACAAGGAAAGTGAACACTGAAAAATTACATAACTTGTCTAAGTTCTTGTATCTTGTAAGTGGCAAAGCCAAGATTCATATCCAAAGCAATTTAGACTTATAAATCCACTCTATTAAATGTCATTTTATACTGTATATTGTTTTATAAGATATATATTACACCATAAGAAGGAGAAATAATGAAAGCTCAGAAGAAGAGATAATTTTGGGCTCAAATTAAAATTCTCCTGACAAAATAGGAGCTTTATCTAATAGGCACTCCATACCATCCTGGTGTAAGACAACTGTGAATTCATTATTTCACGTAGGCCTCATATAATCCTATAATAATTTTTTTCTTCAAAATTAATAAAATGAAGGGTGGGAAATCGGAGGGGTAGACGAACCATGAGAGACGATGGACTCTGAAAAACAAACAGGGTTCTAGAGGGGAGGGGGGTGGGAGGATGGGTTAGCCTGGTGGTGGGTATTGAGGAGGGCACGTTCTGCATGGGGCACTGGGTGTTATGCACAAACAATGAATCATGGAACACTTCATCTAAAACTAATGATGTAATGTATGGGGATTAACATAACATAAAAAAAGAAAAAAAACAAAATTAATAAAACTGATAACTAGAATTTGAACTCAGGCTCTCTTCAGAATAATAGATCATCTTTCTGCTACAATGTCTCTCCTTATTAAACGCAGTAAAGAAAGTGCCAGAGACTGAATTTTTTCATGTCCTTCAAAAATATCCTCTAAATGATTACAAAATTAAAATAAAAAAGTATTATTAAGTATTGGATGAATTCTATGCTGTTTTGTGATATCAGCAAACTTTTTCAATTTACTATATGGTAGTGGCTATTCTCCAATTTTGTCATGAATGTTGGAATAGTATTCATAAGACAACTAACACTTCTCTAAATAAAGATGACTTATAACTATTAACCAAAGCTTAACTGTTTCTTAACTAATTTATAAAAGTTAAGCTGGAGTTGTATACTCTGGTATTATTAGAGCACAGCAATGTGTCAAATGACTATAAAATGGGGGCAGAATAGTAGGAAGATAAATTTTATTATTGGGTATATGGCAAAATTCTGATTTAAAATAATTTCAGGCAATTAACAAGTAGTATTATCAGTAGTATGCTTTTAACAATTTTCACGAGTTCCTTTATTTTTAATATGTAGTAATATTATTCATTCATCTAAAATAGTTTTTTAAAGATTTTATTTATTTATTTGAGAGAGATTTGAGGGAGAGAGAGCACGAGAGAGAGCATGAGTCGGGGGGAGGTGCAGAGGGAGAAGCAGACTCCATGCAGGGACCCTGGGATCATGACCCGAGCCGAAGGCAGACACTTAACTAACTGAGCCATCCAAGCACCCCTAAAATAAATTTTCGAAGTGAACATTGTGCATATCAATCTAATTTTAATGGCAAGAATTTAGTCAATTTACACCTATAATGATTAGGAAGTAACTGTAATACATTCTACCATTTTACATAATAGGACAAGTTGATCAACAGAAATGGCAAACTCATAACTATTATCCAGCATTCTGCTAAAAAAAAGAAATTGGTGGGGCATTCTTATAGTATGCAAGGAATCCTATGAAAGTATTCATTTTATTTTTATTTTTTTAAGATTTTATTTATTTATTTATTTGACAGAGAGAGAGATAGCCAGAGCAGGAACACAAGCAGGGGGAGTGGGAGAGGGAGAAGCAGGCTTCCTGCCGAGCAGGGAGCCTGATGTGGGACTCGATCCCAGGACCCTGGGATCCTGACCTGAGCCGAAGGCAGACGCTTAACGACTGAGCCACCCAGGCGCCTGAAAGTATTCATTTTAATAAAGCAATTGCTACTGACAATGAAGAATAAATAATTAAATAACTACAATCCAAAAAGATTCACCACTGCTTTTATGAACACATCATACAGGAAGTACAAAGCATTCTGAATGACTTCTCTGAAGTTTAGACTCAATTAAGAAGACAGTCTTTGAGGAGACAATTCATGTTCAATATCAAAAACAATATAAATGGCAGATATAGGGATGAGACTCAGGCTAGATGAATCTAAATCTATTCTCTTTCTGTAACTATCTGAATATAATGTCTTGTTTGTATAGTCTCTCACCAAGATTTCAACAGAGATTTACCAGTTATTTTAAAATCCATATTAAGCAACACTCTCTTAGAATCATAACATATGGATACTGAATTTGTTCTAAGCATCATGTGAAGTAGCCAGATTTGTTATCATTCTTTTATCAACATAAGATGACATTTCTTGCTTGTTAAATGCAGTGGAATTTGATGTGAATAGACATAGCCATGACCTGACTTTACCGTGATTTTTTTGGACATAGTGCAGATCACCCAATATACCATCAGTTCCTTTTATCTTCTTGTCTCAGAATTTCTTTGCTTTTATTACACACTTTTCCCATTTCTAGAACAACATGCCCCTATGAACTTCTAATGTCTCCCAGAGATTGAATCCTGAACTTCCAATATAATTTTATTTTTAAATCTGATTTTTTTCCATTATACAGTTCTATTTTTGCAAAATAGCCAACCAAATTTTAAATTAAAAATATTCACTACAGGTCAGTGTTCATAATGATTATGAACTGCTTAAATTTAATTATTTAGGTGCCATATTTTCCTACACTTTTACTCCAATAATATGTATAATTAATACCAAGTATTTTTCTAACATTTATGATACCTAAAAATACAATGAAATTCCAGACATGATATAATTATTATCTAAGGCCTGTGATATATTTTTCATTTTTTTTCTTGAGGATTTGTGTAAGAAATATTCACATTATCTAAAATCTGTTGCACTTTTATTTCCTGCCAGTAGTGGTCATAATTTTCCCCACTATACAGACGAGGCCAAGGGTAGTGAAAAACTTACCGAAGGAAAGGGATGAGGTCAGATTCAAGCCAGGCCTGCATGACTTCTGAGCCAGAGCTCATCAGTGCCTCTATTACATGCAATAACTCAATAGATTCCATTACCAATTTTCAGCCTGAATTTTGGGCAGCAACTGTAAGTCTAAAAGACTTTATTTAGTTTCTAACTTTGCCCCTGGAAACTTTTTCTTCAAGCCAGAAAGATGTCATCTCCTCCTCCCTCTCTCTCTCTCTCTCATTTCTAATAACTCATTTACAAAGAAGAAATGAAAGTTTTGCTGGTTTTATCATTTTACCACACTTACAATTAAAGTATGATGGATATAGTTTAGAGGGAAAAAACCAAAATATTAAAGAAACGATCTGAGTCAGAGACATATAAAAAAACTAGTGTGAAATAATCTTTAAAGTACTCTAAGTATCTAGTTAAATTTCAACTCTGAAGTGTAAAGCTCCCTAGGTGCTATGCAACAGCTTTTATCACCAGTTACTACTGATGAAAGTAGTATGCTTTTAACAATTTTCACATGAGTTCCTTTATTTTTAATATGTAGTAATATTAACTACATTAACTAAAATTAATATAACATAAAAAAAGGTTGTAAGCCTCTTTTGTAAGCTAACAAACACCCTTGATGAATACTTCTTTAATTTTGAAGGGAGCAGTAAAATGACTTTTGAAAGGCAGATAACTGGGGAGAGGACAAAGAAGAGAGAATACTGAGAAGATGAAAATAACAGAGCAAGTAATTGGGAGTTAATTTGAAAATTCTACTTTTGATGTTTGATATGATTATGTGCATTATATGGTGTGGATATTCTGTATCAACCAGCCTACCATGGCCAGATAGCTGAAGACATAGGAAAAATAAATTAGTTGAGAAAGTTATGTTATATGTGTGTATGTGTGTGTGTGTGCACGCGTGCATGCGAGTGCTGTCCATATCTTTGGTACGTCAAATACTGAAGAATAGTTCAGTCATAAAATATGAAAGTGTAGCAGTTATGATTTGAATGTAGCATATTATCACAGTATTAACAAGTGACACTTTAATACCTAATTGTCTAATCATCATATCTGCTGAGGGAAATGTTTGGTGGAAGTTGAACTTTCAAGGGCCATTTTAAAACTTGAGGTTCTGTGTGACTATTGCTAGATCGTATTTTGTTCTCTCAGAAAGGAATGGTTGGGCAGGTTAATAAAACTTTCAAAGTCATCAATTAGGTGAAGACAAAACCTAAAACATAATAATTCTCCAAGTAAAAAACAAGGACAACTTATTTTGCAATATATGCATGCTTTAGGTATGACAATAAAATAAATCATTATCAATGTAACTACATATGAGTACCTAGTGAACGTATTTAGATTTAGGGTGATCATGATGTTCAACACTGCACAGTGTAGATTCTGTAATAAGCAACTGAATCCAAAACAAATTATCTTCTGTGGAAACAAATAGGACAAGAAATGGAGATACACGATAGTACTTCAGAATTGTTACCATCTTAAAACTTTCTATATTTTCTTCCTTTCAAGTATCAGTATCTATTGGTCTGAAGTCTTACATAATTCTGGTTCATACATTTTTCAGTTTTGATGGTTGGTCTCCTTCCTCTTTTTTTTTTTTTTTTAAATTTTATTTATTTATTCATGAGAGAGAGAGAGAGAGAGAGGCAGAGGGAGAAGCAGGCTCCCAAGGAGCAGGAAGCCCGATGCGGGACTCGATCCCAGGACCCTGAGATCATGACCTGAGCCGAAGGCAGACGCTTAACCATCTGAGCCACCCAGGCGCCCCTCCTTCCTCTTTTGTAAGCCAACAAACACCCTTGGAAGCCAAGCTGAGTCAAATATATACCACTATACTTCAGTACTTTTGTTTTTTAAGGGCTTTGGGGGTTGTCTTTTGTTTTGTTTCTGTTTTTTACTCAAAAACTTAGTGTTTTTTTTCTTTGAATTTTTTTATTTATCACAATACCTAGGTGTCTAGGGCTCATTTATTTGTATAAGTACAACATAAGAAATACAACTCAGATATAAGGACTTAGTTATTTTCATGTTCAATTCATTCTTACAAAAGGTTTTCCAGGACTCTATTTTTTTTGGCCTATATTTACCTTTAAAGCTTTTATGTCTTCATTTTTGCTTTGATATTTTGTTCAGAGATTATTTTGTGTATTATGCCAGTTAAACTACTTTTTCTTCCAAATGTTTGCCAGTTATCCCTTCATAATAGCTTGAATTAAACCTTATGTTTTCTTCTTCAGTGATTTAGTATTCCATTTCTTTCACGTACAAAATTATCTTCTGGGGGGCTTTTTTGAGCTTACCACACAATGTTAATTTAATCACAATTCTTAATTTTCAAATATATTTTTGTATACTTTAATGTATTTCCTCTAGCAGATAAATTTGAGCATTTATATTTTCATTTCTAGTTCATTTTTTGGTTATCATTTGCACAGTAAATCTTGAGCCATTTTTATTTTTTCTCAGGTTGAGATTTATTATTCTTTTTATTTTTCTTATCCACAAAAAAGAAATAGATGTCTCTTTTTCAAAAATTGATATTCTGTTGTATCAATGAAAAAAATCCTTCAACTGGCAATTACTAAGATTTATTTCTATCATAGGCATTTAGGTAAATACACACACATACATACAAACACATGTTTGCAAATAGCTATTAATGTTTTAAATTTATTTAGTGTATATCTTTCATTCTAGAATAATACGGTTAAAAAAAGGCAAGATACAATATTATAATGCTAATGCAATAACACAAAAAATTCCTCTTGATTTCTTTTAAAACGAAAGCAGATTGGGGCACCTGGGTGACTCAGTTGGTTAAGAGTCTGCCTTTGGCTCAGGTCATGATCCGAGGGTCCTGGGATTGAGTCCTGTATTGGGCTGCCTGCTCAGTGGGAAGCCTGCTTCTCCCTCTTCCTCTGTCTGCTGTTCCCCCTCCTTGTGCACACTCTCTTTCTCCCTCTCTGACAAATAAATAAATAAAATCTTAAGTGTATGAGTAACAGAGAATATATAAGTGAAATTTATTGTTGCAATTACATGCAATTTAAGAAAAAATTAATCTGAGACACATTAATGATATAGCTAATAGCATTGTACATATAATAATATCTTATAAGAGAAGAGTGAATCTCATAAAGATTGTAATTACTTTTCTTTTATGTGAAAAGTCAATTTTTTTTCTATGTGCATATGGGTTCCTAACTGTCTATAAATCAGTACATATATTGGTAGTTTCCCTGATTTTATATGCAATTAGCACCCCCTTCTCTCTGTCTCTCTCTCTCTTTCTCTCTTACACACACACAGAATTTTAAATAGCTCATGTGCAACAAAATTACAAAACAACTAATTTTGCCTCATCTGTCCTAGATTTAGTGCTGGAGAACCCAAAAATCCAAAAACACCAAAAGGTACAAAAAAATCTCCAATAAAGGCATGTTTGTTCAGCAAAAGGACCAGGAAAAAACAGTTTAGAAAGACAGAAAACTTTTACACAATAACTGGGTCTACTCCTGTTGAACACCACATAAAAACTGGCTCCACCCCTGCCTCTGCCAGCAAAGGCCAAGTGGAAACCAAGACTTCCTCCCTTGGACACCCGTATTCTCCAGCAAAACAGAACAAAACACAACAAAAGACTGACTCCTTTATCGGGTTTGTAAGTAGGTGTCCCAACCACCTTGCCAGGTTAGTGTCAGAAAAAGCTCCTTCTGGGTTGTCTTAGAAAACGCATCTCAGAACTATTTCTCTGGTAGACAAAAGATAAATATTTATCCCTTTAATTATGGTTCAACAGAGTCATGGGTAGCCCACTGGACATTGGTTGCTCTTACTTCTAGACTGCACGTGCATGAATTCCAGTAGGTTTGCAAAGTGAGGTACTTCAGATTGTGATGTGTTAAGGTATTTGTAGCCTGCATGAAACTGATTGACAATGTATGGACTCATGGAGTTAAGAGAATCTAAAATGCTATATACAGAAGAATGAAACTCAACCATTCTCTAACACCATACACAAAGATAAACTCAACATGGATGAAAGACCTCAATGTGAGACAGGAATCCTTCAAAATCCTAGAGGAGAACATAGGCAGTTACCTCTTCGACATCAGCCACAGCAACTTCTTTCAAGATACATCTCCAAAGGCTAGTGAAACAAAAGCAAAAATGAACTTTTGGGACTTCATCAAGATAAAAACCTTCTGCACAGCAAAGGAAACGCTCAACAAAACAAAGAGGCAACCCACAGAATGGGGGAAGATATTTGCAAATGACACTACAGACAAAGGGCTGATTTCCAAGATCTATAAAGAACTTCTCAAACTCAACACCCAAAAAACAAATAATCAAGTCAAAAACTTGACAGAAGACATGAACAGACACCTCTCCAAAGAAGACATACAAATGGCTAACAGACACATGAAAAAATGTTCATCATCATTAGCCATCAGGGAAATCCAAATCAAAACCACATTGAGATACCACCTTACACCAGTTAGAATGGCAAAAATAGACAAGGCAAGAAACAACAAATGTTGGAGAGGTTGTGGAGAAAGGGGAATCCTCTTACACTGTTGGTGGGAATGCAAGCTTGTATAGCCACTTTGGAAAACAGTGTGGAGGTTCCTCAAAAAATTAAAAATAGAGCTACCCTATGACCCAGCAATTGCACTCCTGGGTATTTACCCCAAAGACACAGATGTAGTGAAAGGAAGGGCCATATGCACCCCAATGTTCATAGCAGCAATGTCCGCAATAGCCAAACTGTGGAAAGAGCCGAGATGCCCTTCAACAGATGAATGGCTAAAGGGGATGTGATCCATATATACAATGGAATACTACTCAGCCATCAGAAAGGATGAATACCCAACTTTTACATCAACATGGATGGGACTGGAGGAGACTATGCTAAGTGAAATAAGTCAAGCAGAGAAAGTCAATTATCATATGGTTTCACTTACTTGTGGAACATAAGGAATAGCATGGAGGACATTAGGAGAAGAAAGGGAAAAATGAAGGGGGGCAGAAATTGGAGGGGGGACAAACCATGAGAGACTATGGACTCTGAGAAACAAACTGAGGGTTTTAGAGGGGAGGAGTGTGGGGGGATGGGTTAGCCTGGTGATGGGTATCAAGGAGGGCACGTACTGCATGGAGCACTGGGTGTTATACGAAAACAATGAATCATGGATCACTACATCAAAAACTAATAATGTATGGTGACTAACATAACATAATAAAATTTAATTAAATTAAAAAATAAAATGCTATAAGAAAGATATCTAATACATTGTATTATACAACCAATTACACTTAAAAACATTAAGTGATGGTTTAAAATAAAGAGCATTCTTCGCACTGTCCTAATAATGCCAATTTCTCACGGTAACAGTGTGAGGTAGGTAGAAAGAGAATGAGTTTTCAGTAAGACTTGATTCTTCCACTTACTAGATAAGTTATGATGATTGAGTTACATGACCTGTCTTAACATCACCTCATTTCTAAAATAAAGATTAAGAGGAATTCATGAAATAATATAGGCCAACTGCTTAACACCGCATTATATAATCAGCAGACATTAATTCCTTTCACTCTACCTCTATTAATTTAGCAGCTAATAATAATCATATATTGTATTCCTACAGTGCTTTCTAGTTTACTAAAATTTAAACATATCATTCCATTTAATAACCATGATAATCTTGTGATGTTTCCAGAATAGACATCATGTTTTATAAATGAAGACACAATTTAGCTAATGAATGAATATTTGTAACTGAAACCCACATTTTTTCTCTTCAAATACAGTGCTCTTTCCACTATATCATGCTGCTTCCTAAGAATATATTTTAGTTAATTTCAAATTATGTTTATACTAAATGAAATATTATAAAGTCTCTTTGGGACTATAAGGGTACACATTGGTACAAGTCACTGATCTCATGCTGAGTGTTAAAGAGTTAGAAATGATACCAAGGACTATAATCTTTTTTATTTTTTTATTTTTTTTTGTCTCCAGGAAGGATTGTGTTTAAACCATGTGTAAATATAATAACCAACAGCCATAATGTTTATATTCTCCAAGGGAACAAATTGCCATACTCTTCAGAGTTCTAAAAGATCCACTAACTATATAATGTCCAGCTATTTATGAATGTCATAAATGCAGTTCTGTATAAGATCAATGATACAGCCCAACTTATATTCTGTCTCAATATTTCATAAATATAATGCGATATTTCACAAAGATTTGGTAATTACTCTTCAAAACATCACATCACCTTCAAAGATGAGAGATGGAAAAAGATCACCCATTTACTCCATTTGTAACATTGTATAAGGGTGGTTTTGCTTTCTTTGTTCCCTTTCCTTTTTGATCTGGGTAGAAATGGACTGCATTTTGAAACTTTCATCAAAAAAGATTCTCTTCAATCTCCTTCTCACCAGTTACAAAATTGCATTTACTTCCATCTTCATTAAAGAGTAATATTTTCAAATGTTGTTGCAAAAGCAGCCCAGATTCAGATATGGAAGGCCCCCCTCTCCTTCCCTGTGGAGATTTTGCTGTGAAATCATCTCCCCAGCTTTCTATTAATAGGTTCAGGAGATTTATACCTATGTAGTAACATGCTCATTTTGTCTACCCTAAAGAGTACATGAATATGAGAACATAGTTTTTATTTTTTATTTTGTTCCTTTTACTTCTTTAAAACTCACGGTACTATTGTTTTTATATTAGAATATAGTATTACCTGCACTTGAAATGCATGGATATTTCTTTGAAGAGCTTATATTCATGAAGCATCATTCAATTTTTAAAAAAGATTTTATTTATTTGAGAGAGAGAGAGAGAGAGAGCACAATCTGGGGGGAGGGGCAGAGGGAGAGGGAGAAGCAGATTCCCCACAGAGCAGGGAGCCTGACGCTGGGCTAGATCTCAGGACCCTGAGATCATGGTCTGAGCTGAAGACAGACACTGAAGCGACTGAGCCACCCAGGCGCCCCAGCATCAATCAATTTTTGAAGATGGCTTAAATTGTAGCATCTGGTATGTCAACAATTAAAAACTAGGTAAAGCAGGCATGTGTCCTCCTACACATGATTTGTTTAAAAACAGACTGCAGCTAACCATACACAACTGTCACAATTATCTAAGAGCTGAGATACTTATATTTAAACTACTTATTCTCTTGGTTAATATCAAGAAACATCAAGGATGATGTTTATGGTGTTAAAAATAGTTTATTTACAAACATATAATAAACATTTCATCTAAAGCAGTGATTTGGAAAACTTATTCCAAGGTAATCCATATGATTCCTAAAAACAATTCTTACAATTTCTTAAACTAGATTTCCATGTGTCTTGAAATTATTGACTTATTTTGTAAAGTTGCTATTATTTCTGTTACATTCTATTGAACCTACTATTTTTGATGTGAAAAGCATGGTAGAAAGTGCTATGTTCTTTGTGTTTAGAAACAAAAGTGCCCCCCCCCCCCCCCCCCCCCCCCCTTTTCCCCCCTTTCCTTTTCTTCTCCCCTAGGTTTTTTTCTGAGATAAAATCCTTCCCCCCTAAATTTAGGTGAAAATCCTCAAGTGTTTACTGTGGTTTCTATCCTGCTCTGGATCCTTTTCTTTCGTTATTATTT
This sequence comes from Neomonachus schauinslandi, assembly GCF_002201575.2. Classification (NCBI taxonomy): domain Eukaryota; kingdom Metazoa; phylum Chordata; class Mammalia; order Carnivora; family Phocidae; genus Neomonachus; species Neomonachus schauinslandi. The sequence continues at coordinate 64,530,194 of NC_058415.1, forward strand.
GTTTTATGGGTTTTTCATTTATCAGAATGGTTGGTGTCAGTCCATTTGGGCTGCTGTAACAGAATACCATAAACTGGGTTGCTTACCCACCACTGAAATTTATTTTTCACAGTTCTGGAGGTAAGGAAGTCCTAGGTCAAAGCATCAACAGATTTGGTATCTGATTTAGGCCTGCTTCCTGGTCTATATATGACTATCTTATCCCTGTGTCCTCAGATGGTAGAGTGGGTAAGAGGGCTCTCTGAGGTTTCTTTTCTTTTCTGAGGATACTCATCCCATTCACAGAAGCTCCACCCCCATAACCTAATCACCTCATAAAGTCCCTATCTCCTAATACAATCACATTGGAGGTTAGGATTTCAACACATAAATTGCGTGGCAGGGGGCCACCAACATTCAGTCTATAACAGTTGGAATGACCCAGGATTGGTGTATTGTGTTCTTAATGAAATAGAAAAACCATGGGCAGGATTCTTGAGGACAATGCTTCAATAGTAGTTTAAATGAGGGATTATGTGATCTTTAATACATGGATTAGGAATTAAAGACAAAAGGAGGCTAGAAGTTTGGGAGAAAATTTGAGGGGTAAAAGTTTGAAGGAAGATTTAATGAGGATAGTTACAGCTTTTGTTAGAATTAGGGAGAAAGGTGGAAAAATTGTTGGAGAAAGAGCATGAAATTGTTTTTAATTTTAATATTAAAATTAAAATTTAAATTTAAAAATTTTAAAAATGGAGTGATTCTAGAGGATAACAGAGTCTAGGTTGATTGAGGGTGTTAGATAGAATAAGAGTGATCATTCTTTGGAAGCATATAAACCTTGAGTTTACTTGAATGCTGGATAGGAAATGTACACAGTTATAGAAATCACAGATAAAGGGAAAAAGAAATAGAGAGGGAAATCAAAAGAAGGTGCAGTCATCAATAAATGGTTTGTAAAAGGGCCAGGAGAGTGGCCAGGAGTTCACTAGAGCAGAGATGAAACAGATGGATTGTTGTATAACATTATTTTTTTAGATTTTATGTATGTATGTATGTATGTATGTATATATGTATTATTTATTTATTTATTTATTTATTTATTTATTTATTTATTTATTTATTTATTTGAGAGGGGGAGAGAGAGAGAGAGAGAGAGAGAGAGAATGAACGAGCTAGAGTGCAAGAGCCAGGGGGAGGGAGAAGAAGACTGCCTGCTGAGCAAGGAACCTGATGTGGGGCTCGATCCCAGGACCCTGGGATCATGACCTGAGCTGAAGGCAGACGCTTAACCGACCGAACCACTTAGGTGCCCCGGAATATTGTATAACTCAATGACATTGATGTAAAATAGTGAATTTTGGTTAAGATAACACTAGCTTGGAAGGAAATTGGAAAACTCTGAGAATCCTAAAGTCCTTTTCTATATCTGCAGGAGATCAGATGCTCTGTTACTTTGGAAATGACCTACAGGGAAACAAGGTCTAAGCAGGGGGAGCCAGGATTCAACTAGCTGATGATCAATAGTGTTCCGTGGAAATTCTGAAGATGTGGTAGTTCTAGAAGGGTCAATAAAATGTTTGTAAAGAGATGGCAAAGTTTTGTAAGAGAAAAATAAAGAGAATAGTAATAGGATGTAAAGAATAGGAGAGAAGAAGAAAGCCTATGTTTTTACAATTATAAAAGATGTCTAGGAAATCAGAGATTGTGGAATTACCTGATTTTAAGTATTATATATCTGAAGAGTAATGTTTTGAATGTGATTCTATTCTAATTGCTTAGGCCAGAGGATTTATTTCTGTAGCTTGCCTCTTCTTTTTTGGAAAATACAGCACCCATCCCACCTATGGGAGAATGCAATCCCTTTTGATGGAAGAGGCGCATTATAGGATAAAAGGCCTCAGAGTAAATTCTTTCAAAGGTATTATGAACAAAAAGAATGATAAAAACAGTAACAACAATTGTACGTGCTAGTTACTGGATATCTATTATGTCCCAAGTAAAAGGCATTTAAAATATTATGCCATTCTTTGAGATAATATGTGCATGGTAGGAATATTATCTATAATTTGTAGTTGAGGAAACTGACACCAAAACTTTCCTGACATGCCAAAGGCCACACACCTAATAAACCCATTATTTTCACCAAATGTCCTCTTAACTCCCTTGAAATTGGGTCACAGCATGGGACACTTTTTTTTACAGACAACATTTTTGTGTCTGGATTTTAGTGGTTTATGTTTCAGGGCTTGTCTTAGTTTAGAATGTACCTCCCATTGTCTCCTGGATTGACAACTTAATGTATCTGACTTGAATCATACAAGATAGGGAAGGAACCATTGGCAACATAAGCATGTTGTATGGTTGGGTGGGCAAATTACTTAGATGCTGTCCTCTGCAAAGCTGGCCTTATCATCATAATCTTAGTAGTGCTTATTATTCCAAATGTTTTCTCAATGATGGTAATGAATTGGAGCCAGTCGCACATATTGGTTTCATAACCCTTCTTGTGAAAATGAACACTTACAGGATTGTGAGAATATTGTGGGGTTAAAGAAATTAAGCAAATCCAAAAAGGATGAACCGAGATTATTTTAGGGTAATGGATTGATTTACTTGAAAATTGTACCATCAAATTCTATTAAATACTATTTTATAAAAGTAAGTTTGTGAACCCAACTATGTATAGATGAGGAAATTCTTTTACAGTTGGTGTCTTATTGAAAGGTACAAACCTTCTTCGCTTTAGTCGTGCTAAGTCCAAGTGGGATTATTGTTTCTTTGCCTGTTCCAAAGGATAGATGGAGATTTTACCTCCTTACTTTCTTTTTAATTTTTTTTAAAGATTTATTTATATATTTCGTAGATAGAGAGAGCACAAGCAGGAGTGGCAGAGGAAGAGGGAGAGAGAATCTCAAGCAGACTCTGTGCTGAGTGCAGAGCCTGACACAGGCTCGATCCCATGACCATGAGATCACAACCATGAGATCACGACCTGAGCCGAAACCAAGAGTCGTACGCTTAACTGACTGTGCCACCCAGGCACCCCTCTTCTCCTTATTTTCTATGTAAAGATCATCTATGCTTACAAGATTGGCAATGTTTCATAAATGGAAAAATGATGCATTTTTCTGATGTATTCACATCATACTGTGTGTATATTAGTGTTAAATTTCCCATCGCCTCAATCAATAGTTTTGTTTTCTGTTTTGGAAACACAAGTCATAAAAGCAAATGACCCACGAATCAGATTGTAAAGGAATGAAGAAGTGGAATTCTGATAAGTAAAATGGCATTGAAAATGGGGCATCCATATTCATTACTCCTAGGAGAAACTATTCTATAAGTGACAGAATGGTAAGTAAAAATTGGCTAGAACAAAATGTCATAAAAGAGCTACTTGGTATTGTCAGAAGCAGTTATTTTTATTGATGACCTGCCACCTATCAGCAACATCGATATGTTTGATTAAATTTACATTGATATAATGAATTGCTGCCCTTAAACCTTGGCCTTTCTGTCATAAGTTACAAGGTGGGGATTAAGACATGGCAAAATGGAAGTAACATTTTAGCTACATATATGATAGAATGAACAGACTGCCAGAGACATGTTAAGTTACCTTAAAAAATTCACATGAAGTGAAATCAGCAGCCTGACCTCACAATGGGACAATCTGAGGACAGGACTAGATTATTATACCATCAACTATATATGGTGAGGAGTATGTTCTCAAATGTCTGAAGCTTCTTCACATTTTCTTTGTAAAAATGAAAGTTGGGGGTACCAACTCAGGTGCAGTTTTACCAGAATTTTCACAGAGAATACTATACAATGAAATAGACTGCAGTCAAATTAACAAAAACAAATTGGCTAAAAACTCTCATAGATCAAAACCTAACATAAAGACCACAAATACACAATAGACGACCACTTAGCAAGTTAGCATTGACATATACTAGAAAATAATTGTTTTTTTAATGTAAAATGCAAAAAAAGTCATCAATTTAATTGTGATATATACTAACTGAATTTTATAAGAACTCAAGAGATAATTAATGAGAAAGATTTTTGTGATTTGTTAAGTGTTATAAAAGCGATTAAACATGTTAAAATGCAATTTTGCACAAGGTTGCAATCTTTCTTGAGGATCATGTCATTTTCCTCTCTCCCTAAAAATGTGACATTCGATTGCTAAACAATATGGTATTTCTATATATTTCCATTATTAATCATAGTGAAAAAATACTGGAAGCGAATTTTCTTCAAAAGATAAGTAGTATTTTTATTTATTTTTTAAAAGCTTTTTCTTTCTTTCTTTTTTTTTTTAAAGTAAGCTCTGTGCCCTTTGTGGGACTTGAACTCATGACCCTGAGATCAAGAGTTGCATGCTCTACCAACTGAGCCAGCCAGGTGCTCCAGATAGGCAGTATTTTAAAAATTCTGTTGTGAAATATCTGAGACATCATATATAAGTGCTGTAAATTTTACAAGATTGATCTTTCTAAAGAACAGTTATTTCTTACAAATCTTAAAGTTTTTTTCTTTATCATGCAATCATTAGTATGAGGTCATTAATAAATAACTCCAATTTGCTAGATTGCTCGAAGCTAGAGTACAAAACTAAAGCCAGAAACAAGCTGACCTGTTCACTTCCATGTTGGGACTGAGTTTGTCTTCAGTTTGACTGTAATTTTCAGAGAAAGAATATTAGCCAAAGTAGATTCAATTAGGTGAGAATTTAAATATTGATCAAAACAGTGATTTTCCTTATATAAGCCCCTTAACTTTCATCAGTGTGCTATGGAAATAGGTCAAAATACTAGTTATACAGAACAATTTCAGAAAGTTCTGAAGATGCAAGTATTCATCCCTCAGATATTCACATGGTTAATTCCCTCATTTTCTTTCGTTCTCTGCTCAAATGTAATCTTGTCTCTGAGGTTGTTTACCCTTAATATTGTTTTACTCATCATCATGTACTTGTTTGTTGTCTTTCTCTCTCCAAATAAGAAAGTATATTCCAGAAAGGCACAGACTTTGCCTATTGAGTTCACTGCTTTTCCCCATCACCTAGAATAGCACTAGGCAAATAGCAGTGCTCTACTAACATTTGTTCAATTAGAAGAAGGAATGAATAAATGAATTTTTAATAATACTTTCTGTTCTCAACTGTTACACCTCCTTTTTCTAGCCTTTCTTTTTTATTTCCCTGATATTTTTGCACAGAAAACATCCCATTTATTCATCAGTCAAATAGATGTCAAGATTTTCCCAAAGAACTATTATAGTAATAGTAATATTTAACTAAATAGTAATATTTAACACAGATAAAAGCCAGACTGTGTGGAATGAGTCCTCAGATCCCTTAACTGTTCTACGGTAACTTCAACCTCAAAGACAACTGTGAATGAAGGAAGACCTTGAAAACAATAATCAGCAGGGATTAAAAGGGGTTCAATGTAATCTTCACTGTTTATTTTTACTTCACTAGTTATCTTCTTATAATGTGCAAAAATAATAAAAACACATTTTGAAACACTGTGATGATCATCAGTATTATAGTATAGCATTATTTTTTTTTTATTGTGGTAAGGACACTTAATGTGAGACCCACCCTTCTGAAAAATTTTAAGTGTACAATAAAATATTATTAACCAGAGACACAATGTTGTAGAGCAGTTCACTAGCAATTATTAATCCTGAACAACTGAAACTTTATACCCATTGAACAGCAACTGCCCATTTCCGCCCTCCTCTCAGCCCTGGAAATCACCATTCTACTTCTGTTTCTAAGATACAATGATTATTTTAGATACATCATATAATATATTTTAACACCTGCTATAGGTGTTTATGTTTTTGGAGTGGAAGGTCCTGGGGCCACACTTTGCAGTTATTAGTTTTCCTGGTATGGTTAAGGGGACCAAATCATATCATAGTCAAGTCATAGTCAAATTGTCTGGTAGTTAAAAGCAGGCCCAGCAGTCAAATTAATGGGCTTGCAATCGTTTGGGAGAGCCACACTTGGGTGTTTTCATTCATGAGGAAGGCTCCAGAAGCTATTCTGAAGATAAAGATCATTAATGTTTTTTTTCCCCTTGTCTTCTAGAATCTGATGTGTTCTCTCCCCAAGTGACAGGGACGTTGCTCTCCCTCCGCCACCAAACTATGGGTATGTCTCATTCCATTAATTATTACTTTACTTTTTTTCCAATCATCCCTACTTGCACCCAATCCTTTTATTCAGAGGGGTCAAGTAGCAATAGGACAAGGGTATTTTTATAAGATGCACAGAGACTCGTCAGATCCCCACTTTTGACTTTTGACTTTTCCAAAGAGCCTTGGAGATAGGGAGCTATCTTCCTTGATGGTTACATTTAAAAAGGATGGCTCCCAAGTCCTTGAGAAAGACAGTCCTGGGTGGTAAAACTGATGAAGTGGTTTTTGTTTGTTTGTTTGTCCTAAAATGTCTTTATTTCACCCTCAGTCTTGATTGAAATCTGTGGAAGATATTTTGAGTGGCTCTCTTAAACCTCATCATAACCCTCCTTCCATTTGGTGGGGTTGGAAACCTAAAAATATTACAATTTCCTTACTGCCGGGGGATGTATGGTGGTGAATATCTTCCAATTACATGTATGTGCATGGGATCTGGAAAGCAGAAGCAGGTGGTGATGGTTGCTGAGAAGCAAGTGTCTGCGGCGGCAGAGCTCCGCATTGTGCGTCTGGCCTCTGGTTTCTGGGCCTGAGGCTGTGGTGGCAGAGCCAACAATGGTTAATAGCAGCAGCAGTAGCTCTCCGATCTCCAGGTTGTAGGAAAATTCTGATTTCTTTTTTTTTAAATTCCATCTCAAAGAGGCAGAGAAAGAATTTATAATAATTTAGAATTTATAATTTGTTAGTTTTTTCAACTAAATACAAGCAATGGAAAGGAGGGACTTCTGTGATTAGGCCATCTGGATTCTGTAAGGGCCAGGGTAAGAAGGTCAAGAAGGGCAGGAAAAAACCTGTCTAGAGTTTGATTAAGTCATCTTGGTCAGTGGTGAAGTACCAGCAATAGCCCAAGAATGGGCCAGAGGTCTGTTGTTGTCAGTCTTACTAGAAGAGGCCAGGGACAATGGCTTATGCAATGTCCTATCTCTCAAAGTGATATGGATCAAATTTGGGAAGTTGTGGAGCCACAACTCTGGCAATGCAATGGTATCTTCTGCAGCAGAAACATAGTTCTTATTTTGTGTCCAGTCTATTATGGTTGGATATATCTCCATGTCTGGTATGAGGATGGATCTTGGCAGAAATAGTGGAAATTTGAGTGGGGCGGGTTCAATCAGCAGCTTGATTTTAGTGCATCTCATCAGTAAATACGCTCTTACCATGGGTGTGTACATTAGTATTCCAGACATTTCAAACAACAACCATGATTTTTTTCAATCATTCATGGCCCCAGAAGGATTGCTTTATTCTGCCAGTCACTGGTATTCCAAGTAGTGGACCAAATAGCTAAGCCATTGTCAACAGTTCAAGAGTCAATAAAATATAAAAAGTTTCACCGATGTGACTATTGGACTATGCTTTGAGAAAAGTCTTGAGTTATTCCCACTGAGCAAAACAAGCATGTCTATTTTCAGTTCTGAATAGCTTGCATTAGCTTGCTGAACTGCAGCAGCCTAGTAGACACCATTGGGTTTCAGCTGAGCTGAAATATCAGTGAAACAATTTAGACATTTAGAGGAACCTTGGTGAATTGAAAGCCCCAATGAGCCACTGTCTTTGCTTCAGTGGATGGAATGGGGAATAAAGTTTGCTCCAGAGGTAAAGCTGTTCCTTTTTTATTTTTTCTTCCATTTGACAAATACTCAAATCATTTATTGCCATTAAGTTACAGCATTTCAGTAAAAAATACAGATGCTTTTTCATCTTCACTGCATAAAATACTGATGCTTTTTCATCTTCATTTTAAATTGATAGGTATTGCCAGATAAATGTCCTAAGACTTTGCACCAATTTATAATCCCACTAACCACATATGTGTTAGTATGTTATTATTATTTTTTTTAATGTAAAGTTGAAGTACTACTGGGTCAGGCTGGCTATATTCTCATTTACTATTTCCACGCGACGATTGAGTCTTATTAGTCATTCAGTCCATGTTGACACACTTCAAAATGGAATATCAGGCCAGGAGTCACAGGTTTCCATGGATCAGGTATATAGATTCAACTCAAATCCAGTAGTAAACTAACAACTGCTTTTGAAAGGGGATTGAGTGGATAGCTGTGTCTTGGAGGCAAACAAATTAAAAGTCTCAAGGGACACTTCTAGGTGAAACTGCCTCCCTTTGCCAGAGGCTCTAATCAGATATATCATCAGTCTCAGAGGCTGGTGGTTCAAAGGCAGCATTAGGATGGTGGGGTCACAAAGGTAGAGATAATGCCATAGCTTACTGGACAGACTCTATTGCAGCCCATTCATTTGTGCTTCACTTAAAGGATGCTGCTTTGAATGTTAGCTGAAATAAAGAACCAGGTAGAATGCCCAAGTGAGGCATATGATGCCTCCAACGCCAAGAGTCCAATATGATGTTGTATTTACTTTTAAGCGGTTGTGGCTTAATAGATAGCAGTGTTTCTTTTTTTTTTGCAAAATAAAAGTATTTATTTATTTATTTATTTATTTATTTTGCCATTTATTTTTTTAAAATTTTTTTATTCTTATGTTAATCCCCATACATTACATCATTAGTTTTAGATGAAGTGTTCCATGATTCATTGTTTGTGATAGCAGTGTTTCTTTGACCAGAGGAAGTACTGAGTGTTGTGAATGTACCCATATGGCTCCAAGAAACTTTTTTTGGCTATTTGCCCCTGCTTTTTGTTGGAATTTATAGGCTATCCATTTTAGCAGATGTTTGGTAACAATGTTGTCACAGCTGTTGAGACTCGTGTTCCTGACTTGTCAGTCAACAGGATATCATCAATATAAGCTTTGGACTTCTAAGTGTAGAGGAACTTGCACAATTTTTTTTTTACCTATTCACTGGTGGCAAAGTCTGGGGAATTTTTTACAGTAACATTTCTTTACTTTTAGCTTTTTCTGATGGGGAGAATCCCTTTTGACATAAGCCTAGAGCACAATTCCTTAGATACATTCAGGTGAGGAAGAATCAACCTAAAAGTCTCCACCTATGAGATTACTTTAACTTCCCTTTTCCATTGCAAACTTTGCTCAAGGCACATATTTGAAATTGGGCATTTCCTCCTGCTGCTGTTATTAGGATGGTCACCTGATGCGTCTACCCAACAGATCCACTAAGTTTGAGTCCTTCCCCTCTCTGAAGTCACCCAGCATAGTTGAAAGAGTATATTTGGCCACTGGCCCCCCCCTGGAGACAGGACATCCACTATACCAACCTTAATCATCTTTTTTCCTTAGAGCATTTGAGGTCAGGGTAGAGCATAAGGGAAACATGGTGGGAGATGGGAGTCATGGTATGAAAAGAGAGAGTGACTTTGCATATGCAATGCACATTTAGTTTTAGTTCCAGAAATCACTCATCCAGAAATTAAATTTCTCAAGTTTTTAGTCTATACAAAGTTTCTATTGAATGATAAGGTCCTCATTGCTGGCTCCATTTATTTCAGATTAGAGGACTCTTTGGCCTTGCTGCCATAATTACACTCTTTGGCTCTAGCCATGACGCTCACAACCCCCTGTCCTCCTAACACTCCTTCCTCTGCCTCCGTACAGAGGAGAGTGAGCAGCAATAAAGACACAATTTTGGCAGCTTGTTTCTATCCTACCTTTCACTGCTCAGCCTCTAAAGTTTATGAACAGGTGTAAGAGTAAAAGATGTTTATTTCCAATCCCCCAACCCTTGCACATCACTTGGTTGAGTATATACCAGAAGCCAGAAAATCTTCTCTTATCCCCTAACACAGTCATGGAACCCTTGTCTTCCCTCTTCCAGAAAGCCACATCTCTTCCATATTCTATTCTCACTGCCATAACTGTTAAGAACTGTGAAGCATCTGAGATTTTATCTTACTTTCAAGCCAACAAGCTCAACCTGCTAGTTTCATGGATTCTGAGAAAAGAAACAAGACTGCCGAGTCAGAGATGAAGGATTCATGGAGGTGACGCAGGTGAGCACAGATGGATGCCTGTACAAATATTGCATCATATTACATAAGAGAAGCCCTGAACTTTGGGGACCTGAATCTATTATATTGAATAATAAACATGCCTGTCTTTACTCTGGAAGAACATTCTATTTATGTTTTTCAAGGCTGTTTACTGAACAAACATCCTAGGAAAGATAGTCTGGAACAAAGGGCAGTCAGTGCCTCTGCTTGCAAGATATGCAAAACTGTGGGAGGCCCATGGAGAATGGTTTCCTAACAATACTGTAATGATTATAACAAATATGAGATTTTGAAATGACCTTAAAGATGGAGAGCTGCAAATTTTAATAATCTGCTTCCTTTCAGTCCTAATTTCCAGATTATAAAATGTATGAAAACTTTTCCGTCATAAATACATAATTCCCCTTTATTTGCTAATTCTAGCCATTATTTTTATATTCATAGAAATCTTTTAAACAATGTCAAGATGTTTTATCATCTTTCATATTTAATTAAGTAGTGTTTTATTCATATTATACTGTTGACTATTAACATTTATCCTAAGTTACTGCAGTTATGTTTTCTTTTATAAATTGGACAATGCTGTATAACTCCCCACATGAGTTCCATAAATATTCATTCTTTTGTTAGCCTTGTTATTTTTTAATCTCCCTTGAGGTGACTATTGTTCTTGTCTGAGTCTTTAACCAACTCTGATCTGATTTGTTTCCACCTGCATTAATTTACAGCTTGAGGTTAATGCAATTGCAGCGTGAAAAGGAATGGTTATCTGTATTTGTGGCTACTTTAGTATCAGGGTATTGTCTACACTGCCTATGACTACTTTACAAAAGCCTTAGGGAAAGTAACAATATGTGATAATGTCAATTATGGTGGCCTCTCATTATTTTTCAAAGATGGTGATGTAAGTATTCCCTTAGGAACACAGTCACTTTGATCATTTTTCCAGGCTTGGAGATAGATTCTTAGTGACATCTCAGTTTGGTACAATGCCATGCTGTGGCGTTCTGGATGGCTAGAGTGAGAGCCTCAATAGGTAATTATGAAATAGAACATAGAAAAGAGGGCGCCTGGGTGGCTCAGTTGGTTAAGCGACTGCCTTCGGCTCAGGTCATGATCCTGGAGTCCCGGGATCGAGTCCCGCATCGGGCTCCCTGCTCGGCAGGGAGTCTGTTTCTCCCTCTGACCCTCCCCCCTCTCATGTGCTCTCTCTCATTCTCTCTCTCTCAAATAAATAAAATAAAAAAAAAAGAACATAGAAAAGAACAAAGCCATCAGACCCTCATGGGGAGCAAACCAGAAAGCACTTCAGAATGGGAAAAAAGCTACTTCTGACCCTTGTCAATATTTTTCCAATGAGAACCTTATCATATTAAGTGTCTGGATCCTTGACCACCACAGTATTCTAACACAAATACCACAAAACACCTTTGAAGTGCCCTTTTATAGAAGGCAGAAGGTCTTTTTTTCTCCCTCATTGATAAAGACTCTATATCCTTGTGTCAAATATAACAGTAAAGGTAAGAAAATAAGCTCTCATTTTCCCACTGCTCTGCATTAAAATCTCTATATTTGGGTTCTTGGAAATTCTTTTTAGAATCACTTATATTATTTAACAATATTTCTGCTTTCTTAATGTTGATGTGTTGGCTATTTATTTATTTATTAACATTTCAGTGAGAAATTAGAGAAGCTAATCAGGGGTTGCTAATTTTCCAATACTAATTCTCAACCATAATCCGATATTTTTAGGTAAATTAAAATGAATTTTGTTTTATAATTTGAAGAGTTTCTTAGTAGCCTTTGAGGATGCCTTTTCCTGATACAACAAAAAGAGGGTTAGATATCACTGCACTGGGATATGATATCATAAACATCTGCCATCGGCAAGCACATTTAAGTTTCCAAATGAATGCAGGTTTCCATGGAAACACCCTTAAAGTATATAGACTAGATATATTCAATGTAGGTCAAACCTAGCCCCTAATTTCAATGTTGATTTCTGTTGGGGCAGAGGCATACCCAGCATGGGGATTTGTTCAAGGTCACTCTTCCTTAGGAATGGGAAATGGGATTTTAAATTCTAGTCCCTTGTCCTCCAGCCTGCTGTTCTGCCTGCCGAATCACACTGTTTTCCAGCTGTTCTTCTGTTAGCATGTCCCTCAAGAGCAGTTAGTAGGTCCCCAAGGTTCTGTGCTGTATATACAGAACAATTAAAGAAAAATCTCTCCATCTTTGGAAGAAAATGAACTCTGACTCCCTAGAGAAAACGATGTTGATGCCAGCTTCTCAGTCATACATTTACACAGAAGAATGCCTCAACCACAGACTGCACTGGTGGCATTTGCTACTAAATGGAATTTGTACACACCGTGTACCATTCATCGCCAGATTCAGACCACAAACCCTGGCTTGAATTACAATCCGCCCCTCAAATCTGTGTGCTTTTAAATAAATCTCTTTTTCCTGGAGACCCAGTTTCACTCTTCTATAAAATGTAGTGAGAATAATCTGATATTATGCACATGTGTTATGAACGTACAGTAGACTCAAAAAATATTCTTTGACTCTCTGGGGCTTCTGTTCTGAAAAAGATGAGGTCATTGGTTATAGATTATTTTGTATGATTACTATTGCTTTTTTCCAGGAGATATTCCTGATAGCTTTTGAAGCAATTAGTATGCTTTCAGTGACAAGGGATAAAAAAAAAAATTAAATTAAAAAAACTACCTAATTCAAAGTGGCTTTAAAATTCATTAAATTTATGCCACAAAACAAGAGTTCCAGGAGAACAGCCATAAAAAAGGTTAATTCCATACCTGAATGAAGTTGTCAAAATCCCAGTTTCTTTATACTTTTGCCCTCTTCCATCCCTTTCCTTTCTATAAACACAAGTTGGCTTCAGCAGTTCCAGTGTCACATCCACACCTGGAAATACCCTGTTTATTTGGGGATTGAGAAAACCTTTCCCAAATGCCTCCCACTGATTTGCCCTTATGTCACATTTACTGGATTGAGTCACAAGCTTATGCCTAAAATAATAATTGACAAAGGAAAGAACTACAATACATTATGTGGTATGTATCTGGCACATATTTGCTGGCCTCATCTATACCTCCTCCTTCCCTCTCTGCTGGCATAAGACCAGCTGTTGGTGAAGCACATACATAAAGAAGAAGGTAAATACCTGAACAAATCAGAGTTCTATTAGGAAGAAGAATGGGGGAGTCAAATATTGGCATACAATCAAGAATGTCTGCTGTAGCTAAAAACAAGATAATCATTCTTCAGATGCAGTTGATTAAAATAGGAGGTAAGCTTGGAGGTGAGGTTTACATAAAGAAGCTTAGGATTTTTATCAATATAAAGTCACAGTTGATGAACTTTTCCCTATTCCTCCTGTTAAGTACAACAAAAAACTCTGTATATTATATACAAACTAACGTAAGAAGACTCTTAAAGCTGGAGAGAGAAAAATAGATCAGCTAGCAAACTTACTACTTGAGAAATGAGATGGAGGTAAGTTGTGTTTGTGTGTGTGTGTATGTGTTTAACTTCATATTCCCCACACATAGAGCTGAAGAAGCCTGGGAACCCAGAAATGCCAATGGGTCAAACTGAGGAGGGTTGGGGGAAAGCCTGCTCTCTTTAGCCAGAGGACCAGAAAAGGAAGCAGGATAGCAGGACAGAACTGTTTTTAGATAATCACCACTTTATTTTAGCCAAATGCCACAAATAAAGCTGTGGTCTTGTCTCCACTCATAGCAATAACGGCTGACTGGGGAGACCAACATTCTACCCTTGCAAAGCCTGTAATAAGGTGTCCCTATAGCTCCTAGGGTGGTATCAGAAAGTACCAAGTTGGGAGCTGGGACTTTCATACCTGCTGGCTGGTAAGGAGACCATTCCCACCCTGGGTGTCAGTGGAGACCCAGGACTTCCACCCCACTGGACAGTATCAAGGTATCTCTCCCCTTTTCTACTGTGGTATTGTCTGATGGAGACTCAGGAATTTTACCATTGCCAGGAAATAACAAAGCAAACCCACCATGACATCAGTAGAGACCACACTGGGACCCTGAATTTCCATCCTCACCTAGCATAAATGAGGAGGACAAATGGGAAAGCTAGACTTTTACCTCCACTTGACAGTAATGAGGCAGAGTGGTATCAGTAAAAGCCAGACAAAGAGAAGTTTAAATAAGTTCTGCACAAAAAAAGTCAACCTAGAACTTGTATATCTTATACAAAAATTAACATAAAAAGAATCACAGACTTAAGTGTAAAACATAAAACTGTAATACTTTTAGAAAAACAAATTAAGAAAAAAAATCTTTTTGATTCTAGGACTAGGCAAAGTGGGCTCCTAGACTTGACATCAAAAGCACGATCTATAAAAAAGAAAAATTAATTAATAGAAGTCTATCAAATTAAAAACTTTTGCTTTATGAAAGACCCTGTTAAAAAGATGAAAAGTGATAAACTATTCTCAAGAATCACATATTTGACAATGGACTAGTATCTAGAATATATAAAAACTCTCAAAACTCAACAGTAAAAAAAAACAAACAATCCAAAACAATTCATTTAGAACATGGTCAAAAGACATGAAATATTTCACTAAGGAAGATATACAGGTGGAAAATAAGCACATAAAAATATATGCATCAGCATTAGTCACCAGGGAAATGCAAATTAAAACCATAATGAGATATCACTACATATCTATAAGAATGTTTAAAGTTAAAAAAAATAGTGACAACATTAAATGCTGGCTAAGATGTGGAGACAGTGGATCACTCATATATGCTACTACTGGAAGTGCCACGAATGTTGCAGCCACTTTGAAAAATTAAACATGCTTCTTTAAAAAAAATAAACATGTGGGGGCGCCTGGGTGGCTCAGTCGTTAAGCGTCTGCCTTCGGCTCAGGTCCTGATCCCAGTGTCCTGGGATCGAGCCCCGCATTGGGCTCCCTGCTTGGCGGGAAGCCTGCTTCTCCCTCTCCTGCTCCCCCTGCTTGTGTTCCCTCTCTCGCTGTGTCTCTCTCTGTCAAATAAATAAATAAAATCTTTAAAAAAAAAAAAAAACATGTGATTACCATATTTATGGCATTTCTCCTAGAGAAATGAAAACAATGTCCAATCAAAATGGGTGCATGAATGTTTATAACATTCCTTCCTTCCTTCCTTCCTTCCATAATAGCCCCAAATTAAAAACAACACAGATGCTCTTCAACAGGTAAATGGTTAAACAAGCCATATATGGTACATCCACACTATGGACTACTACTCACCAGTAAAAAAGGAATGGGCCATGGGTACATGTTACAACTTGGGTGAATCTCCAGATAACTATGCTGATTTTAAACCGCTAATCCAAAAAGATCACATAATGTAAGATTTTATTTATATAACACTTTTGAAATGACAAAATTATAGAACTGGAGTACAATTTAGTGGTTGTTAGGAGTGAGGGAGGGTATAAGGCTGGAGGGAAGTGGATGTGACTACAAAAGAACAACATGAGGGGTACTTGCAGCATGCAAATGTTCTGTTCTTGATTGTATTCATGTCAGTTTCCTGGTTCTGATATCATACTACAGTGTTACAAAATGTTACAATGGGGGGAAACCAGGTAAGGGGTACATGGGATCGCTCTGTATTATTTCTTACATTTCTATGTGAATCTATAGTAATCTCAAATTAAAAAAAAAGAATGAGATGTTTAGTTATATTGTAGCTCTCATTGAAAAAATTAATTAGTGATATGGTAACAGAAATTTATTTGGAGGACTGATTTTTCTGGGAAGTTAGAGAATTAAGAATGAAAGATATAAACACTGGATTCAAAAATTAGTACTTATAGAGTTATGGGAGACTAGATGATGTGATCAGAATGATGGATAAAGGAACTTATTTTAGGAGCATCTCAAACTAGTGAAGTGCATTAGAAGGTCTTGGTGAAGTAGCTAATAAAAGGAAAGATTAGAATTACAGTGCATTAGGGTCTAAAATTGGGATCAATAATCTGTGAGATTAAAAGAAGGCAAAATCTGTTTAAGAAATATTAGAAAGCAAGATATTACATATTCAGCAATGGATTCTAGCTAAGAACATGATGCAATCACTTTCTAATTCTCTTTAGATTATGTGACATTAAAAACAGTGAAATCTTAACCAGAATAAAAGTTAGGATTAATTACAAATGCATATTAATGGTATCTGGATGAAATCTCCTAACAATGAAGGGTAGCTTAAGTTGAATTTGGAAAACTTAATTAATGAACCACAAAACTACCACTCATTAAGAACTCAAACTCTGTAGGATTCAACTTACCAAATACAGCCTGATGAGAAAAAAAAAAACCCACAAAATTATCTATTAAGCCATTGATCTATTGATCTATAGACCTATTAATCTATTGTCTATCATCTATTTATTTATCTTTATGTAATTAGGTATTCATGTCTAAGAGACTTAAAGTTTATCTCAATAAGATTCATCCATCTATATCCAACCTTCTATTTTCCACATTTTCTGGATATCTTCTTGGATAACATGCAGAAATCTTCACTAAAGGAGGCGTGTGTGTGTGTGTGTGCACTAAATGGGGAGAAGTTGGCAGTGGCACAACAAAAATAGAACACATATTGGGAGTAGACAAAAGAGGAGCCATGTTAACAACATGTCATGGGAATTATATAGTTTTTCTTGGATATAATTGGTGCTTCATTTAAGAATGAGTGAGAAACTTTTTACTTTTTTATATCAGAGCTGCACTAAATAAATGACTATAGAAACTAGATATGACTAAACACTTTTTGTTACCTTTGACTTGAAAATGAAGAGGGGTATCCATTATTATATCCAGTGAAAAGTGAATCGAACTAAGAGAAACCTATAAACCTCCATTGTCAAAGGTTGAGTCTGGTTAGAAATGCCCTCATTTCATACAGCAGAAAGCAAATTGAGTTAGAGTCTAAGTCAGGATGGTCAGGATAACTACGGAACAATAGGAAGGGACATCACATTGTAGACTCAGAATAAGAGAAAAAAATATCTCAAAACATAAGGTCCTACAAGATCTAGAATATTTCTAAAAAGGAATTGGTGCTTTAAATAAATGAGGAAATCTATGGGGCCTCTTTAGGATAAAGGCAGGGATTTACAAGAACGCAACAGAGTGAACTGAACAGACAACAGAATATTGTGTAAAGTGAGATGAATACAATGAAAATGAAATAAAACTAAATTAGCAAAGTACAACCACAGAATTAAAATTCACATGGGATATAATAAACAGAATGAGCACTACAGAACACTGAATCAGTAATGGAGATTACAAACTAGAAAAGTCCCCTTAGAGGAAAAGACAAAATGATACAAATTCTAAGGTGGAAGATAACATCTAGAAGAGAAATCTGAGACAGATATATGTAACTGATGTATGTGAAGAACTGTAAAAATAATTTTAATAGAAATAACAAACATAAAAGCTCTAGGATATTAAAAAAATTAGGAAATTTGTATCAAGTATATAAATTTAAATGGCTAATTAGATTCAAGAGCAATGAATATGGGAAAAAATTTGTCAAATAACATATTTTAAAATGTGTTTAGTAAAAATATACAAATTAAATTTAAGCCAAGGACTAGGAAGGAGGATGGAAGGATGGATTGCTATGTAGCAATAATGGAGGTAAATTTAAAATAAATGAGAATTAGGGCGCCTGGGTGGCTCAGTTGGTTGAGCGACTGCCTTCGGCTCAGGTCATGATCCTGGAGTCCCTGGATCGAGTCCCGCATCGGGCTCCCTGCTCGGCAGGGAGTCTGCTTCTCCCTCTGACCCTCCTCCCTCTCATGCTCTCTGTATCTCATTCTCTCTGTCTCAAATAAATAAATAAAATCTTTAAAAAAAAAAATAAATGAGAATTAAAAGATAACTTTCAAAAAATGAGCAGGACATATGCTTCAGGAAAGAGTGGACATAGTTAAGGAAAACAGGGAAGGGAAATCACATAATGGCAGCTCTGTAGCAGGCCTAAAGAGTAATCAGTTTGGTTTGCAGCAAAGGATGAAAGGTTAGTCCAGAGAGGTCATTGAAAATGAATTGACTTCACACAGAAATTGCTATGAAGGAGAGACAGGATTAATATATGAGCTATTACAAAAGCATCTAATTTTTTATTCAACTAGAGGAAAAGATAGAGAAGAAATTAGGAAACACAGAAGTATGTATAAAAAGTTATGGTACAAATTTAGGCAAACTAAATAATAGCATGGGTTTAAGCAATTAAGATCATAACTTTGATGGGGGCACCTGGGTGGCTCAGTCGTTAAGCGTCTGCCTTCAGCTCAGATCATGATCCCAGGGTCCTGGGATCGAGCCCCACATCAGGCTCCCTGCTCTGCAGGAAGCCTGCTTCTCACTCTCCCACTCCTCCTGCTTGTGTTCCCTCTCTCGCTCTCTCTCTCTGTCAAATAAAATCTTAAAGAAAAAAAAAAGATCATAACTTTGATGTTAAAAGCCTACTGCTTCTAGAATATCCAGAGAGAAGAAAATATCCTAGCATAATGCTTGGCTGAACAGTATAGTTTTTATACCTATACATAAGCCACTGCTTATTGGTTTCATGGAAGATATTATTATGCTTGTAATATGATATTATTAAGATTGTAAAATACAAGGTAAGAGAAAATATGTGTAGGTCAACACGCTTGGTACATTTGTAAAAGTAAGATTGTAGCTGCAAGAAGGTAAGAGATAGGAAGAAAGTGAGAAATGGAAGAAAGCTTGGGATTGCTAATATTCTCATATTAGCTGTTGCCCTGCTTGTGCTTTCTCTCTCTCTCTCTGCCTGAAGAGAATACTGAACATACTGAATAAAGCTGATGGAAAAATAAATAGAGGTAGAAAGCTTATTATTTATATGAACAAAGGTCACCAATCAATGGAGGAAGCAAAAATAGTGAAATAACTATCAATCTTTAAGATGAGAAAGGAGGAAAAAAGGGAAAATATAAATGACCTAAAATGTCACCCAGCACAGGGGGACAAGAGTAGTTATGAATAAACTTGATGAATAAAGACACAGAGAAATGATGAGTTTATGTAGAGTTAGAGTGCAATAAATGGGAAAATAAGTCTTATTTTTTTTTTAAGATTTTATTTATTTATTTGACAGAGAGCGCACAAACAGGCAGAGAAGCAGGCAGAGGGAGAGGGAGAAGCAGGCTCCCCACGGAGCAGGGAGCCTGATGTGGGGCTTGATCCCAGCAGCCTGAGATCATGACCTGAGCTGAAGGCAGACGCTTAACCAACTGAGCCACCCAGGCACCCCAGAAAATAAGTCTTAGTGAGAAGAGAAGTCTTATGGAAAAAAAAGTCTTAATATTCTTTTTTTATTATTATTATGTTATGTTAATCACCACACATTACATCATTAGTTTTTGATGTAGTGTTCCATGATTCATTGTTTGAGCATAACACCCAGTGCTCCATGCAGAATGTGCCCTCCTTAATACCCATCACCAGGCTAACCAACCCCCCCACTCCCCTCCCCTCTAGAATCCTCAGTTTGTTTCTCAGAGTCCATAGTCTCTCATGGTTTGTCTCCCCCTCCGATTTGCCCCCCTTCACTCTTCCCCTCCTGCTATCCTTAACATGTGAACACGAAATAGCTCAATCTGACAAATAATCAAACAGAAATTGTGATAAAATTTTTTATCCTAACATATTAACAAGGATGAAAATAAATAGTTAAAAACCAGTTTTTCAGATAGTGGGAAAGGAAAACCTTCATTTCAAATTGGGAATTTAAGTTGGTAAAACCCATCTAGAAGTCAATATAGAATACAAATTAAGGACTTTAAGTTATGCACTCCCATGGAAATAGTATCGAACTTCTCTCAGTTAGTCCTTATGATATAATTATGCACATGAAAAGATGTGTTTTTTTATATACAAGATTGATTTTGGTTATATAGCTCTATAAATTTGGCTACTATATAAATATATTCTAATTTAGTAAATAAATTATAGTTCACCCATAAAATGTAAATTAGTCATTAAGAAGTACAGGGTTAGAAATATTTATGTATATAAAACATGTTCATAATTTTTTGTTAAGTGTAAAAGCAGGCCATAAAATGGTGTGCTCCTTATATTCTTTAAATTTATTTTTGTTGTATTTTTTGGGGGGGATAGAGATAGAATAAATTACAAAGTAAATACATCAAAATGGCTATAACTGGAAGTTGGAGATATGCTACTTTTTTCTTCCAAATTTTCTAAAGTGAACAAAAAACAAATACACACCAGCCAAACTGAGAAATATCAAATGAAATTTTCTGAAGAAATTCACTGAAGAATTTATTTTTATATTGAGAAGGGCAAAAACAACCTCGGATAAGAAAATCTTGGTGTTGCTGATAGTTTCCTTGGTAACAAAATGAAAACATATTTACCTTTCTCGGAGAGTAGAGAAATTAATATGTTCATACCTGGGGGGAATGTATATCAATCATGAACCATACTATGGTTTTCTCTGTCAATAAATTACTTGGGAAGATTTGAGACTTAATGACAAGTGCTCCATTCTTTTTCTTTTTTTTTTTTTTTTTTTTAAAGATTTTATTTATTTATTTGAGACAGAGAGAATGAGATACAGAGAGCATGAGAGGGAGGAGGGTCAGAGGGAGAAGCAGACTCCCTGCCGAGCGGGGAGCCCGATGCGGGACTCGATCCCGGGACTCCAGGATCATGACCTGAGCCGAAGGCAGTCGCTTAACCAACTGAGCCACCCAGGCGCCCGCTCCATTCTTTTTCTATAAAAAATATCATCACAGTTGTGCATTTGATTCAAATGTATAGAGATGGGTGCATATATGTTGTGGATCTGATTTCCATCCTCAAAAGGCCTGTATGATGCTCAGTAACTTTTTTCAATATCCATTTGTTACCCATAGATTAGAAATATCACTTCTCCCATCTGCAAAGACATTATTTACACTGAAATGGAAGCCAGAGTCACCTTCTGAGAAGTAAAAGGCATAGAAGCTTCTATTTTTTTGTGCTTGACATAAAACTTTTCATTCTACTTTAAAAGGGTAAACAGACTATATATAAATTTGTGAGAAAAGAAAAGTTACCAGGTACACAAGGAAAACTTGGTAATTCCTGGAGCAAGTTGTGTAAGACAGCAATGTATTATATTTAGTTGAGATAGCCTAGGTAAAATGCAACTGCAAATAATCCCCAAATCTCAGTGACTTAATTCAATACATTTGTTTTTTAATGCAGTCAACATGTCTGGGGATGAGGCTGAGGGTGGGTACAGTTGTCAGATAAAATTAAAAATATATATATTCTATATATGTATATATATAGAATATATATGCATATATATGTGTGTATGTATGTGTTGTGTATATATGCATATTGTGGGTATATGTGTGTGTGTATATATCTATCTATCTATCTATCTATCTATCTATGTATTATATATAGAGAGAAATGTATTATGTGGAAGTGGAATTGGCTCACACAGTTATGGGGCCTGAGAAGTCCTAAGATCTGCTGGAGAGTTGATGGTATAGTTCAAGTCCATTTTCAAAGGCCTGAGAACTAACAGAGCCTATAGTGTAAGTTCTGGTCTGAGTCATCTGAAGATAGGAAAAGACTATTGTCTCAACTGCAAGTTGTAAAACTATCTCCTGTCATGAAGATAAGAGAAAGTTTACTGTTTCTTTGGGTAGAACCAGTAAACAGACACAGGATGGCCTAAGATCCCCCTACTCCAGATCTTAAAAATTCTCAGGTCCTTTGTTTCAGTAGAATTGAGTTTAGGCTGAGCTCTGATCCTTCTCCTCTCTTATAATAGTCTTTAATAAAGTCCTTCTGGCTTATTTAACTTGTCCAGTGCAATTTTTGTTTTGACAGAGTCCTTTAGATTAGTGGGGCCTTGTGACTTGCTTGGCCAGTTCAATGCAAGCAGAATTGATGTGTGTCTCTTCTGAGTGAAAATTTTAGGAGATTTTTCACTCTCTCCCTCTGGGACAGGGAGACTGTCCTAGTTGATGACTACTCCATCAGCCTGGGTCACAACAATGAGGATGATGCATGACAGAATTCAGAGGTGACCTCAAAAGGACATGTGATTTAAGTGAGACAAATTTTACATTAAGCCACTGAGATTTTGGAGTTATGATACCACACTATGTACCCTAGCATATCTGAGTTGATACAGGTTTGGATAACCCTGAAATGGTGAATGTGACAATCCAAAGTTGAGCCATATGGATTCCATATGGATTACATCAGAGTAATTGACCAGTAACTGCTTTAAATGTGCCACACCTGATTTGTTTGAATTATCTATTCAATGCTGAACAGTTGTTTCCATAAAAGAACCATCCCTTATGACATCCTTTTATAGGCAAATTTCCTTGAGGAGTTTGAGCAGAAAGCAAAAAAGAGAACCAAACCCACTTAGGGACCCATATTGAAAGCTATTAACAACACCAAAGGAATCAGCAGTTTAATGGCTGTGGCCTTTAGTAAAGAGAAAATAACCTCAGTTCAGCAGTTTTAAGTCACTCTCTGGTGTAATGCTCTTCTACTTTCTCTGAGCTTTCAGTAAGTTCTTGTTAAATGTTTCAGTATATTCAGATCTGTGGAAGGAAACGGAGAGGAAATTCTGTGTTTGGGATAAGTGGTATCATAATGGCCACCATAAGGTGGAAGAATTACTGGTAGTTTTAGGACTGTGGGGAAAACTGGGAGTGGTCTGGGCAGTGATCTGGGGACAAAGTGGGGGAGGGGGGCATGCTGAGTCAGGTGACACTGGCTTCTAAACCACTGTACAGATTCACATGCCAACTTATGGGCAGCAGCAAACTCTTTCCCTTCTCTGACATTCCCTTGAAATACTAGATAGGGAGGGGGATTTCAAAATGAGAGCTAAATCCTGTTATCCTTCTGGAGAAATTATTAATACCAGAGACTTGGAAGTTTGAATAATAATGAGACTTCACTTGTACCCAATAGCTGACACATTCTGCCTACATTTGTGTTAATGCATTACAGTTATGATTTGAGTTATTAATACCAGTTGATATTGGAGCAACCATTTAATTGATTTCCTATAATCTTGGCGCTGGATTAAGAAGAACAGCTATTTTGACCAAAATTATCCAGATTAGCTTTTCCCATTGCCACAAATCTACAAGTTCTTTCTTTTTATGCCTATGTGGATGAGGCCTCACAATGTTTAATTTTATTCAAGTCCTATACTTCAGGAAAAGAGTGATGGTTAGGACATTTCTCCACCTTTTCGTGTTCTGGAAAAGGGCTAACTTCAAAAACCTCCAATATGATTTTGATAAGCTCCACTTCCATCCTTCCCCAATGACTTAGATAAGAAAACCTCCATTCTTCTTCAGATTCCTTTATATACCTGTCTTTAAAAGCTCAGGCGCCTTCCTTTTCCTTGAGATGTTCCTCATCAATGAACAGTCTCTCTATTGGAATAGTATGAATAAAAACATCACCTTAATTGTCAAGTGCATCTTGTCATTAATAGTCCTTTACTTGCAGAATTCATACAAAGAAATTCTTAAAAAAAACATTTGATTTCCCCAAAATGATATTCTCAACTGTATCTAATATTCATTCTGGTAGATAAGAAAACATGGGCACTTTATCACCGGGTGTCAGATTATCTACAGGAAATTTGTTTGAACTCCACATATTTTAAAATAATATTCAATCATATGGAAAAACATTAATGACATATTTATAAAGTTTAATGGCAGGTAACAGAACATGCTCTGTGTGATAAAAAATGCACATACATTTACATATACACATGCATGCATCTATTTATGTAATGTATATGTACACATATATAAATAAAATAAAACCCTAGATTGATGCATGCTTAATGTAACAGTACTGAGTTTTAAAGGTATATGGCTAATTTTTCTTACTTTATGCAAGTGAGAAAAAGAATAAATGATGTGGAAATAGATTTGAAGTTGAGTTATATATACTATTACATCTACTATGGGTCAGTATGAATTATTTTATTTTCTTCTCTTTTACACACACATTACATATTATTTCTATGTCTAATTATTTAGTCATGAATAGTACTTTTTAAAAAGAGCAGATTGTAATGTAACATTTTGGACATTTAGTAGACTAGGAAACTACTTTTAATAGAATTGTGTAGTCAAAAGTTATGTTTAAGAAGCCAGGTAATTACAAAGATGTGGAGTAAAGCTACATTTTTAAATCACTGCTGAGTCTTAACACTGTGTCATCTTCTACATTATTATCTATTTAATATCCATCAGAATTCTAGTTTTAGGGGTGTCTGGGTGGCTCAGTCCTTAAGAGTCTGCCTTCAGCTCAGGTCATGATCCCAGGGTCCTGGGATCAAGCCCCGCATTGGACTCCCTGCTCAGCGGGAGGCCCGCTTCTCCCTCTCCCGCTCCCCCTGCCTGTGTTCCCTCTCTCGCTGTGTCTCTCTCTGTCAAATAAATAAATAAAATCTTTTAAAAAAAAAAAGAATTCTAGTTTTATTTATGTCTTTACAAATAATGATACTGAGGTTTTGAGCACTAAAGCAAGTACTTATCAAAAAACTAATATTTGACTTTGGAATTCTAACTCAGAACTATTTGCTTCACGAGTCTGTGTTCTATTACATCATGCTGCTCACATTACACACTGTGGAGCTAAACAAAATCATGTTAATAAAAACAACCAAATTATCTATAGTTCTATATTTAAAATGGGTAAAAGATAAATTTTCATTTCTCCCTTTATTGCCTAATCCATGATTTACATTTGAATATTATAAAAATATTTCTGACTATATGAAGCATTGTATCCTAGATGTTTCTCCAAAAGTTCTTTGTTTTAATTGGTCTCAAATAGATTAAGTGGTTTAATAACATTGAGTTGGTCTGAGAAGATTTACTCTCAGCAATACGTAGTGCATAGATAATAAACGTTTTAACCAGGTGTCACACTATTATACTGCAATTAGTGTAGAGTATATGTTGTAAAGCATTGATTTGATGTGAACTTTACATTAAAAAAAAACAACAGAAAAAAGTCAATTTCATTGTGTCGTCTACTCTCTATTTCATTTCTCTAGGGAAAAGAGTAGGTTTGGGCAAATATGAAGTCAATATCTGTTTTTAGTCATTAGTTTTCTTATTAAATTTAGAAAATGTACATATGAAATCTATATTCCATATATGTAAGATATTTTATATGTACAGAATATTCAGTAACAAGTCTGATTAAATCATTATCCATAAACATATTTTTTCCATTTTGGTAATTAATTTAATTGATTAGATTATTAATTAGTAATTAAGTTAGAACTTGACTAAAATGAATTTTGAAAACCCAGTATGATAATCTTAAGGAATGCCTATAAAAATGAAAACTGTATCTAACATATCTATGGGAGGAAATGTGCTCTTTCAGGTTGGTTATGTTCAGGATCATCCTTTTAGATTTAATCAGTCAAGTGTTAGTACCATGTATAATGTACAAATGGAATTAATGAGGTGTGGATGGCAGAAGGCAGCCAAAGCAGTAATGTATGCACGAAGCAACATACATTAGGCTATCATTTCCTTTGACTAAATGTCTCTTCTTCCACTCATAAAATGCAATCTAATAACCTCTCATACTTAAGAGAGAGGTGTCAGCACTTGAGAAGTGGGCAGAAGAAAATTCTGTTATTTGTCTGTGACTGGATGAATTAGCCTTCCTGGGAATCATTTCTGAGTGTTAACTAGTTTATGGCTCATCTTCATTTGTCATTCTCTGACTATGTTGTGACCTATTCAAAGACATCATGTAAACGTTATTTACTCCTTTGCTATAGATCACTCATGGGCTTAAAGGCTATATTAGAGGTTGTAAAACATGTCTGTGTCAGTGCCATCTGCTAATGGCATCATTTAACCCAGCTTAACATTTGCACACTCCATCAGTTGAGGGGAATGATTAAACAAATTCCTTTTGATACAAAGAGATTACAAGCTCCTGGGCCAAACATACCTCATTAATAAAAAACCTCATCACTCCCAGCAGATTATGTGGAGGAAATGTGAAGGCCAGGGACAGATGTCAAAATTGAAGGACATTTTTAAAGATCATATAACTGGGCCTATTATTTGTTTGAAAATCTATTAATACAGATCGGTATGGAAGGGCAAAAGTGAGATGAGAGCCATGTACCAAGAAGAAAGGAAAGGTCCTCATGCTGCTGACTCTTAGCCAGGAACTATTAATTTTTTCCACTGTAGAAAAGGGTTTTTTTTTTTTTTAATTTTATTATGTTATGTTAGTCACCATACAATACATCATTAGTTTTTGATGTAGTGTTCCACGATCCATTGTTTTCGTATAACACCCAGTGCTCCATGCAGTACGTGCCCTCCTTAATACCCATCACCGGGCTAACCAATCCCCCCTCCCCCCTCCCCTCTAAAACCCTGTTTGTTTCTCAGGTCCATAGTCTCTCATGGTTCATCTCTCCTTCCAGTTACCCCCTGCCCATTTTTCCCTTCCTTCTAATGTCCTCCATGATATTCCTTATGTTCCACAAATAAGTGAAACCATATGATAATTGACTTTCTCTGCTTGACTTATTTCACTTAGCATAATCTCCTCCAGTCCCGTCCATGTTGATGTAAAAGTTGGGTAGTCATCTTTTCTGATGGCTGAGTAATAGTCCATTGTATATATGGACCACATCTTTATCCATTCATCTGTTGAAGGGCATCTCGGCTCTTTCCACAGTTTGGCTATTGCGGACATTGCTGCTATGAACATTGGGGTGCATGTGGCCCTTCTTTTCACTACATTTGTGTCTTTGGGGTAAATACCCAGG
>NC_058415.1:64562242-64601989 GCF_002201575.2 Neomonachus schauinslandi
ATCTCTGAGTCTTTTCTGTTTTGGGGGCTCCTCCTCCTAGTCATTCTGTTGATGGGTGTTTGAGGGAATGTATAGAGTCCAAATTATTGACCAGAACCCAAGCAAGATGCACCTGTTTTCTTGGGACCTTAGGGTTGCTGGCCTCTTGTTTTCCCAGCCTGTCTTCTGCGGGAGGGGCCTGCCGCGCTGTTACTCAGGCAACCCTGTTTGGGCGGAGTTGCCCTGCGCCCCTGTGGCAGGGGATGGGCTCAGTGGGAATCAGTCTTTGGGGCTTTTGTTCTCTGGCGCCTTTCCCTGGCGGCTTTCTGTGTCTCTTCCGCAAGCCAGAGCAGAAAAGAGTGTTTCCAACCCTCTGCCTCAGAGCAGAGAGACCTCAGTCTGTTCTTCAGTGAGCTCTCCAGGCCACACTGTCTCCGTTTCTGTCCGTGCTGCTATAAACTGCAGTGTCCTGGGTTGTGCGCCCCTCCGCAGTGCTCCCAGTCCTGCCTCCAGGTCAGGGCCTGTCTCTGCCCTTTGTGCTTCTCAAACCGCCAGTTGCTCCCAATTCACGTGTGCGCAACTCCGCCACTTGGGGTATCCACCCCCGGGGGTTGCAGTTCACTGGCACGACCCCGGCACACCGGGTTTCCATCTCAGAGGCTGCAGTTCACGTGCGCATGACCATCGCTCCGGTTTCTGTCCGGGGTGGGGCTGCGGTTCACGTGCGCGCGTCCCCGCCGGTCTGGTTTTCCACCCCAGGGGCTGCCCTAAAGTCCTTTCCAGATACTACCGGCCTGCGAGTCTGTGCCCTGTCCACAGTGCGCGAGGCTGTCACTCACCGGCGGTGTAGGATCCCCACAGCCAGGCACCCTCCCGCTGCCGTTTATCCTCCGATATCTGCCCGCAGAATCACGGCTCTCC
Source organism: Neomonachus schauinslandi (assembly GCF_002201575.2). NCBI lineage: Eukaryota > Metazoa > Chordata > Mammalia > Carnivora > Phocidae > Neomonachus > Neomonachus schauinslandi. The sequence continues at coordinate 64,563,143 of NC_058415.1, forward strand.
GATTCGTACCTCAAAACCAACCACCTGCGATATTCTGTTTGTAGAGATCCAGATCTTACATCTCAGGCTGGTTTCGTGGGTGCTCAGAGTGGTCTGGTAGATATCCAGCTCAATTCCAGGGACCAGTTGAAATAGGGTCCCCTACTCCTCCGCCATCTTTCCCCCCTCCTAGAAAAGGGTTTCTTGATGGCTACTTCTCCTTCTTTGAGTGCTTTAGAAGAGGAGCATTATTAGAGTATCAAAGAGAAGCAAGTCTAGGAACTTTGCCTCTTCCTAGCCATTCCACCCAGGACTTTTAACTGGATAGAAAGTTGGGCTGGAGCACCATCTAATGTCCTTTCCACAGGTGATTAAAGTGCTGCTCAGCTTTTAAACTCAAAAGCATGGAAAATTTTCTGGTTTCTGAATTGGAAAGATTTCCAACAAAGTGATAAAGATCAATAAGCCTACCATTTATTTATTTATTTTTCCTTTCTAAAAGGGAAATTTCCATAATTTCTGAGTAGGTTATGGAAGCAGCATATGTTGGATAGGAGGAACACAGAGAATAGAGATGGAGGATGGCATTTTCTTCTTCAATTCATAAGTAATTATTTGCGAAGAGATGTATGTATGTAGCATTTGCTATGTGCTAAGTGAAGTCTCCCTGGCTAAATAAGGAGAAATTGAGCCAAACTTTCAGATTTCATTTTAATGTTTTTCTATGTCATAAGGCTTTTTATTGTAGAAGTCAGTGTCTAGTTTACTAATCAAAGATGAAGATCCATGGAAATTCCAACTAGAAAATTTCACTCTTCAGCTCTTTTTCTTTTCCTCTTTAGTTCTTTAATTTATTTAAGTTTAATTTCCCTTTATTGTTTTAGCCTAAGTGCTAGTCTCTGATTAGCATTTCAATATGACGCCACTGTAGCTTTATGTATCAGAATGTCCCAGGAGTTAGGGGGAAAAAAAAAATTTGAGGCTCAGATTTAGGGATGGTATTTGTCATGTCTCATATAGAAGCATCCAAATTCTTAAGACATCAACTAATGAACAAAAGAAAAAATCACATGCAACATGAGAACACCTAGAACCTTCACTAGGCATTTTATTTTTCTAGATAATTTGTTTTATGAGGAATAAAATGAGCAACAGACAGTATCTCAATCTTACAGAGTGTTAAACTTCAGTAACTCAACTAGTATACACCTAATGCTCTTATTTCTTTTCAGGGGAAAAGAAAAACTAATTCTCTAAACCAAGAAACAGTGGAAAGGTAGAAGGGAGGCTCTTTAAATGGATTAAAAAAAAACGGTAGTCCAAAAAGTCAAAGTCAGAAAATGTATAGGATGCATGAATAATTCAGTTCAATTCAATTCAATTTGACTCAATAAAGTTTGGTAATTTTACTGGGAGATCATACCAGAAGATTATTAGCTGAGAATAACTGAGTTTATCATTTGAATAAAAACCACATAAGTGCAATTCTTAGAAATGTATATAGAAACTGGCTTTTTTGTGATTATGAGGTTCCCTATTTTGTAATTTTCATGAAAAAGTCAGCATGGTCATGTGTACTCTAATAAATACCTGATTTCCCAATAGTTAGCACATGTGATCCTGGATTACATGTCATGATGACCTAGGGAGAGTTTTCAGAAATTCCAGTTTAAATCAAATTAAAATTTATGACTATATATTGTAATTTCTAGACATGAGCAACAGTACCATTCCAAATTGCAGAGACAAATAAATAGTGTTAATGAGGCCAACCTGTCTTTAACACAGGTAAAGACTCAGGGAAAATTAATGGACTTGAGGGTATAGAATGACAAATGAAGGAATGCAAATCCTGAGAACCATTAAGAAAGACCTGGTTAATTTTACTGTAGGGTCAACTGCTAATATTAAGTGTAAAGAATTGTGTGAGGGGATGCCAACAAAAATGTTCTTGCCATTTTCTTTCCCCCATCTATATATAATGTAAGAAAGCAGGTTTGGGGAGAAGATATTTACAAACAATATATCTGATAAAGGGTTAGTATCCAAAATATATAAAGAACTCATACAACTCAACACCACAAAAACACAAATGGTCCAATATTAATGGGCAGAAGACATGAACAGATATTTCTCCAAAGAAGACATCCAAATGGCCAACAGACACATGGAAAGATGTTCAACATCACTCATCATCAGGGAAATGCAAATCAAAACCTCACACCTGTCAGAATGACTAAAATCAAAAACACAAGAAACAACATGTTAGCGAGGATGTAGAGAAAGGGGAACCCTCAGACATTGTTAGTGGGAATGCAAACTGGTGCAGCCACTGTGGAAGACTGTATGGAAGTTCCTCAAAAAGTTAAAAATAGAAGTAGCCTATGATCCAGTAATTGCACTGTTGGGTATTTACCCCAAAATACAAAAACACGAATTCAAGGGGATACATGCACCCTATGTTTATTGCAGCATTATTTGTAATAGCCAAACTATGGAAGCAGCTCAAGTGTCCATCAACAGATGAATGGATAAAGAAGAAGTGATATATATATATATATCTCAGTAATATATATATATATTGATATATATTATATTACATATTATATATATACATATATATTATATATATACATATATTATATATTGATATATATATTACAGTAATATATATATACTGATATATATATATATCAGTAATATTCTGATATATTACTGATATATATATTACTGATATATATATATCAGAATATTACTCAGCCATAAAAGTAGAATGAAATCTTGCCACTTGCAATGATGTGGTTGGAGCTAGAGAGTATAAAGCTAAGTGAAATAAGCCAGTTGGAGAAAGACAAATACCATAGGATTTCACTCATATGTGGAATTTAAGAAACAAAACAAATGAACAAAGGAAAAAAGAGAGAGAGACAAACTAAGAAATAAACTTTTAACTCTAGAGAACAAACTCATGGATACCACAGGGGAGGTGGGCTGGAGGATGGGTGAAATAGGTGATGGGGATTAATAGGACACTTATCATGATGAGCACTGAGTAAGGTACACAATTGTTGAATCATTATATTGTACATCTAAAACTAATATAACACTGTATGTTAACTATACTGGAATTAAAACAAAAAGCTATACACACACACACACACACATACACACACAAAAGAAAGCAGGTTTTTTGTTTGCTTGCTTGTTTTGTTTTTAATTCCATATGTGGTCTGAGGAAAACTTGTGATTGTAATATATAAAAATAACGTTACTAGGTTTTGAAATTGGTTTCATGGGAGTTTTAAAAAAAACTAGAAGGGACTTAAGACATCTTGACAAACTTTTTTTTTTAAGATTTTATTTATGTGACAGAGAGAGACAGCGAGAGAGGGAACACAAGCAGGGGGAGTGGGAGAGGAAGAAGCAGGCCTCCTGCTAAGCAGGGAGCCAGACACAGGGCTCAATCCCAGGACCCTGAGATCATGACCCGAGCTGAAGGCAGTTGCCCAACCAACTGAGCCACCCAGGCACCCCGACATCTGACAAACTTTAACCATTGCTAAGTATTTTTAAAATATAGTTATTTGGGGAATTTTTAAAAATTGTTGATTGCATGTGTTTGGATATATGATATGTATACCAACTATTCATATGTATGCATCTTTAAATATTTTAAGTATATAGATAATATGACTTAATAAGTATATTATGCAATTAAGTATTATTCTTTTTATGGCTTCTTCATTGTTCTTCCATTCACTCAACTACATTTTTATATAACTCTATACGAGAACCAGGCTAAGAATATGTTTCTCGCTGCAAATATATTTTTTAAAGATTTTATTTATTTATTTATTTTAGAGATAGATATATAGAGAGAGACAGAGAGAGGGAGAGCACGAATGGGGGGAGGAGCAGAGGAAGAGGATCAAGCAGACTCCCCACTGAGCGCGGAGCCAACAATTCCAGGACCCTGAGATCACGACCTGAGCTGAAACCAACAGTCGGATCCCCAACCAACTGAGCCCCCAGGCACCTCTCTCACTGCAAATATTTTAAAGCAAAGTATTATGCATGCATGTGTTGATGCATGCATTTTGCAACTTAATCCCTTACTTAAATCATTTCAATTGCTTGAGATGTAAGATTTGACAATTCTGGAATTCTTGTGCAGATATAAAAACTTGGTTCATGGCAGAGAATAAAGAACATAAGCCTCAGAATCAAACAGAGGAAGTGTCTGAGTTTCAACTTGTCTGAAATATGTAAGACATAGTGTGTGAAGCTCACTGTACACTGTAGATATCAATTACTAAGTGATAACTTTTATTGCTGTTTGGATTTCTTTGGAGACAGACATCTTCCCACAGCATGTGATTCCACCTCAGATCAGCAGATTGAATAAATGTGTGTGTGTGTGCATGTACACATTTGAATTTCCCCACTCCCATGTTTAGTCATAACACAACAAAATAGGAATTTATTAATATAGACTATCTCACATCATTTCATATAATATCAATTGATTATACACTGGGAAAAGAAAACTTATCAACAATTTCACCCTTTGAAATACCTGTTATCATCATTCTTGTCCTTGGATACATTGGAAGAATTTCAATCATGAAGTCCTTCTGAGGTTTCTGCTCTATGTTCTACTAATAGCTTATGCTCCAGCTCTTTGATAAATGAAAGGCCATTAATCATGAAGTATTCTATTCCAGAATCAACCCTTAGCTGGAATCTGAGCTCTTCCATTTATTTGGAAGTCAGCCTAACATCCATATCATTGCTTTAGTGTCAACACCTTTTTCTGCATCACTGACATATTATTTTTATTTCACCTTTTTTTCCCTCTAGCCAAAAACAAAGTCATACCCTAAAACATCAGCACTTCTTGTTCTCTTCCATCCAACAAAAACCAAACGTAAAAGAAAATGGACTTTGATACTAGAAGCTGAGAGCAAGCTCTGTTTCTGGAGTTCTTAATGAAAAAAAAAAACAACTCATATTACACCACTTGTGAATTTATATGAATGACATAATGGAGCAGAAGTTATTTCTAATTCTTCACACTAGCATCATTTGTTTCTCCTGCTGTCACAGATCTAAAGAATGACTCACAATCTAATTTTCCTGAGCTCAGGCAAAACAAAACAAAACGAAATAAACAAAAAACCCCCACAAATATGTATGTTTGGCATTTCAAGTCACTATTCTGATGACTCCTTACATCTTTTTCCCCTTAATTCACACTTATTTTCTTGGTCATTAGTTTGATTTCTTAGAGCTTTAAAACTTTGATGCACTTACTATGTCATATCCATTGATCCTTATTTTCATGGGCAAAATTCATCCTTCGGCAACCTTGAGTACTACTTTCATTTGTTATCTATTCAATATTCATTGCATCTATTGTAATCTGAATCATGTTTAACTTCTCGCAGCAGATCAATGTGTTTGGTACATTAGATCCTTGGGGGAATGTAAAATATTTTGAAAAATAAAACTAACTAATATGACCTTCTTTGACTCTCCTAGGTCAGTGATTTTTAGCCTTGTCAGACTTGAAGTGAAATCCATAGACAATATGGCATCTTTGCCTCATAAAAAATCAATACAATGCCTTAACTTGTAATGCAGAAGAGAAAGAGAAGGCAGTAAAGTTATAACAAAATAATTTGTATTTTAATACACAGATACAGCATTCCATTTCTAGAAAACACAGTGAGGCAGTCATATGCTCACATATAAGCAGACTCACTTAGAATCCAACAATTGGAAATGCAGACTGGTATTGGTGTACTGTATTAAACTGGCAGTTCTAATTGCAGGTAACTCATGCACAGGTACACAATGCACAGGTAACATTGCAAACAATAATATGATCTTCGACAGTGGCGGATAACTCTTTAAAAAGCCCTGAATGACATCAACAAAAATAGTGTAGCAGACTTATTATTCAGTAGTTACCTTTTCTGGAAAGCTCCATATATGTTAAAACCACTCGTTCTGTTGAAGATGACTGTCAGAGCCTAGGAGAATGCTAACTTAACTGAAACTCTCCTGATCAGCAATCCCTGAATCTCTAAAAACAAGTGTCCTTCATAATCTTGCTAAAATTGTCGGTTCTAGAAAGTTGTTCTAAAATAGAACCTATTCTGTTTCCTTTAACCTGAATAATATTTAATCAAATTTTAAATTTCCTTTTTGATTACAGAAGGTGGAATGTAAAAAAAAGAGTTTATGAGTGGTTGATTAATGTAAATATTTGCCACATTCAGACAGAAATGCAATATGTAATAATTTAAAATATACACTAATTTAATATGTATTTTTTGAGTGTCTACTCTATTTCAGACCCATTTAATGTGCTCTTAGAGGAATAAGTCCTACAACTATACACTGGGCCAGTACTCAGTCACATAGGATCGGAAATTAGTGGTTTCTCAAGAAGACAGTGCAAATTTATTTTTCTGGTAGAAATGCAATCCATTAAACACCAGAGAGTGTAATTAGTATCTATAATTATTTTCTTTTAGTATTCCAAGTTATTTCCATTTTTCTAAGCATCTATTTGTCAAAGTTTAAAAATGTGTTTAAATAACAAGATCTTCATTTACAACATTTACAATGTTATAGGCACACAGCATCACAAAGCCAAAGTATTTATGGTAAATGCTTTAATAATGGAATGTGTACTGAAAAACTTCTGTTGAAGTTCCCTATCTATTCTCTTAATAGATTCAATGCCGTTATATGCCAAGGAAGCTCCTGTAATATAATTTAAACAAAACAAAGCAAAGCATTTTTTAAAATTTACTTTTTAAGGAACATTTAGCTTACTAAGTTATATCAGTTCTTTGTGTTATAAATAGATATTGCTTGCAATTCACATCTGACAAGCATTTTCAATATTATTCACGATGAAACTGATAATATTTTGTGAACTGAAGGTCAGGAGCTTTGCCGAAGTTTGCAGTTGAACTCAAGAAAAATGTAACTATACCAATGAGGACTGCATAATTCAATATAGACTTATAATTAATAAAATTGCTAATTAATATTAAAATAACATTTCTTCTGCTATAAATGCTGGTGAAGTGTTAGATTCTACTAGACTGATCTTCACTCCTTTACAGCCTCTTATCAAACTTCTGGAATTGAGAGGCCACTCTGATCACAAGCATTCACCCTTCCCCTTTGGTTACCATGGGTGTGATTACCAGCATGGGTCTCTTCTGGCCCTTATCCAAGAGGCTTTTTAGTTCTACAAGTGGCAAAATGTCCTCTTCTCAGTCACATAGCCCCAAATATGCATGTGGGGACAGAAGCCATGGAAAGACCTTCTGAACAAGAACTTGTCTTAAATGAGTTCATTCACTGAACCCTCCAGTTCTAGACCCTGAGAAAAGCAAGTCAGGTGTTTGAATTCTGCTGCTTTCATCTTTCAAGCCCAACAGCTTTTCAGAGAATTCTAAGGCCACTTAACTTCTGTCCTTGTCCTTTTTACTATAGTAAGACTAAAACCAGTTTTACAAAAACCAAACAAAACAAAGCAACAAAACAAAACAAAACAAAACCCACATGTATTTACTTGATTAGCTCAGGATAATATTGAAATAGTCTATAAATTCAAAACCTCCATTTAAAAGCAGAAACTATTCAGTAAATACACTGCTTAACAGGTGTTTTCTGCTTTGGGTACTGAGAGAGTTAATATTCATTTTAGACCACAGAAAGTCAGAAAACAATTTCTCTATCTGGCGTTACTTTTTAACTTTAGATTAGAAGAACTGAACCCCATGATAAATAAATTCTATGTATTTTACTAAAACATTAATTTAGCGCTATAAAGAGGTCATAGATGAATACGCATGTATTATTTTACAGGACAGAGCAGAAACTATGATGGATGTATTTCTGTTCTCAAGGTATTTCCATTCTAGAGAGAAAGAGATATAGACACATGTTTTCAGCACAAGTAATTACAGAAGTTCTTAAGAGGGAGAGAATATTGGTGTCAGGAGTGTTACAAAGAAGTGCCATCTTACGAAGAATGATTTCAGAATGTGATAAGAAGAATAGGTCACAACAGGCAGAAATAAAAGCAACTGCAAAGAGATAAACCATTGCCATACTGATAATTAGAAAATATAATCTGGCAAATATAAGTGTGGTTATAGTGAAAATTGAACTGTATAATAAAATTGGAATTTTGAAAGAAAATGGAAGACGTGTGGTTACAATATACTTGAGGACTGGTGAAGAGTACGATCTGCCTAAGAGGATTTAAAAACATTGACTGGAAGGGATAATTGGAGTCTTCTCTGAAGTCCCACTAAGAAACTGAAACTTATCTCATAGATATCCTTCAAGGAAAGTCACTAAAGAATGATAAATATGAGCAGTAACTGTGAGGAGAACAGAAAAGATGAGGATAACCTAGCTATAGACAGCTGTTATATATCAGACTATAATTAATTCATTGATAATGGAAAGATGAAAACTTTGAGTCACAAAACAAAAAGGTAACAGAAAAAGTTAGGTAAAATCAGTAAGGAAATGATCAGACATTACTGACAACAATTTGTTATGTTGCATTACACCATACCACTTTATCAACACTGGCAATACCTCAAAACACCTGAGGAATCTCAACAGAGCCAACAGGCTTCTTTGCTCCAAAGTATTAAAACTTTCCTTGTTTGTTTGTTTGTTTTTGTTTTGTTTTGTTTATTTTTTTATTTTTGTCTGATCACTTTAAAATAGCAGGCATGTATTAGTAATCAGATAAAGGTGAAAATGTAAACCTGTGTAAGGGAGTAAAAAATATTATACTGACATGAAGCTGACTTCACAAATAAGAAAATGAAATTGACAAGATTGTTTTTTATGCTTCATATTCCAATTAAGAAAGTTATAGGATAGGGGGGCGGAGCAAGATGGCGGAGGAGTAGGAGACCTGGATTTCGTCTGGTCCTAGGAATTCAGCTGGATAGGGATCACACCATTCTGAACACCTACAAACTCAACAAGAGATCGAAGAAAAGAAGAGCAACAACTCTCTCATCAGAAAAGCGACCACTTTCTGGAAGGTAGGACGTGCGGAGAAGTGAATCCGAGGCGATATTCGGGAGGATAGACGGCGGGGGAGGGGCCTCCGGCGGCCGCTTTTGGCAAGTGATAGAGCCGCGGAGCACAAAATCGGAACTTTTAAAAGTCTGCTCCGCTCAGGGACGTCACTCTGGTGGCTAAGCAGGGGGTGGAACCCTCCGAGACAGTGTGGTCTCAGGACCCTCGGGGTCACAGAAAGACCGGGGGTGCCTGAGTGTGGCAGAGCTCCCAGGTATCGGAGCAGGGAAGCCGGCTGCAGAGGCGGAGCCCAGGCGCGGGCTCTCAGCTCGGGGTTGCCATAAACCGTGATCCGCGGCACAGTCGGGCCACTGCTCCTCCAGCAGGGTCCCAACAAGCGGCAGATCCGGGGAGACTCACCTTCCTCCCCTGGGAGGAGCCCCGCGGGAGTGTGCTGCAGGGATCTGCTGGGTTTGGAGACTCCACCCGGGGTCGGGTGCCAGAGATAGAAACGCGCGGTCACAGGCCGGGTGAGCACGGAGTGCGGCTGGAGACCGGGGAGACGGGAGTGACTGACGGCTTTTCTCTGGGGGCTCACTGAGAAGCGGGGCCCCGAGTTCTCGGCTCCTCCGCGGCGGAGATTGGGAGGCCGCCATTTTCACTCTCCGCCTCCAAAGCTGTACGGAAAGCTCACAGGGAACAAAAGCCCTGGAGAGCAAACCTGAGCAGATTACTTAGCTGGGAGGGGGCAAGGGCGGGGCAATTCTGCCTCCGGCAAAGACATTTGGAAACCACGGCAACAGGCCCCTTCTGAGAAGATCAGCGAGAACAGCCAGCCAAGACCAAGTTTACCCATCAATGAGAACGGCAGAACTCCAGCTCTAGGGGACTACTGCACATAGAATTCATGGCTTTTTTACCATGATTCTGTAGTCTTTCAAAGTTAATTTTTTTTTTAACTGTCTTTTTTTCTTTTTGAATTTTTCTTTTTCCCTTTTTCAACCAACATCTTATCAATCCCTTTTTTTTTAAAAAAAAAATTTTTATTTTTCATTTTTAGAGTCATATTCTATCCCTTCATAGTAGTTACCCGTATTTTTGGCTTATATATATAAGTTGTTCTCTCTTTAAAATTTTGAGATAGTTTCTTCTAACAGATCAAAATATACCCTAAATCTCTAGTATATGGTGTTTTCTATTCCCCTGCCTGATCACATCCTCTCCCTTGTTTTTTTCTTTTTTTAAATCCTCTTCTTTCTTTTTTCAAACAACTTCTTATCACTTCCTTTTATAAAATTTTTTATAATTTCCATCTTTACAGTCATATTCCATCCCTTCATCATATCAACCCTTATTTTTGTACATATATAAGCTTTTCTTTCTTTAAAATTTTGGGAGGCACTTTCTTCTAAAAGACCAAAATACACCCCAAATCTAGTGTGTGGCACTGATCTATATACCAGCCTGATCATATTTGATCACATTCTGGTTTTTTTGTTGTTGTTGTTTTGTTTTGTTTGTTTTTGTTTTTATCTTTATCTTTTTCTTTTTTTTCTTTTTCTTTTTTCTCTCTTTCCCTTTCTTTTCCCACTGCTTCAGGTTTTTTCTGATTTGTTTAGAGTGTATTTTCTGGGGACGTTGTTACTCTGCTAGCATTTTGTTCTCTCATTAATCTATTCTCCTCTGCACAAAATGACAAGACGGAAAAAATCACCTCAACAAAAAGAACAAGAGGTAGTACCGACTGCCAGGGACCTACTCAACACGGACATTAGTACGATGTCAGATCTAGAGTTCAGAATCATCACTTTAAAGATACTAGCTGGGCTTGAAAAAAATATGGAAGTTATTAGAGAAACCCTTTCTGAAGAAGTAAAAGAACTAAAATCCAACCAAGTAGAAATCAAAAAGGCTATTAATGAGGTTCAATAAAAAATGGGGGCGCTAACTGCTAGAATAAATGAGGCAGAAGAGAGAATCAGTAATATAGAAGATGAAATGATGGAAAATAAAGAAGCTGAGAAAAAGAGAGATAAACAACTACTGGATCATGAGGGCAGAATTCGAGAGATGAGCGATACCATAAGACGAAACAACATTAGAATAATTGGGATCCCAGAAGAAGAAGAAAGAGAGAGAGGGGCAGAAGGTATAATGGAGCAAATTAGAGCAGAGAACTTCCCTAATTTGGGGAAGGAAACAGGCATCAAAATCCAGGAAGCACAGAGAACCCCTCTCAAAATCAATAAAAATAGGTCAACACCCTGACATCTAATAGTAAAACTTACGAGTCTCATAGACAAAGAGAAAATCCTGAGAGCAGCTCGGGAGAAGAGATCTGTAACCTACAAGGGTAGAAACATTAGATTGGCAACAGACCTATCCACAGAGACCTGACAGGCCAGAAAGGACTGGCAGGATATATTCAGAGCACTAAATGAGAAAAATATGCAGCCAAGAATACTCTATCCAGCTAGGCTGTCATTGAAAATTGAAGGAGAGATAAAAAGCTTCCAGGACAAACAAAAACTAAAGGAATTTGCAAACACAAAACCAGCCCTACAGGAAATCTTGAAAGGGGTCCTTTAAGCAAAGAGAGAGCCTAAAAGCAACATAGACCAGAAAGGAACACAGACAATATACGGTAACAGTCACCTTACAGGCAATACAATGGCACTAAATTCCTATCTTTCAATAGTTACCCTGAATGTAAATGGGCTCAATGCCCCAATCAAAAGACACAGGCTATCAGACTGGATTAAAAAACAAGACCCATCGATATGCTGTCTGCAAGAGACTCATTTTCGACCCAAAGACAGCCCCAGATTGAAAGTGAGGGGGTGGAAAACCATTTACCATGCTAATGGACACCAAAAGAGAGCTGGGGTGGCAATCCTTATATCAGACAAATTAGATTTTAAACCAAAGACTGTAATAAGAGATGAGGAAGGACACTATATCCTACTTAAAGGATCTATCCAACAAGAAGATCTAACAATTGTAAATATCTATGCCCCTAACATGGGAGCAGCCAATTATATAAGCCAATTAATAACAAAAGCAAAGAAACACATCGACAACAATACAATAATAGTGGGGACTTTAACACCCCCCTCACTGAAATGGACAGATCGTCTAAGCAAAAGATCAACAAGGAAATAAAGACTTTAAATGACACACTGGACCAAATGGACTTTACAGACATATTCAGAACATTCCACCCCAAAGCAACGGAATACACATTCTTTTCTAGTGCCCATGGAACATTCTCTAGAATAGATCACATCCTAGGTCATAAATCAGGTCTCAACTGGTACCAAAAGATTGGAATCATTCCCTGCCTATTTTCAGACCACAATGCTTTGAAACTAGAGCTCAATCACAAGACAAAAGTCAGAAAGAACTCAAATACATGGAGGCTAAAGAGCATCCTACTGAAGAACGAATGGGTCAACCAGGAAATTAAAGAAGAATTAAAAAAATACATGGAAACCAATGAAAATGAAAACACAACTATTCAAAATCTTTGGGATGCAGCAAAGGCAGTCCTAAGAGGAAAGTATATAGCAATACAAGCCTTTCTCAAGAAGCAAGAAAGGTCTCAAGTACACAACCTAACCCTACACCTAAAGGAGCTGGAGAAAGAACAGCAAATAAAGCCTAAACCCAGCAGGAGAAGAGAAATAATAAAGATCAGAGCAGAAATCAATGAAATAGAAACTAAAAGAACAGTAGAACAGATCAACGAAACTAGGAGCTGGTTCTTTGAAAGAATTAACAAGATTGATAAGCCCCTGGCCAGACTTATCAAAAAGAGAAGAGAAATGACCCAAATCAACAAAATCATGAATGAAAGAGGAGAGATCACAACCAACACCAAAGAAATACAAACAATTCTAAGAACATATTATGAGCAACTCTATGCCAGCAAATTAAATAACCTGGAAGAAATGGATGCATTCCTAGAGATGTACCAACTACCAAAACTGAACCAGGATGAAATAGAAAACCTGAACAGACCTATAACCACTAAGGAAATTGAAGCAGTCATCAAAAATCTCCCAACAAACAAAAGCCCAGGGCCAGATGGCTTCCCAGGGGAATTCTACCAAACATTTCAAGAAGAATGAATACCTATTCTTCTGAAACTGTTCCAAAAAATAGAAATGGAAGGAAAACTTCCAAACTCATTTTATGAGGCCAGCATTACCTTGATCCCAAAACCAGACAAAGACCCCATCAAAAAGGAGAATTACAGACCAATATCCCTGATGAACATGGATGCAAAAATTCTCACCAAAATACTAGCCAATAGGATCCAACAGCACATTAAAAGGATTATTCACCAGGACCAAGTGGGATTTATCCCTGGGCTGCAAGGTTGGTTCAACATCCACAAATCAATCAACGTGATACAATACATTAACAAAAAAAAGAACAAGAACCATATGATCCTCTCAATAGATGCAGAAAAAGCATTTGACAAAGTACAGCATCCTTTCTTGATCAAAACTCTTCAGAGTATAGGCATAGAGGGTACATACCTCAATATCATAAAAGCCATCTATGAAAAATCTACAGCAAATATCAATCTTAATGGGGAAAAACTGAGAGCTTTCCCCCCAAGGTCAGGAACGCGGCAGGGATGTCCACTATCACCACTGCTATTCAACATAGTATTGGAAGTCCTAGCCACAGCAATCAGACAACAAAAAGAAATAAAAGGCATCCAAATCAGCAAAGAAGAAGTCAAACTCTCACTCTTTGCATATGATATGATACTTTATGTGGAAAACATAAGGCTCCACCCCAAAACTGCTAGAACTCATACAGGAATTCAGTCAAGTGGCAGGATATAAAATCAATGCACAGAAATCAGTGGCATTCCTATACACCAAGAACAAGACAGAAGAAAGAGAAATTAAGGAGTCAATCCCATTTACAATTGCACCCAAAACCATAAGATACCTAGGAATAAATCTAACCAAAGAGACAAAGGATCTGTACTCAGAAAACTAGAAAATACTCATGAAAGAAATTGAGGCAGACACAAAGAAATGGAAAAACGTTCCATGCTCATGGATTGGAAGAACAAATATTGTGAAGATGTCAATGCTACCTAGAGCAATCTACACATTCAATGCAATCCCCATCAAAATACCATCCACTTTTTTCAAAGAAATGAAACAAATAATCCTAAAATTTGTATGGAACCAGAAAAGACCCCGCATAGCCAGAGGAATGTTGAAAAAGAAAAGCAAAGTGGGCGGCATCACAATTCCAGACTTCCAGCTCTATTACAAAACTGTCATCATCAAGACAGTATGGTACTGGCACAAAAACAGGCACATAGATCAATGGAACAGAATAGAGAGCCCAGAAATGGACCCTCAACTCTATGGTCAACTCATCTTTGACAAAGCAGGAAAGAATGTCCAATGGAACAAAGACAGTCTCTTCAACAAATGGTGTTGGGAAAATTGGATAGCCACATGCAGAAGAATGAAACTGGACCATTTCCTTACACCACACACAAAAATAGACTCAAGATGGTTGAAAGACCTCAATGTGAGACAGGAGTCCATCAAAATTCTAAAGGAGAACACAGGCAGCAACCTCTTTGACCTCAGCCGAAGCAACTTCTTCCTAGAAACATCGCCAAAGGCAAGGGAAGCAAGGGCAAAAATGAACTATTGGGACTTCATCAAGATAAAAAGCTTTTGCAAAGCAAAGGAAACAGTCAACAAAACCAAAAGACAACCGACAGAATGGGAGAAGATATTTGCAAATGACATATCAGATAAAGGGCTAGTATCCAAAATCTATAAAGAAGTCATCAAACTCAACACCCAAAGAACAAAGAATCCAATCAAGAAATGGGCAGAAGACATGAACAGACATTTTTCCAAAGAAGACATCCAAATGGCCAACAGACACATGAAAAAGTGCTCAATATCGCTCGGCATCAGGGAAATCCAAATCAAAACCTCAATGAGATACCACTTCACACCAGTCAGAATGGCTAAAATTAACAAGTCAGGAAATGACAGATGTTGGCGGGGATGCGGAGAAAGGGGAACCCTCCTACACTGTTGGTGGGAATGCAAGCTGGTGCAGCCACTCTGGAAAGCTGTATGGAGGTTCCTCAAAAAGTTGAAAATAGAGCTACCATATGATCCAGCAATTGCACTACTGGGTATTTACCCCAAAGATACAAAAGTAGGGATCCGAAGGGGTACGTGCACCCCGTTGTTTATAGCAGCAATGTCCACAATAGCCAAACTGTGGAAAGAGCCAAGATGTCCATCAACAGATGAATGGTTAAAGAAGAGGTGGTATATATATACAATGGAATATTATGCAGCCATCAAAAGGAATGAGATCTTGCCATTTGCAACGACGTGGATGGAACTGGAGGGTATTATGTTGAGTGAAATAAGTCAAACAGAGAAAGACATGTATCATATGATCTCACTGATATGAGGAATTCTTAATCTAGGAAACAAACTGAGGGTTGCTGGAGTGGGGGGTGGGGTGGGAGGGATGGGGTGACTGGGTGATAGACACTGTGGAGGGTATGTGCTCTGGTAAGCGCTGTGAATTGTGCAAGACTGTTGAATCTCCGATCTGTACCTCTGAAACAAATAATGCAATATATGTTAAGGAAAAAAAAAAAAAGAAGAAGAAGAAGGTAGTGGGAGGGGAAGAATGAAGCGGGGGAAATCGGAGGGGTAGACGAACCATGAGAGACGATGGACTCTGAAAAACAAACAGGGTTCTAGAGGGGAGGAGGGTGGGAGGATGGGTTAGCCTGGTGGTAGGTATTGAGGAGGGCACATTCTGCGTGGAGCACTGGGTGTTATGCACAAACAATGAATCATGGAACACTTCATCTAAAACTAATGATGTAATGTATGGGGATTAACATAGGAATAAAAAAAAAAAAAAGAAAGTTATAGGATAGGGGCGCCTGGGTGGCTCAGTCATTAAGCCTCTGCCTTCAGCTCAGGTCATGATCCCGGAATCCAGGGATCGAGCCCCACATTGGGCTCCCTGCTCGACGGGGACCCTGCTTCTCCTTCTGACCCTTCCCCCTCTCATGCTCTTTCTCTCACTCTCTCTCTCAAATAAATAAAATAAAATCTTTAAAAAAAAAGTTATAGGATACAATTGAATGGCCTAAATGGAAAGCTTTTTGTCCTTAATTTCTATACATCAAGATGTTTTGAAATTAAGGGAGATTCTTAATTGCTTTCTTATATTTGTGCTTGTATGTTTTCTGCAAACACAAAATGGAGCAATTAAAAAGGCAAAGTTTACCTTAGATTTATTAATAAACACTGACTACAATAATTTATTAGTTTCTATCCCTGCCAAATTTGGTGGGGGCAAATATATATGTGATCTGGCAAGGGAGGTGCTAAAGACTAAAAAGAAATAATCAGGATTATTAAACCCAATAGCGTAGGTGAGAACAGAGGACATATGCACAAGAATCAGGATGGCTAGTTGGGTGATATTTTTCAGAGGGGACTCAAGCATTGTCTGTTCAGACTAAACAACGTCTCAAGTCACTTTTAAAACTAAGAGTCTATAATTCCATTCTGTCAAGAACAATATTTGTCTCTTAATACACTAAGTATTGAACTTTCTTCATTCTAACTGGCTTGCATTTAAGGCTGGGTGAATGAACTTGGAAGTACACATTTGTTTCAATATTGCATCATGGACTGGGCCTAATCAGGTTCTTAATCTAGTGATAAGTGAGAAACCTTTATTCAATGGACTATAATTGGACTCAGATTAGTTTTGGTTACTATTTGGTTAGGTAGCTCCTTCATAAATTCAATTGATGATGCTGATGGGGTAGCCGATTTAAGTACTGTATTGATTTTTACACTAATGTGGCTTCCAAAAGGGGAAACTTATGTGTGTTCAATAATGGATAAGGAAGCAAACTCTTATTCATCCATCATTTCCTGATGAACAAGGTGACTCAGGTATTCTCAATGAAAAGGGAGTAGAGAAACATAACAAATGTACAGTTTAGGGTACTAAAAAGAATTCAAGACACAACACCGATCTTCTCACTAAGAATTATATTGCCGTTAGTATTGCATTCTCGGGGTGGAGGATGGAATAAAACATTAAAAAGTAACACTTGCAAATAAATTCATTTACTTTTCTTAGCAAGCCGTAGAAAATGACCAAAATTTGAACTACTGAGAACAGTTTGCCAAATGATGTGAGTTTTTAGTTTCTTAACTAAAATTAATAGGTAAAACTTTAAAATGAACATATTTTCACTTAATGATATTTATGTTGCTTTTGTACAAATGACAAGTAAATCATATAGATTGTTTTTAGAAAGTTGTTTATCCTTGCTTTTCTATTACCTCTCTGAATCTGTTCGACCTCTCTTTTCACACCCTCTGCCATCAAAGAATAACATAAAGAAATCATTTACTTAAGAACAATTAAGAAATGATAATAAAAGATAGAGATGGAAGGCTGAAGGTTTAGTGAGGAATTATGTTGTTATGATCTAGATTCAAGTTTAAAGGCCATCACTTAGTAATTAACTCTGTGATATTGGGTAATTTCCTCATTTGCAGAGTGAGCATTCTGAACTAGATGTTTTCAAAATTCCTTTGTAGTTTTAACATTACGTGAAATATTTTTGTCTATAACATGTGGAAGATAACGTTTATTTTTCATAATTCTATACTTCTCTTTCCCTCACTTTTTAAACCTAAATGTTGACTTACTTCTTATTCCATTTAGTAAATATCTGCTATATTTATACCTTCTTCTCAGTCTTCCGCTTACTCCAACACCTTAGATTATGATTCACTTCTTTCCATTTATACCACCATATCTTTAATTCAAGCTCCTGTAAATGGTAAGAACTACAGTGTCTCTAAAGCAATGTCTAAATTGAAGAACACTTTATTTATTTTTATTTATTTGACAGAGAGAGAGACAGCGAGAGAGGGAACACAAGCAGGGGGAGTAGGAGAGGGAGAAGCAGGCTTCCTGCTGAGCAGGGAGCCAGATGCGGGGCTCGATCCCAGGACCCCGAGATAATGACCTGAGCTGAAGGCAGCTGCTTAACAGTTGACCCCCCCAGGTGCCCCAACACTTTATTATTTTGAATAAGTGTCAGCAAAATTGTGTTTGAGCCACAATCTATCTATAGGAAGAAACTTGGCTTACTTTATTTCACTCTGATTCAAAATGTTTTTGAGTCAAAGCAGATATTGTCCAATTCAAAGCAATCTTTGAGCCTGAGTAGTACTTATAGCTAACTTTAGTCCTTTAGCCGCTAAAAACTGTATGGTCTGGCTCTCCCTCTTGTCTTCCTATTTCTCTCTTTTGTTTTTCTATTCCTTGCGTGTTGTACTATTGCTGTACTTTGCAAGGGAGAGTGGGAGCAGTTTTGTTACAGGAATGGTGCCATGTTTACTAGCCCAGGGTTACCTACTCATACCTCATGGAGGAATATCCATGAGCCCTCTGATGTAGACTGTGTGCTAATTGAGAGGTCCATCACCATAATGAGGTTGTAAAACAAAAATATATATATATACTATATTATAATATATATAATGTATATATATAACATATAAAATATATAAAGGTCTGTGATTTTACCCTACTCCTAGAACTAATAAGTAAATCTAGATACTGGCAGAAGATACAAGACTTCTGGTTTAGAGACAGAGGACTTTATTACACAGCAGCAGGCAGCATGAGTTTCACGTTTGCATCAGTTCTTCTTGCCTGAGGGGATGAGCTGCCCAGGTGGCTACCAGGCACACAGTGGGTTTGAGTAACAGCTAAGTTTAGGAAACCCCTATCTTTTAAAGTTTCTAACAAACCTTTCAGACCTTTGTCATGGAGGGTACATCATCTTTATTATCCTGAACAGTGAACAAATATGGAGATGGAGATATTTGGATGCAGATCCTGGATGGAGACACTATCTTCTCAGGCTGTTTGCTAAAAAAAAAAAAAAATTCCTTGAAAAGATAGTCTGGAATAAAAAGCTGTCACAAGATATACAGAAATGTGAGAGACCAATGGAGAATTATCTCCCAACAATGTCAAAAATCCTAATGGCTAATATTATATGAACTATCCTATCTCCTAGTAACATTACCTTTGTGACTAGGAGATAAAATATCTCCTATCAGAGATAGGAATCTTTGTTCCCCAGGACAGTATGAGAAAAGGGTCAGAAAGAGGCCCAGAATTAATGCTTTTAGGACTCTCTTCACAGAAATAATGTACGTGGAATATGAGGAGAAAGTATTCTTTAGCAAAAGCAGGAATTGTTTTAGAAAGCTTAAAATGTTTAACCTGAAGAAGTAAATATTTTTAGTAGTGAGTGTACTGGTTGTTACTTTTTAATTGTTTGGATGAATAAGGGGGTCACCTTATTTGATCTTACTGTGGGACAAATTTTTGTTTAGTACTGGGCAGTAGATCAAAAGTTATTGAGTACTGAATGCATAGCAGATCATAGCTGTTGTGGTTTATGTATGTATCTCATTTAAGGTTCATCATGACCCCATAATTTCGGCATTATTTATTTCTTACTTATTGTACTGTCTCTTGGAAGAAAAAAGGCCTCTCCAAATATTAATATTCCCAAGAGTTAGAGCATGAGTCCTCAGAGGACGGCAAACTCTGCAAATTTGAAGGTTTTTAAACTGTGGTCATGAACCAATGTCCTTAATGAGTAAGACAAGGAAGAAGGAGAGATGAACTCCTTGAGTCTTTATTTGACATTAGTATCTCATTCATCTTCATTCAGAAGACCCATAATTACCCATAAAATGATACCAGACATTTTTTCCTGTAAAATATTTCCTAAGCTAATCCAAATGCATGCCTTTGAATGCTTTAAAAGTATAAAAAGGTGAAGATAAAAATTTTAATAACCAAACCATTACACCTATTAACATAAAATAAAATTAGCTGCCCAGATGTCCTATCAAGGGAACTGGTTCTTCAGACACTAAAAAGCAGTAGTATATCAGGACAACATATTTGACGGAATCAAAAAATACTTAGAAATACCAAGATCTCATATTATATAGGAGAAGGTATCTTGAATATTGCCATATATCTTATAAAAATAAAAACAACAAAAGTGACCAAAAGTGGATATTGAATTATGTATCCAACAAACAACTATTTAAGTAAAGCAATATAATTGGACAGAGATTTATAAGTAACAGCCAATAATTCCAGGGGAACCTGTATGCAGATACTGAAACACATTACACTATGGTTCCCTCCTCTCCTGCATGTTCCATCTACATTTCCTATTGCTTTGTAAACCCCTCAGCTTTATCCTCTGACATGTCATCATAATAAAACTGAGACTTCCTAATTGATTCCAACCTCCCAATGCCATTTACACTGGAAAATGCCCACGGGAAAAATTTCTATCAAATTGGATGTCACTGAATGAAGTTCTCTTCTTTCATGGGTTGAAATCCCTCCAGATTCTGAATGTTTTTATTGCTTCCCATGTTTTCAAATATTTGCCTTTTATATTTTGTCCAGAGTATATATTTTATCTGCCAGAAGGGTTAATCTAAGACAATATAGACTGCCGTTATGTGATCAGAAATGCTCTTGCATATATTATTTTACATCAGTTGTCCTTGTAATCATAGCAAATATACAATTTGTATTCATTTTTTCACTTAATTATCAAGTTAATAAGCTATTTTATCCACTATTGTAATGTAGCCATTTCTCTAATATTTAATGATTACCTTGTTTTTAGTTTCTGTTTTGCTTCTCTTTGCAGTATAGAATAAAAGATTAAAAATTGCACACTATTTCCATTTTTCATTCCTTATCATCATTTTCCCCTTTTCTGCCAATGCACTCTCCACAACTTCTCCAAGAAATAGTTTAATTCACATTAACCCAAGTGCAGGGTTTGTGCCATTTCTCTTATTTGGAATCCCCTCTCACCTTCTTGATACTCATGTCAGACTACCTTTTCACTCAGATTTATTTCCAGCACTCTATATTTTTAATTACCCTTCCCTATCAATAACTTGTTTCATTCATTACAATTTATCTATCATTTTATGCATCTGTTTTTTTTTTAAGTGGTTATTTGGTTTCTACTATTACCAAGACTGTTTTAGATATCAGGAGGACTCGAAGACTAATCAAGCAATAATACTGTTGTCAAGGATATGAGATCAGTATCTGCATGTTTGAGACTGTAGGTAACATAATAATGACAAAGTGATTTAAACAAAAATGAAATGTATTATATCACATAACTTAAAGTCTGCAAGTAGGGTCAGTTACAAAAATTTAAATAGTTCTATTTTTGGAGTTATTGATAATTAAAAAAAATTTCCAGTGAGTTCTTTCTTGTTAAGGATTTTTTTTTAAAATTTTCAGTTAATAAAGATTTCTCATTTGTACAGTAATTGAAGAGCTAACAGAAAATCCATTTGTGATGTAAATAAAGCTTGCTATTTTCTCTACCTTCATTTCTTATCCTGTCTTATTTTTAAAAATCTTAAAATTTCGTTTATGAAAACAGTTTATTTTGTTCAGATGTACTTAAGATCCCTAGTAAACTAAATGATTCAGAAGTTTTGTCTACAGAAAAAGTATACCATAGAGTCAAATATATCTGATAAAACATATTTTGAAATCACCTCTTAAGGACAGCATTAATTCCCAAAGAATGAGGAATTATTTTATTCAATCAGTATTATTTAAGCCTCTACTATGGGCAGACATTGCTCTATTCATTGGACTTCCTAGTGATGCAGATATTGCCTCCCATGTTTTCAAATATTTGCTTTTTATATTTTGTCCAGAGTATATATTTTATCTGTCAGAAGGGTTAATCTAAGACAATGTAGACTGCCGTTATGTGAGCAGAAGTGCTCTTGCATATATTATTTTACACCAGTTGTCCTTGTAATTGTAGCAAATATATGAGGGGGGACAATATACATGTCATATACAGCAGAGACTATCACAAACAATACTGCAAAAGGGATGGCAAAATACTTTGAAATTTTTATAATGTTGTAGATATGTAAATAGTATGGGGTACCAATCGATTTAAAAGTCAGAAAAACTATTATCTAATTCAATTCTAGAATTAACCAACTGTCTCTTGGTAGGTACTTATACTTCTATGAACCTATGCCTATTTCGTTAAAAAAGAGACCCAAATTGTGCCCTTGAGTCCTTTACATGGTTTTATTATAATAAATGAGACACTATATTATGTAGTACTGTTTAGAAAAATACAGTATAATATGAAATCATTTATTTTAATTATCATTATTTTTTTGTTTGTAATCTAGCATTTATTTTCATAATGCCTATGGAATTTTGAGTAACTTTTGCCTGCACATTACCTCATATTTTCTCTTATTTTAAGTGAAGACCATCTCCTATTTCTTATTACATAGACCCAGACCTCACATCAATCTCTACAGTCATACAGAACTTTAAAACTAAAGCAACCACAAAGAGCAAAAGTAAAAAGAAACTAAATTTATAGTGTTCTATCCATTGCAGACATTTATTTCAATTGTATTTATGCTCAACTTGCTGAAGAAATCTTGCCATTGAAAAATAAGTCAACAGAGTCTAGCTTGTTTTCAACCACAATGAGTTGGGGAAAGAACAATGGTTTCTGACGAGAGAGAGAGAATCTATCATTTTCAGCTGACAAAATCTATTGAGAGAACTGCCCACCTTAATTGGATTCTTCAGGACATGGACATTCCACATACAACACTTGAAATATCACATGATTATGAGTCAATGTGAAAAATAATGAAAACTTATTTTACATCTATTAATAAAATTACACCAAGAAATCTTCACTGGTGTCAGGCAAGACAGAGTAGGATCCTGTCATGTCTGTTGATCTTTATGACTTAAGTATGCTTTATGCATTACTGATACTTTTTTAAAAAAAGATTTATTTATTTATCTGAGAAAGAGAGAGAGAGCCAGTGAGCGAGGGCATGAGCAGGAGAGGTAGGGGGGAGGGAGAGAGAATCTCAAGCAGACTCCGGGCTGAGCAAGGAACCTAAGGCATGGCTTGACCTCAGGACCCCCAGGATCATGACCTGAGCCAAAACCAAGAGTCGGAGGCTTAAATGACTGTGCCACCGAGGTGCCCCTATACTTTTTTTGATAGATGGATCATTTTCTATTTCCCATGAAGTGTAATTGCAGATATTCCTTGAGTCTTTCTCGGGTGTACATTTTTCACTTTCAAAATTGAGTCTTCTCTCTGCCATGCACAGGAAGAAGACACCCTTTTAGCAGAGCCAGCGTAAGTGTGCCTGACAGCTGGGATTCATGAAGATACAAGAATTAATACCAAAAACACCCTCAGAGCATCTTGCGTTGTCTATTATTGATACCTGGCAAAACACCTGATTTGTTTGTCTTTGTTCATGGTTTTGTACTATGAGCTTATTTCTCTCTCCCATAGGGGCTATGTTGTGTTTTAAAAACTGACATGATTATAATTGAGAATATCAAGAAGACTTCCATGATAAAGGAAGTTCGCTAGCTTCAAAATATTTGAGAAAACTTTAGCTATGGGGATTTGAATAGTAATGAAATCAAAGCACTGAATAAGTCCTGAAAACTACAAACCCTTGTACAGAGTCAACAAAAACATGGTTTATCTTTCAGAGGAGAAATTCCAGTGAAGTATATTGCACAATGGGATTTTCCCTCTAATCATCATTCTTTCAGTGATTCAATGATCATTCATGGGATACATGCTGTGAAAAGCTCTATGCAAAGTGGTGGGAATAGATCATTAAAAAGCTATAGTTCTTGCCCTCAAAGATCTCACAGTCTAGTAGAACAGGGAAGCTAAATGCTGTACAGTGTAGTGATGCTATTTTAATGTTTTCTTTCACGTATGAATTACATATAAAGCAAATTTGCAAAAGTCACCTAATAAATCAGAAGCTCTGAGGCGGGATTCCACCTTAATTATTTCTTGCAGTAATTCTGGGTACATTGCAAATATAAGTAATTACAGATATAAATTTCCCCAAAAAAGTGATTTGGACCCAAATTACAAGGAAGATGAGAGATCTCAAATCATATATTTAAAGTTTCCATTGATTATGACCTCTGTATTTTGCTTTAAAAATGCTTATTGTGATGTTTTTCTTGTTTCCATTACATCTAAAATATTATGTATTCCAACTTGCTTCTCTAGGATGAACATTAGAAAATGGCATTGTTCTATAAGGTGTGGTAAACCAAATGTGCTTATTTCTACAAGAAGATAAGCTATTTTGTATTATCTTTGAAGTAAACAAGTATATCTGTTGACAAAATAAATTTTCTTTTATGAAAATAAAACCAAAGACGGTGTCCGCTTCATATATATGAACAAAAGAATTATTCTTTGGAAATTAACTGAAATTTATATTGTTAGAAATGTTTTCCTGGGTTATCTTCTGTATACTGAAGTTTTAGAAAATGATTTTTTTCATAATAAAATCAGTAGTATTTAGTTTAATAAACTGTAAATAGAGAAAGTGATGTGATGTTCTTAGAAAAGCTGAAAAACAATTTTTGCAGGATTATTTTATTCTTTGATTATAAATATGATTCATGTACACTGTATACAAATATAAGAAGTTTAAGTGGAATTAAGAATGAAGGGGGGGAAATCGGAGGGGGAGATGAACCATGGGAGACTATGGACTCTGAGAAACAAACTGAGGATTCTAGAGGGGAGGGGGCTGGGAGGATGGGCTAGCCTGGTGATGGGTATTAAAGAGGGCATGTTCTGCATGGAGCACTGGGTGTTATAAGCAAATAATGAATCATGGAACACTACATCAAAAACTAATGATGTAATGTATGAGGATTAACATAACATAATAATAATAAAAAGAAAAAAAAAGAAAGTAATAATCTCACAACACAGCCAATCACTTAAAAATAATGATGAACTCATTTAAAAAAATTTTCCAGTACAGTTTTTAATAAAATTAAAGCTGCATAAAATGATGTTATGAATAAATTTTTAAAGAACTAGAAAACTTATTGGCAAATGTTGGGAGATTTTTGAATAAACGAATGATTGTAAACTACTGGTGGCACTTTAATTTTGAATAACATTTTTGGAAAGCTATATGGAGATGTTACAAGGTATACAAATATTTATACCTACCGACTCGACTGTATTTTACCTAAGAATTTAACTTTAGAAAATAATTAACCTAAGGCAAAAATTACTTGTAGATATTCATTTTGGTAAGGTAAGAACCACAACTTGGAAAATTCTAATGTTAATGAATGAAATACACTGTGGATGTTAAGAATCAAAATCATAAAGGTTGTGCCGAAACATTTTCTTAATGTTTTAGGAATAAAATGTAAGAGCCAGAGAATTAAAAACAAAAACTTTATGATTACAACTCTAAAATAAGTGTATGTATATATAGGCACATTAAAGATGGTGTTTTTGAATTAAGGTTTTTATCTAAAATTTATAATAGAATTCTTTTTCTTGATAGTATTAGTTGTAGTAGGGTTAGTAACATCAATAACATGTGAGTAGTAGAAGTGTCAAATATTAAAGTTTTTCTCTCTTGGATGTTTTCAATATAAGGAAACATTTACTAGTGGGAAAATTCAGATGGGAATATTTAATATCATAAGGTACTTTTTGTATCATTTGCATAGAGTATTGAAAAAATATCCATTGCCCTATATTCACGTAGGTACTTATCCTGGCCTCTTTATACACTCCTTCCAGCACCTGCATCAAGGCCACCGTAGCTCACTGTGAAAAGCACTAGAATCTGATCCAAGGACATCATCTTTTATTGCTTACAAAGCTACTGGTCCCTTCTTTTCTGGGAATTACAGTTTGAACACTTAATATTACATATACATATGTGTGATGTGAGTATGTATGTGTTTGTAGGTTTAATTGCCTCCTCTACCCCTACACACAATCATGTGGGGTGTTAGCTTAGGCTATCTGAAGGACATACAGTTTTTCTCTAAGAATCAGATCTCCTTTGGCTACCCACTGTATTTAGCACAAACTTTATTACCTGCAAAAAGGTCTTGGACAAGCCACCTCATACTTTCTCTAGCATGTTAGAATTAGTTTTGTAAGCCCAATCTAATCTGGGCATCTGCTTATTATGCAAAATTTTTGGCATTTAAAAATTGTGCTTGCTGTGTGATTAGCTAAGGACAGAGTTCAAATATGAATAAGTAACAGTTATTGAAGTTACAAAGATGATTTTACTATCTCCAAAAACTTGTTTTTCTAGATGGTATAATATGGCTTGTCTATTTCCTTCTCTCATCTTCCTTTTTCTTGTATTTTTTGATAATGAAAATAATTTTCCAAAATTCAATAATCTTTTGATTGGGAAATGCTGTTAGAAGAGAATATTATGGACTATATTATTATTTAGATCTCTCAGAAACAACTTAATTGATATATGTGAAAGATGGAACTTTTAAAATCTTAGGTGTGGTATTTACTATCTTAGTGACCTTCCTGAAGCCATTCGGTTTCTTTGAATCTCCATTTCCTTATAGTTCATAATACCTGAGCTAGTACCTCATTATCTTGAGGTAAGACCCAAAAATGGCATGTTTTAAGTGTTTTGAATACTGTAATAGTAATTCAAACTTTTCTATTAATGCTATCAATGAAAAAATAATTTCTACACTAAGAAATTAGCAATATTAAAATAATTATGTACAGAACTCTGCAAAATGGTATGTAAATCAAGTGAATTTTGATAAAAGGTGTCTTATATTCTTTTCTACACATCTCAGCAGTGAGAGAGAGAATCAAGTGACAAGGAAGAGGGAGGAGTAGTTGTGTTACAACTTAGTAAACTGAAGAAGCCAAAAATGGGGGAAAACTGGCATGAGAAACTCATATTTGTCTCACTGGTTTACAGAAAGTAATTGAGTAATAATAATTTATACTATAAGCAGTTTCCAAGGAGGCACAATTTGGATGGTTTATAGCTGAATACTATATGCTAAGACCCTAAAGCATGGGATACTGGAGAAAACTTGCCAACTTTACAATTTTATCTCATCAATCCTGTATTATCTTATGATGGGAACAAGTAAAAGGATTTAGATATGTACACGCAGATTTTTTTTCAGCCAGGAGGTAAAGTCTTCAAATTCAAAATCATGTCCAGTAGCATCATCTTCATATTGGTACTTACTCAGCAAGATATTAATGTATTCATTTTTTTATCTCTACACAGTATTATTAGCTATTCAAAGAAAAAATTGATATACACACAGAGCTGCTGCATTAAATTATCTGTAACCATATAGTTTGAAGCATTTGAGCCAATGCAGCCTAACAAAAATGTAAAACATTATTTTTAACTGCAAAATCATGTGTAAAATAGATATCCCTACATTTATACCACCCCTAACATTCAGTCTTTTACAGCCTATGCAACATATGTGTTCCTAAATATTATCATGATATATAAAATTCAATAAAAACCACATAGAAGAATTTAATAAAGATAACAACACTACTATAAACATTTTAAGTAGTTAAGTGGTACATAATGACTACAATAAATGTGGCACTTTACCTTGAAAAAAAGCTAAAGTTTGCTGGAGAAGTGGGTGTTTAGAAGTATTGCAGCTTTCGGCAATTATGAAGTGGTGGGAAAAAGGGTATCTGAAATGAGATGGATAATTTGTATCCCAAGAAGTGAGTAAGTGTCTCATAATACATGTATCAAACTGAGGTACTTAGCAGAGTTTGGAGGTCTGTGTGCCTGTGCCTGCCTTTTGTGTTATCTGTATCAGCCCAGTGCAACTAGGTGCATTTTTCTGCATTCATGCCCTGTTTATTCTGATGAAATGGTGCGTAAGAAAACACAAGAATCACATTATGTTAGAATTATTTCCTAATATATCACTTGCACTGGAAGAAAAAGGTGTTTTCAAAATAAACATTATGATGGAACTGACTGTGTGTGTGTGTGTGTGTGTGTGTGTGTGTGTGTGTGCGCGCGAGCGCGCGCGCGTGTGTCTATGTTTTAAGTCTATTGGAAATGTTCCTGGTAACAGATGAGTAAGTAAGATACCACTAGACCAACATTTCTACTGAAATAGCTAAATATCTGTACAGGAGAGATCTATGTAAAGGTACTGAAGAGTAAAGTGAAGCAGGCAGACTCTGGTGATGAGTCTACTCTCAAAGGAGGGATTTAGATAATTTCCAATTTTTGCTGCTTCTGAGTTGATAACAGAAGCAGTCATCATGCATGTAATGGCAACGGAAAAATTGCAGTCTTCCTGACCTAGGGAAAGAGGACAAAGTTGTAGATACAGGGCGCCTGGGTGGCTCAGTTGGTTAAGCAACTGCTTTCGGCTCAGGTCATGATCCTGGAGTCCCTGGATCGAGTCCCGCATCGGGCTCCCTGCTCGGCAGGGAGCCTGCGTCTCCCTCTGACCCTCCCCCCTCTCATGTGCTCTCTCTCTCTCTCATTCTCTCTGTCTCAAATAAATAAATAAAATCTTTAAAAAAAAAAAAAGTTGTAGATACAGAAGATGGTGAAATCTTTCAAGGGAAAGAACAATAGAGAAAATCTTCAGATTCTCTTTGGTCCACATATTTGGCTGACCCCTGTAAAATCTTAAGGCAGCTCAGTTAAAGACAGAGTTCTCTACTGAGGCTTGAGTTGCCAACCAAGAAAGTGTTTTCAGTCTATATTCACCTGAAGCAATTTCCTTCTATAAAAAATGATACATAAATCATAAAAAAAATCACAGAATCCAGAGTCTCACAATTTAATATTCATGTAATGTCCACATTACAATAAAAATTATCTGACATTGAAACAACCAGGAATATGGAACTCATTCTCAAGCAAAAAGACAATCAATTTAGAACAACCATAGATGCCCCATATATGGGAATTAACAAAGATCTATAGAGGATATTAACTTATAATATTTCTCAATTATTTAAGATAAAATATGTATTAATGAATGTGAAAATAGAAAACTTCAGCAGAAAATAGAAATGTGATTTTTAAAAAGAGCAAAATGGCAATTCCATAACTAAAAAAAATGTCATATATGAAAAAAACCTCTGGGTGCAATTAACAACAGGATAGAGAGATAACAAGGGCTTAAGCACAGATCTATAAAAATTAACCAAGTTGAAGAATAGAAAAAAAATTTTTAAAGTACAGATCTATATTTGATATAAATATACTGAATGCTTAGAATTAGAATCCTAGAAGAAAATAAGACAGAAGAAAACCAGTGAAGAAATAATAGCCCCAAATCCAATTTAAATGGGATGAAAGAAATAGATTAACAGAATAAAGAAACTTAATGAAACTTATGCTTAATGAATACAACAATAACCATACTTAGGCACAGAATAGGCTAACCTTTAGAAGCAAGAGAATAAATGGTGAAAATAGAAAGAGAAACATGATATATTACAGAGGAACAATAAAACAATTTAGAGCTTACTTCTCATCAGAAACTATGGAAATAAGAAGACAGTGGAATAATACCTTTAAAGTGATGAAAGGAAAATAAGCAAACAAAAACTACCAACCAAGAACTTCAAGACCAGCAAAATTATTCTTTAAGAATGAAGTTAAAATAGACACTTAGATAAAAGGAAACTATGCTAATTTATTGAAATCAAATCTATATTTTAAGAAATGCTAACTGCTAGAAAAAGTTATTTGGATCAAAGGAAAGTGATATCAAAAGAAGATACAGATTATCAGAATCTTAGAGGCACATTACATAACAAGGTGGATAATTCTCCAAGAAGACAAAACCATCTTTAAGGTGTCTTCTCCTAAAAGTAGAGCGTCAAATTACCTGACACAACAGTTGATAGAATTGAAAGAAGGAAAAGGCAAATACACCATTATAGCTGGAGACATCAACACCCTTCTATCAGTAACTGAAATACCTAGTTAGCATAAAATCAGTGAGGATATAGTTGACTTGAACCACAATAGCAATCAACTTGGTCTAATTTACATTTATAGAATACTTCATCCAACATGAGCAGAAAATATATTCTTCTTAGTTCAAACGAAAAATTCACCAAAATATCCCATATTCTGAGATAAAAACTCCTAAAAGTATATTTTCTATTAAATTATAAGATCTTTAAAAAAAATAAAATGCACTTAAACAAATCTAAAAGAGACATACAAAGTATGCTCTCAGACCACAATGGAGTGAGATTATCTTATTATAAATCAGTAACAAAACGGTAGCTGGAAAATTCCAAAATACATGGAGATGAAACAACACAATGCTAAATAGCACACGTTCCAAGAAGCCTCAATATATATCAATCAATCAAAATCCCCAAGAGAAACATTTTGGATAATGATAAACTGATTTTAAAGTTTATATGAAAAGGCAAAATACCACAAATAGCCAGTAAAATATTAAAAGAAAAGCACAGTTGGAGAACTTACACTAAGAGACTTCCAGTTTTTTTTCAAATATTTATTTATTTTTACTTTAAAAATTTTTTTAAATTAACATGTAATGTATTATTTGTTTCAGGGGTACAGGTCTGTGATTCCTCAGTCTTACAGAATACCCAGCACTCACCACAACACATACCACTCCCCCCATGTCAAATTTTTATTTAAATTTTAGCTAGATAACATACAATGTAATATTGTTTTCAGGAGTAGAATTCAGTGATTCATCACTTACATATAACACCCAGTGCTCATCACAAGTGCCCTCCTTAATACCCAACACCCATTTAGCCCATCCCCTGCCTACCTACCCTACAGCAACCCTTAGTTTGTTCTCTATAGTTAAGAGTCTCTTATGGTTTGCTTCCCTCTCTTTTTTTCCCTTCCCCTATGTTCATCTGTTTTGTTTCTTAAATTTCACCTATGAGTGGAATCTTATGGTATTTGCCTTTCTCTAACTTATTTCACTTATCATAATACACCATAGCACCATCCACATCATTGCAAATGGCAAGATTTCATTCTTTTTGATGGCTGAATAATATTCCATTATATATATATATATACCACATCTTCTTTATCCATTCATCAGTCAGTGGACATTTGAACTCTTTCTATTATTTGACTATTGTTGATAATGCTGCTGTAAACATCAGGGTGCATGTGTCCCTTTGAATCAGTATTTTTGAATCTTTTGGTAAATACCTAATAGTGCAATTGCTGGGTCATAAGGTAGTTTTATTTTTAACTTTTTGAAGAACCTCCATGCTCTTTTCCATAGTGACTGTACCAGTTTAAATTCCCACCAACAGTGTAAGAGGGTTCTCCTTTTTCCACATCCTTGCCAAAATCTGTCATTTCCTGTGTTGTTAATTTTAGCCATTCTGAGAGGTGGGGGAGTATCTCATTGTGGTTTTGATTTGTATTTCTCTGATGCCAAATTATGTGGCACATTTTTTCATGTGTCTGTTGGCCATTTGTATGTCTTCTTCGGAAAAACATCTGTTCATGTCTTCTGCTCATTTCTTAACTGGATTATTTGTCTTTTGGGTGTTGAGTTTAGTAAGTTCTTTATAGATTTTGGACACTAACCCTTTATTAGATATGTCATTTGCAAACATCTTCCCCATTTTGTAGGCTGCCTTTGAGTTTTGTTGATTGTTTCCTTTGCTGTGCAGAAGTTTTTATCTTGATGAAGTCCAATAGTTTATTTTTGCTTCTGTTTCCCTTGCCTCCAGATACATGTCTAGTAAGAGTTTGCTATGGTCCAGGTCAAAGGGGTTGCTGCCTGTGTTCTCCTCTAGGATTTTGATGGCTTTCTGTCTTACTTTTAGGTCTTTAATCCATTTTGAATTCATTTTTGTGTATGGTGTAAGAAAGTGGTCCAGTTTCATTCTTCTGCGTGTTGCTGTCCCATATCCCTAACACCATTTGTTGAAAAAATTGTCTTTTTTCCATTGGATAGTCTTTTCTGCTTTATCGAAGATTAGCTGACCATATAGTTGTGTGTTCAATTCTGGGTTTTCTATTCTGTTCCATTGATCTAGGTGTCTGTTTTTGTGCAAGTACCATACAGTCTGGATGACTACAGCTTTGTAATGTAGTTTAAAGTCTGACATTGTGATGCCTCAAGCTTTGTTTTTCCTTTTCAGGATTGCTCTAGCTATTTGGGGTATTTTGTGGTTCCATATAAATTTTAGGATTGTTTGTTCTAGCTCTGTGGAAAATGCTGGTGGTATTTTGATAGGTACTGCATTAAAAGTGTAGATTGCTTTGGGTAGTATAGATATATTAACAATATCTGTTCTTCCAATCCATGAGCATGGGATATTTTTCCATTTGTTTGTGTCTTCTTCAATTTGTTTCATAAGTGTTCTATAGGGTTGCCTGGGTGGCTCAGCAGTTAAGTGTCTGCCTTCAGCTCAGGTCATGATCCCAGGCTCCTGGGATCGAGCCCCGTGTTGTGCTCCCCGCTCAGCGGGAAGCCTGCTTCTCCCTCTCCCACTCCCCCTGCTTGTGTTCCTGCTCTCTCTGTCTCTCTGTCAAATAAATAAATAAAATCTTTTAAAAAAAAAACAAGTGTTCTATAGTGTTCAGAGTATAGATCTTTTACCTCTTTGGTTAGGTTTATTCCTAGGTCTTTTATAGTTTTTGGCGCAATTGTAAATGGGATCGAGTCCTTGATTTCTTTCTGCTGCTTCATTATTGGTGTATAGAAATGCAACAGATTTCTGTACATTGATTTGGTATCTTGTGACTTTGCAGAATTCGTGTACCAGTTCTAGGAATTTTTTGGTGGAGTCTTTTGGGTTTTCTACATAGAGTATCATGTCATCTGTGAATAGTGAAAGTTTTAATTTTTTGTTGCTGATTTGGATGCCTTTTATTTCTTTTTGTTGTCTGATTGTTGAGGCTAGGACTTCCAGTACTATGTTAAATAATGGTGAGAGTGGACATCCCTGTCTTGTTCCTGACCATAGAGGAAAAGCTCTCAGTTTTTCCCTATTGAGGATATTAGCTGTGGGTCTTTCATATATGGTCTTAATGATGTTGAGGTATGTTCCCTCTATCTCTACTTTGTTGAGCATTTTTATCAAGAATGGATGCTGTATTTTGTCAAATGCTTTTTTCTATCTAGTGACAGGATCATATGGTTTTTATCTTTTTTTTTTATTAATGTGGTATATCATGTTGATTGATTTGTGAATACTGAACCACCCCTGTAACCCAGGAATAAATCACACTTGATTGTGGTGAATAATTCTTTTAATTTACTGTTGCATTCAATTTGTTCATATCTTGTTGAGAATTTTTGCATCCATGTTTATCAAGGATATTGGTCTGTTGATTTTGTGGGGAGTTCTCTGTGCTTCTTGGACTTGAATGCATGTTTCCTTCCTTAGGTTAGGAAAGTTCTCAGTTCTCTCAGTTCTCAGATTTGTTCAAATGAAACTTCTGTCCCCTTTTTCCCTGTTCTTCTTCTGGGACTCCTATGATATGAATGTTATTATGCTTTATAGGATCACTGAGTTCCTTAAGTCTACATTCATGATCCAATATTTTTCTTTTCTTCTTTTTTTTTAGTGTCATTATTTTCCATAATTTTATCTTCTATATCACTTATTCATTTCCTGCTTCTTCCATCTTTGTGGTCATTATATCCATTTGGCTTAGCATCTGTTATAGCATTTTATTTTGGCAGGACTAGTTTTTAGGTCTTTTATCTCTGTGGTAAAGGTCTTCCTGGTTTCTTCTATACTTTTCTCAATCCCAGCTAATATCCTTATGATTGTTGTTTTAAATTCTGGTTCAGAAAAAAAATAAAAATTCTAGTTCAGGAATATTATTTATATCTATTTTGATTAGCTCCCTGGCTGCAACCTCTTCTTGTTCTCTCTTTTGGGATAAATTCCTCCATCTTGGCATTTTGTCTAGGTTTCTGTCATTTGTGTGCTAGGAAACTGTGCCTGGTCCTATTTCCACTAGAGCTGAAGCTTTGCATCAGTCCATGATCAGTAGACTTGGTGGGTGGATGAGTGGCTTTGCTGGTCTTCTGGGAGAGGGGCCTTCTACTGTCTAGGTCTCAATTGTGCTTGCCTTATTCAAAAAGGAACCTGAAGAGCACAGAGTGGCTGGGCTTGGTGTAAGTGACTCTAGGCTTCCACCGTGTGCACTGTCCTGCTTGCTGAAGTCGGTCTGTGCTTATGGCACGGACTTCTAAAACTTCAGATTTTCAGCTCTGCTGCTTGTAAAAACTTGTGATAATCAGCTACTCTTGTTTTCCCAGTCAATGGTTATGGGAAAGTGTTTTTCTTGTGCAATCTCCTGTGTGCTGCTTTATCTCTCTCTCTCCTCTCTCAGTGATCAGGGTTCCCTCTCCTCTGTAGCACCTGTGATTCTTTTCCCCCCCAAATCATATCACTGCACCTCCTAACTTCCATGATATGGCCTCTTTTCTCCCTTTAGTTGTGCAGTTTATTCTCTCAGTCCTCAGATCGATTTCCTGGTGTTCAGAATGATTTGATAATTATCTAGCTGTGTTCAAGGGACAAGGCAAGCATAAGGACCTCCTACTAATCAACCATTTTAAATCCTCATCCCAGACTTCCAGTCTTTTTTTCTTTTTTTTAAAGATTTTAATTTATTTGAAAGAGAGAGAGAGAGAGGAAAGCAGACTCCCTGCCGAACAGAAAGCTCGATGCGGGGCTTGATCCCAGGACCCGGAGATCATGACCAGAGCCGAAGGCAGCCGCTTAACCAACTGAGCCACCCAGGTGCCCTAGACTTCCCGTCTTATTTTAATGCCTCCCAGTCTCATTAATATAATTATAGTTATCATGCCACTGTGGTGTTATTGATAGAAGAGATAAATAATTCTATGGATTGGAATATAGAGTTTCAAAATAGTTTCATGTAAATACAGTTAACTTACCTTTGACAAAAGAACAAAGACAGCTCAATAGAAAAAGGGTAGTCCTTTCAACAAATGGTACTGAGAAAACTCAACATGCACATGAAAAAAATGCATCTAGATACTGACATTAGACCTTTCATAAAAATTAATACAGAATGGATCATAGCCTTAAATGTAAAATGCAAGATTATAAAACTTCTAGAAGACAATATAGGAAAAAAAATCTAGGTGACTTTCGATTTGGCAATGAGTTTTTAGATACAATGCAAAGGCAAGACCTATGGACAAAATGGTATCTTGGACTTCATTAAAATTTAAAAAAAAAAATGAACAAACAAAAAACTTCTCTGTGAAAGACACTGTTAAGAGAACAAAGAGTCAAGACACAGACTAGGAAAAAATATCTATTTTTAGCTTATATCTTTATCATATATCTAATGAAGGACTCAGATCCAAATATACAGATAACTTAAAATTCAACATTAAGATAAAGAACAACATAATTAAAAAGTGGACACGGATCTGAACAGATGAATCACCAAAGAAGATAAATACCTGGTAAATAAGCATATGAAAATATGCCAATATCTTTTGTTATTAGAGAAGTTCAAATTAAAATAACAATGAGATTCCATTACACATCCTTATTAGAATGGCTAAAATTCAAAACACTGACACCACCAAATGCTGACAAGGTTGTGGAACTATAGGAACTCTCATTTATTGCTGGTATGAATCCAAAATAATATAGCTACTTTACAAGACAGTTTGAAAGTTCCTTATAAAGTTAAACATAGTCTTACTAAATGATCAAGTAATTGTACTCCTAGGTATTTACTTGATTAAGTTGAAAACTTACATCACATAAAAGCTAAAACATGAATGTTTATTGCAGCTTTACTCATAATTGTCCAAATTTGGAAGCAACCCAGATGTCCTTCAACAGGTGAATGAATAAATGAAATGGTATATCCATACAATTGAATATTATTCAACGATTAAAAGAAATGAGCTATCAAGCCATGAAATGACATGGAGGCATCTTAAATACAAATTCTTAAGTGAAAGAAGCCAGTTTGAAGAGGCTACATACTGTATGATTTCAAGTACATGACACTTTTGGAAGATCAAAACTATATAAAAGGATTAGTGGTTGTTATGGATTTAGGGAGGGAGGAATGACTACATGGAACACAGGCTTTTAGGACAGTGAAACTCTTCTGTATAATACTGTAATTGTGGATACATTAAATTATGCATTTGGCAAAACCAAAAAAAAAAAAAAAAACCTGTACGACACAAAGAGTGAACTCTAATGTAAACTATGGACTTTAGTTAATAATTATGTATGAATACTGGTTCCTCAATTGTACCAAATATAACACATCTGTGCAAGATGTTAATAATAAAGGGAACCTTAGGAGGGAGAAGGAGTATATGAGAACTTCAGTATTTTCTGCTTAAGTTTTCTGTAACCTTTAAATTGCTCTAAAAAAATCAAGTCTATTAATTTTTAAAAAGGTGAGGATGGGGTAAGTGTGGATATTGTGAAGGCTACTAGAAATGTCTGCTAAATCTGGAAATCTTATTAAATTCCCTAATTTCACAGAGGAAGAAATTGTACTTATGTCTAGAACTAAATTATTTACTTTCACTGAGGCAATAATACCAAACCTAGCATAAATAAAACATTTCAGAATTTACAAAGTGCTTCACTTATGCTAATGATGATATATATCCTTCCCCCAAATAGAGTAGGCTTTCTGATTATTCCCACTGTAGAAAAACCTGATGCTCTGACAGGCTAATTACCTTATCCAAAATACATAGTTAACAAAAAGCAGAGCTGTCTTCTTATTTGTATCCCATTTACATCTTCCTCCATTCCTCATTATGAAATCACACTTTCCTTTTAAAATTTTCTGAAGGAAGACAGACTGGGTGTCTTGATCACAAAATCCCTCACATATAGTTGGTGAAGATAGTATATGAAATGGACAAGTTGTAGACCACTGACATAGTGTTGGCTATGTCCAGGTGTTCCAAGCCCAATGGTACAGGACAGAAATATTACTTTGATGCTACAGGAAATTGCCTTATATGGTGGTAGTTGGATTTGAGGAATGATATAGTATCTTTCATAGACCAATGTGTAAAAGGCAGCAAGACCACATCTCTAAGCATCTTTGAACTATAAAGTCGTCAACATTGTGAGGGCTGCCACTGACCATCAAATTTGTGCCTTACTTCCATGACAACAAAGAGCTACGTTCACTCCCTTGCAACTATATCTTGCATATATCCTTGACACTAATTTGTTTGCTCATTTGATAGTAAACCAAATGAAAGTAGCTTTGAAACTAGGCCAAGTTTTCATATTTACCAATCTTTGAAAATGTTTGGTCATTTGATGTTGTTCAGTTTTATTTCAAGTCAGAAATCACTGGTATTTACAATTGTGTCAGCAGAGCATCAATTAGACTAATTAGCTGTTCAGGTGAGATTGATTAGAAACTACAATTCTACTTATATGCTTGGTGTGGTGAATGGTAGGGGCAAAGGGTGAATGGAAAATACCTTTCCCACTGTATTCATGAATGAAGGAAACTGTCAATAAATAAACTGAAAAAAAATCTGTTTTCTCAAATTTTAGTTTGAGGAAATTGGACAATGAATATTTGTTGACAATAGAAATTGAGCTGTTTGCCTAGATTCAAGATAAATACAGGTCTGGAGTCTAAAGTACAAAGTATTAATACTGCTTTAACCTTTCTGAATAAAAACACTAGCAGAAAAACAGGCTGTCTGGATCCTGAAAGCAGCAATGTAATCAGTGCATGATGTGATCTCTTTTATTTCTAAGTGGCATAAACTAAGCATTATTTTCTGCTGTATCTTTTGCAGAAGCTTAGAATGTTCCTGTCCTGAATACTGATTTCTAACAAGTTGGAAATCTGGGACCTGCCAGTGCCTGATGCTCACACAGTTTGAATGTGTGCTCAAACATATATTCTGTTAATAATCTTAATTGAATTCATAAAAGGGAGAGAATAGATAAAACTCATGACTGTTTTCTTGGCCAAAAAAAAAAATAATAATAGAAACATCTGCAAATTGATTGCCACTATTGGAAAAATATATGTAAGAAAAATTGTGGTTTTATGTTAAGCAATAATTAATTTGCTTGCTATTGCTAAAAATGGCATAAAAATGCCATTTTTATTGCATAAAAATTCTGACAAATATTTCACCGTTTGCCCAAAGGAGGGTGGTGATGCTGACTGCTTGGCCTGGACATTTTGGAATATGAATATTTTACCAGACTAGATCCAAGTGGCAGATTTGGAGATAAGACAGGTTATCATAGGAGGAGGAAAGATGTATTGTGGCAATCTTTCTGTTACTACATTTTTAACTCTCTTCCCAACCCTCATGCTAGTCTCAGGTCATGACACTTAATCACATCCTTTGACAGATGGTTTGATTTTCTTGTTGCTGCTCTTGTTTATGATAATGATCATTCAAAACAATTAAAACAGAATTAGCTGTATGTATGAATTATAAACAGGCACTCATTCATTCAATAGTTCATTAGGCTTACAATGTGCCAGGCATAGAGCTTGGTAAGAGAATGTTGCATTGAGAAAAACAGGCTCATGCTTTACCTCATTTGTGCACGAATGATACTAATGATTTTTTTATTTTGTTTTTTGATATTTTCTTCTTTCTTTTTTTTTCTTCCCTTCTTTCTTTCTTCCCTTCTTTCTTTCTTCCCTTCTTTCTTTCTTTCTTTCTTTCTTTCTTTCTTTCTTTCTTTCTTTCTTTCTTTCT
>NC_058415.1:64601999-64622837 GCF_002201575.2 Neomonachus schauinslandi
TCTTTCTTTCTTTCTTTCTTTCTTTCTTTCTT
This sequence comes from Neomonachus schauinslandi, assembly GCF_002201575.2. Taxonomy (NCBI): domain Eukaryota; kingdom Metazoa; phylum Chordata; class Mammalia; order Carnivora; family Phocidae; genus Neomonachus; species Neomonachus schauinslandi. The sequence continues at coordinate 64,602,032 of NC_058415.1, forward strand.
TCTTTCTTTCTTTCTAGGAGTTATGGGAAAAAAGGAAATGGATTTATTCATTTTTCCATCTGGAAAGGCAATAAATAGCATGGTTCTAATCCTGGTTCTGCCATTAACAGGCTATGTAAACCTTGGGTAAATTATATAATCCCACTCTTCGTCTCAGTTTAGTCATCTGCAAAACTGCCATAACAGTCGTAATATCTGGGTTTGCTGCTAGGATTAAATGAGTCAATTCATGTAAACTGCTTAGGTTTATGTGTGGCATTTGGTGTTAACATTTTAGCTATTATTATTCATTTGTCAAAATATTCATTATAGGTCTCCAAAACTATGCTGAAAAAAAGATAATAGCAATTATTCTAATCTATGAATTAATTACATGGTATTAGAGTTTGCTTAGATCTTAACATACATTATTTTACTTCATCCACAACATAGTGGAATGTACTATTATTTTCATTTAGAATTGAACTGAGACACAGAAGAGCTAATCACTGAAGAAATAACCAGACCATGGTTGTGTGATTCCAAAGTCCAGGTTAAGATAGAATATGCCCTACTGAATCTTAGTCAACAGTCTGTAAAATAAAATCCTACAGTACTCACTCTTCTGCTGAGGAAAACAGAAAAAAATGAATAATTGTGCAGTATGATAAGAACTATACTCAGAGTATATGTACAAGATATTTTGGGAACACAGAAAACAAAGGGATTAAATTTTCCGTCAGTGGAGCTTGAGTAACCTCTTGGGTTCTAGGATTATGTTTGAAGAAAGTTTACCAAATAATATCAAACACAACATTAGACTCAATACTTTTCTTAGCCTAGACACTAAATAGCTCAGTATCTCGGAATCATTAAGCAGTCAGAAGTAGTATTTTTTATAACACTAGGAGAAAAACAATATATTCTAATTATAGAGCAATTGAGCAAATTCTACCTGAAAAAAAGCTGAAGAAAGACATGAATATTTTTTTTAAAATGTTACAGCTTCATATTCTAATGTCAACTAACCTCACTCCAACATTTCAATCATGCATATCTCTTTTGGCCAGCACTGCTCATGCATCATTGTTATCTCATACCTAGATTATTTTATAAACTTCCAAAATTGGTCTTCCTGTTGCAAATATCACCCCTTTCAAGTCACTGCAGTTGAGGTAATATTTCTAAATGCATATCTGACCATATTAGCTTACTAATTAAAATAATAATATTTCCCCTTGTCTATAAAATAAAATCTCAATACCATGCCAGGATTTTCAAAATTCATGACCATCTTTCCATTTTTTACCTGTTCAAACTCATCTCCTTTCACTATGTATGCTTTATGCTCTACCCATTGCAAATATCATTCAGTTCCTGAAATATTTATTTAATTTGTTGTCATCACTTACCTAGTATATGGTCTATGGCATCTACTCAATTGACTGAAGGGATGGGGACATTAAGAAAATAGGAACGAGCCCTTGTAAGTCATTTGTCATCCATTCCAGAGCCATAGCAGAACTTTGCCTCCTCTACCACTTACCTCAAAGACACAAAGATTGGAAATGTCAGGACATGGCCAGCAAATAATTATCAAATTTGGGTGGAACACAGGGAGAAACAGGGATATTGCAAGGAGCAGAACTTTATCATATAGTTTTTAAAAGCAAGTACTTTAGAATTAGATATGGATCGAAATTGAATTTCTAGTCCTAACTAGCTTTATGATCCTGAGTAAGCCATTTGTTTTTTCTGTCCTATTTCAAGTGAAATGTGAAAAATATTACTTATTTCATTTTTAAAGTGCTTAACACAGTGTTCAGCCCATAATTTATGACTAAATCAGAATTTTCTTCTTTTCTTGCTACACAGTTATATTTGTTCTTCTTTGTTAAAAAGTTAGAAGATTCCATATAGAAATACACTGATAACACAGACATATCTACATTCACGGGATATCTCCTAGTTGCTCTTGAAGATCCACTCTCCACATTTCTACTCCCTGTTCTATGAGAGGCTGACGTGTATGAGCTACATTAGGGATTCCTCATTCCTAGGTTTCATGATGGGCCTGGCCAAAGAAGGTTCTGGCAGGAGATAGGAGAGAGAGGAGAATTGATTTAGAGCACTGATTACTCCAGCTCCACCCCTGTAGGCCTGCTTTAGTCCCACAGCATCCTTCTTGAAGAAAGGTTTATTTAGCTCTTGTCAGATGATCCTTTCCTGGCAGCCAGTTGTGTCTTTTTATAAGGTAACAATGTGTTTTGTCTTAACATGCCAAATGACTAATATCTTTAGCTTCATCACTTCAGGACCTTATTGAATAATACCAGTCTAATGAAATCTTGGTATTACTAACTTTTAGGAACAATACTATCTAATGTGGTCACACCTTTGAAAATCCTCTTTGAATTATTCTTGTGTGTGCCCTTTGGGTCTCCTGGGATCCTAAATAATACATGTGTATGCACAGAAAAGTGGGATTGCATGTATACTGAAAAGAAAATGGGAATAAGAGCCATATAAAAGAAGGACGTAATTAAAAAAAAAGACATGGGGGCGCCTGGGTGGCTCAGTCGTTAAGCGTCTGCCTTCGGCTCAGGTCATGATCCCAGGGTCCTGGGATCGAGCCCCACATCGGGCTCCCTGCTCCGCGGGAAGCCTGCTTCTCCCTCTCCCACTCCCCCTGCTTGTGTTCCCTCTCTCGCTGTGTCTCTCTCTGTCAATAAATAAATAAAAATCTTAAAAAAAAAAAAAAAGACATGTTTGTAGACTTCTTTCCAACTTCCTGGAATTCCTCACATATTTCACATATTGTTAGTATATTATATAAAGATTAGCATGAAGAATTAATATTAAATTTTACATATAATATACTGCTTTTGTTTTTTGAATCAAATATTTATGTTTTTGTGACTGTATTCCTGAAGTTTATTATGTCTAGTATTCTGTTTATTTTAAAGCATTTAAGGAATTTATTTTCACTAGGGCAGGGTTTTAAATCTCTTGAGTTGGCAATACTATAGAAAATTGAATGTGATTTTCAAATGTACCCATCAACTGGGCAGCACTCCAGTGGACACTGCTAACTGTTAAGACATGAGATTATAATCTATGAGTTTCTAGAACAACTAAAACTAAAGGAACATTACAATGAATGAATTCTGTTAATCATGGCTAATATTTTATTCTGTGTATAGGATCCAAGTTTTCTCTTTAAGTATCTTTTACAAAAAAAAAAAAATACTATGTGTTTAAAAGTAGACTAAATGGTAAATCTTATGAATAATAACCCAGGAAAATAAAAATAAAGCTAGTCATTGAAATAAAGTGTTTTCTTCCCACTTTCCAGTGGTTTTGATTATCACTCATACATTCTCAAGAGGTACAGCATAAGGAGCACACAGTTTTTGAAGAGTACTTCTTACTTTACCATCTCCTCTCCTGCCTGCCTTAATAAATGCGGGTCTGAAGGCTACTATGTCAACAAAGCCCCAAATTCCACTCAGTAAAGAAAGAGTCTTTGCCAATTTAATTTCTCATGTTTACAATCCTTCACTTCTCATCATCAAAGCTAAAGTCCCTTGCTTCATTTCTGCGAAGGATGGGAGAAGAGTGTCCACACTCATTAACCACACACCCGTTCCAAAAATCTACTTTCCTACATTCTTAGTGGTGCTGTGGATTTTTCTCATGACTTCTTATCACTCATTTTTTTGTCCTTGTTAACTGCTTTTCCAATCACAGAGATAGATATATTTGTGCATGGGAAAAAGGGTTGGATATCAATATAGAAAGGGATTCTAAGTCTGAAAAAATGTCATTGTTTCTAATTTCTCATATACTTCAAAGATATCAAATCCATGTTTATGCAACTCCTTAAGATCTGCCAAATAGGAGATACTATTTCTTCTACGAGTAGCAGAAATTGTACAAAGAAAACAAAGACCTAGTTAAAGAAAAAAAAATAGTCCACTTAATTCTAGGAAAAAAAATTGGGGATGCATTTCTCAATGATTGTGAAATGATACTTTATAAACAGAAGTCTTCCTATCAAGAAAATAATTTATTGTCCTGGATTATTTATAGAGTCAAGAGAAAATTAATATGGATAAACTGTAAATGACATAGGATCTACATGAAACTACCTTTAAGAAAAAATGGATTAGTGATATTAAGAGATTTTGCTTTTTCCTGATCTAGGTCCAAGGATAAATGTAATAATCTTCCAAACTTAAGGTTTCCCATTTATAATGTTTTGCATTTGAGAGCATGAAAGTTTCTTTGTTTCCTCCTTTTTTCTTCCTCCTCCTTCAGTAGTGTATATAAATATATAAATATTAATAATATATATCATCATATATACTTTTTATTTAAAAAAATTAGATTTTTCTAGTGATTTAAGAAATAATAAAGGAGATAAAAATGGTAAAGACAAAAGAGAGCTCCAAATACTGATTCACCTTCATCAGTTGGTCAAATTTTAAGACTCAAATTAGAGGTTCAAGGGGAATACTTAATCTGAGAAAGCTAAATTTTGAAACACATTTTGGAAGAGGGTCCAGAGAAAGTGTGAGCACCAGCATTAAACACATCAATTTGTTAATACAACAGAATATGACCAGAATCTATAAACTTGAGGGTTGGCAAGAACATGGAAGGTGCAAGAAGTTACAAAGAAATTTCCTTTGGATATAGATATTGTATGTGGACCAAGAAAAGTTGAATTACCAAATCACCTGGGGTCAAGGCAAAGGCTGATGACCTCACAGGCCAACTTATAATGTAAACACCTGGCTGGCATTCAGAGTAGTTAAAATCTATATAGGATGGGCTTGATTGTGAAAACAAGGTAGAAACAGATATGTTGTCATACATTATACCCTAAATATCTGATTAATGTTTTTGATCTTTATTAATATGAATCATTTTTTTAAAAAATGACTCATGCTTATATGTGAATCCCTAATCAAATTGCCAATGTTTTGTTAATAATTCATTGTGCAAGTTTTAGATGCCTTTACTCTTTGACTTATTCTTGTCCTACTTGTAGTAATGCCATTGTTTAAATAACTTACTAATGTCATACATCCATCAATCAAAAAAAAGAAAAATTATAAAAATAATTTACTGTGTCAGAAGCTATGCTACTAACACTGTGCCATAAAGATATAAATAGTATCTTATTTCTAATAGGGAACTGATTCAAGGTTTTACATTTCTGAGATCATGACATGCCTAGACTTTCCTCAAGTTTTGTCTTGTAATTATTCAATAGATACATAAATATGTCTCAAATAATTTGGCAAAATGCTAAAAATATATTTTATCATGACATATTAGAGAAATTAAAGAATAGGCAAATGTGAACAAGTATAATTTTTGCTTATAATATCAAAATTTCATAAATCATATTTAAGAGAAATAAACTATGAAAAGCGATGAGCAGAGATACAGTCTCAAAGTGTAGAGTCTGGGTCTCCTTCCATTGGATTGTCTGCTTTTAGAAATTGGTTTTTAAAAAATTTGTTATGAGTAAATATAACCAGCCTTTTGATTTAATGATGCATACTGAAAGAAACCATTTTTGAATGAACTTTATTTATTATAGAAATAATATGGATATTAGAAAGCTCCAAAATGTATTAGAAGACATTATACAAGTTCCTCTTTCAAACTTGCCTGTGAAAGAATGCAGTTATTTAAAAAAAAATTCAATGTGTGTTTTTAAAAAAAGATAAAAAAAAAAAAACCCCAAACAAAAAACCAAACCCAACACCCCTTACTGACTGCTACATTGGTTAACAGAGAAAGCTTTGGTTTTTGTACTGCAAAATGGTGATTATCATGGCATTAATTTTTCAGATTAAATGAGATAGTGTGGCACAGCCATGTTTGGAGTTCAAAACTTTGTTAGTTATATCTGGTTTAGGACATAAAGACTAACAGTAATAGAAATAGCATTAGTGTCTGCTTTTATTTTTTTCTTCCTTATTCGTAAATATTCTGCCAATTGCAGTCAAGTGAGTTACAGTTTTCTTATTAATGTTGAATTTGTCAATATCTCTTTGGAATGAACTGTCTGTTTTTCTTTTTTCTTTATAGATTTTGAAGTTTAATATTAGGTAAGTAAATTGTTGTTTTAGGAAGAAAACTGAAAACTACTTTCCCAGAATCTCTACACAGTAGGTCTGGAGGAAGAGATTCCTCCAATGAAAAGAATTACCATGAGTTCTGAAATTAGGAGTGTTAGAGAAGCTGCTCTTTTTCCGTAGCAGAAGTGTGCAAGCTCTTGGCCATCAGGCACGGTTGGTGTGTTGCCAGCAGGGACAGGTCCACCTAAGAACCTTGACACATTAGCGTTACAGGCAGCTAAGATAATCTGGCAGAAGTTCCCCTACAATTAATGCAACTTCCAGAATTCTAGAAACTGTGCCCCCAAAGCTAACGACTATGTATCCACATCTAAATTCATTCATCCAATCATTTCCTTTTGGAAATATATAGAGTGGCTTCTGTGTCCCTGAATGATTGATCCAAATTTTCATTTTTATAAAATGGCCTTTTTAAATATAATAACAACTTTGGTCTTTGAGTCTAATATTTCTAATATAAAAGTAACTATACTCGTTTTGTTTTGATTAATATTTACTTGTTAGATGCTGTTCATATTTACTTTACTTTTAACTTTTCTATGAATTTTGGTTTCAGCTCTGCTACCACAAGCACAATATAGCTAGATTTTTTTCCCCCAGGGGATAATTATTCATATTTTGATTGGAATAATTGTTACCTTCACATTTATTTTATTTGTGATGTACTCATTTCACCTACTTAAATTTATGTTTTTTTTTAGATAAAAATTACAAAGATTATAACACAAAGATGCTAAGTATAGGATTCAGTAAGTTTTAATATATGTATATTCCTATGAGACCTCCATTCCAATGACGTTATACAGCTTATTCATCACCAATACCTAACTGTAGACAACCATTATTCTAATTTCTATCATTATAGATGAGTTTTGCCTACTTCTGAAAATTATATAAATGGAATCATCACGTATATAATATTTCATGTGTGGATTCCTTCATTGAACATATTTATGAGTTTCAACCATGTTCTTACATGTATCAGTAGTTGATACTTTTTATATTGCTAAGGAGTATTCTACTGTATGAATATGCCTAAATTTATTGAACTATTCTTCTGAAAATGGTTACTAGGGTCTTTGCAGTGTTTATTTACTAGGAATAAAGCTTCTACTAACATTTCTGTACAATGTTTTATGTTTATATGTTTTCATTTCCCTTTGGTAAATACCTAAGATTGGCATCAGTGCATCAGAGTAGACTTTTAAATTTATAAGAGATTTTCAAACTTCTTCCCCCAAATTGTGCACTATTTGTCATTTCCACAATGAATGAGAGTTCTAATTGTTTCTCATCCTCATTCAATGATCCTTTCTGCCAAAGCTCAGTTGTTCCATCTGTGTATAAATTATTCCAATGCAGACCTCTGAGCAATCAGAGAACTGGAGTATTTCCTTGCAGTCTGTTCCTGTAACTCCTTCCAGACACCCTTTGGGAATGATTAATACTACCTGGCAGATGCCTGTGATCTGGGAGAAGTCCTCCAAACTGGAGCTGAGTCATGCTGATTGGCAGAGTCCAATCTTGTTATTAAATGGCCAGTGGGAAAAACTAGCTAGTAGTATATGCCTTCCTTCATCTGTGAGGAACTTTTAGAAGAAAAAAAAAAAAGCGAACCAGAAAGCATCCTTAGAATCTGTGTAATATAAAATTATATGAAATACTTAAATTTTCTGCTTATTTGTAATTGTGTGCTCACTGATGGAGGACTGACTATCCAGAATGGACAAATATTAAATTGCAAAATATTTAATTCACTGTTTATTTAAAAATTATAGGGAGTAAGTGCAGAGTTTAAACTTAACATATATGATATTAATGATCACAGAGATCTGTGATTTTACATAGTGAGCTCTTACCTGAAGATCAATAAGATCCCAGTCAATGTGTGTGATTAGCAAACAAATGAAAGATTCTTTATATCATGGTAAAAAATGATAAGACCTTACTGACAAACTTATAAAGCTGTCACCAGGTGTGTGTGTATATAACTGTGTGTGTATATATATATGTAAATAAATATATATGTATATACATTTCTTAATTCTTTTGAAAAATCACCAAAAAAAATTGGTAAATTTATGGCCAAAATGTTTAATCTGTTATGGTGAACAGCTCACTTATTTGAAGCTTGATAAATTTCTAATGTCTTTGTCACTCATAGTTAGGATATCTCATTCATATTAAAGAATATGAATATTTAGGAAAAATGGAATGAGAATTATAAAATATTTACTTTTAAATAATACAATTTTTAAAAACTATTTTCTTTGATAAGGTAGGAATGAATGGAGACACATGCTATGCTTCTTAAAACAAAGTTTGAAATTTTAAAAACATCTTTTTTGACACATTAGTTTATATATCTCATTACATTTAAAATCTGAAACAATAGATTTTAGGATTTAAATAATTTTGATATTTACTAAGAAAAAAAGTGAAGAATAACCAAAATATTTGAATAGATTATAATAATAGAGGCAATAAGCTATCATTTATTATTTTTTTTTAAATTTATTATTTATTTTTTTAAAAGATTTTATTTATTTATTTGAGAGAGAGAGAGTTAGAGAGATAGAGAGGGCATACACAGGGGGAGGGGCAGAGGGAGAAGGAGAAGAAGACTCCCCACTGAGTGGGGAGCCTGATGCAGAGCTCGATCCCAGGACCCTGAGATCATGACCTGAGCCAAAGTCAAGCGCTAAATCAACTGAGCCACCCAGGTGCCCCACTACCATTTATTTTTAAAGTACAAAAATTTTAGAGCACAATTAAAAGAATCAGCTCTGAGTATAGGCAAGAATTTAATAAATGAAACATAATTTCTAATTAGTGGGGATGTTATAAAATACTTCCAAATGCCTTTGTGATTATTTTTCATTTAGCTGAAAAAGTGTGTATATCTTGCTTTCATTACAAATACAAAAATATTAATTTGGGATGAAGTGATTTCTTAAAAGTGAAAATAAGGGCACCTGGGTGGCTCAGTTGGTTAAGTGTCTGCCTTCAGCTTGGGGCATGATCCCAGAGTCCTGGGTTCGAGTTCCATGTCGGTCTCTCTGCTCAGTGGGGAGTCTGCTTCTCTGGCCCTCCCCTGGCTTGTATGCTCTCTTTCTCTCTCTCTCCTGCTCACTCACTCTCTCTCTCTCAAATAAATAAATAAAATCTTTAAAAAAAGGTGAAAATAAAACCTTGAAACAATTTTTAGGACTGCATGTGTGTGTAGGTGTAATGACCAGGAAAGAATAGGTTTCAATGACTTTACTTAATAATATTAAAATCTGTACTTCAAAAGAATCCATAATTTGATTATAATAAAACATATGTACTAGGCATCATTTATTTATTTTCTAACATATGAGTAATTTAGAAAATCTATACTATATATAGACATAGTTTCTATGTATAATTTCTATATAGAAAATGAGCATCCAAAGATTAAACAAAGTATACAAAAAGGTAATTTAAAAAAGTTTTTACATATGTATTTATTGTTACTTAGATATAGATTAAGTGAAGTGGATGCATTATGGCCTTTGTATATTAGGTGTAACCATGTCAGTTTCCTCCAGGTTCATCTGCAATGCATTAACCATGGGAGTTTCCTGCACCTTGCCTAAGCATACAGTAGTTTTAGGGCTCATTAGATCTTTACTCAGTCCTATAAAGTATAAACCACCAAAGACACCAGGTGGGTTCTTGTCTTTATCCAGAGCTTTGTTGTCTGGGTCAAAGTCTCAAAAAAGCCAAATAGAGCCGTGGCCAGCAAAGAAGTTACCAAAGAATTTGGAGCCAACCAAGAAAGGGTAGTTTTTTTTGTGGAGGTCTTCATGGTAGGATCTATTGAATGGAGCTCCTAGAGCCATCTGATGTGCTATCACCAGACTTAGAGCCAATAAGGAAGGTGGTATTAGAAACAATGCAATTGTTGCCCTTTCAACCTGGGTGCCTTTTATTTCATTTTCTTGTCTAATTGCTTTGGTCAGGATGTCCAGTACAATGTCGAAAAGAAATGATGAAACTGGTAATTTTTGTCTTGTTGTGGTCTTAGTTTTGATCTAAATATGATGTTAGCTATTATTATTTTACTTTATGTAGATATGCTTTATCAGGTTGAGGAAGTTTTCTTTAATTCCTAGTTTCTTAAGTATTTTTATCATGAAAAGGTCCTGGATTTTGTCAAGTTTTTTTTTGAGTCTGTTGAGATAATCATGTGATTTTTGTCCTCTATTCATTCTAATACTTTTGAAGAGAGGCATTATGCAACATAATTTATAACTCTTAAATTAATTAAAATGCAGGACTGTGATTCAAAAGAAAATTACTCTTGACTCAATCGTTTAAATGGTTTTTGTTTGTTCATTTGTTTTATCTTAGACCATAAGAATCAAAAGAAGTATGGTATTTCATTCCTTCATTCTCTCAATAGATATTTGTAAGAACCTAAAAGTATCTATGTTGTACGAAATGCCAGAATACTAAAAGAAATTACAGACCCCAAGCCAAAACCAGTTTATTACCTGTTTTCATATGGCCTAAGGGTCATAATAGATATTTGTATTTTTAAATGGTTAAAAAAGTTCCAATAAGTATATTTCATGAAATTTAAAATTATATGAAATTTAAATTTCAGTGTCTATAAATAACATTTTATTAGAATTCACCCATTTATGTATTGTCTATGGCTTTTCATGCTATAGTTACAGAGTTAAATAGTTGTAATGAAGACCACATGGCCCATAAAGGCTAAAATACTTACTACCTGTCTCTTCACAGAAAAAGTTTGCTGACACCTGACATCGGTAAATCAAATATAAGCCCTAATTTGAAATAACCTCAAGGAGAAGAAAACTAAATAAATATTCAGTGCAATATAAAGGAATGGTCCAAAATAATGCCAATTATCACAACTGCAGATAATAGAACAGAATTGTAAATAAAGGTTACCTAATACTCCACAAAATTGGCAGAACATACCTCAAGAAGATATTCCCTGATTTTAAAAATTGAGAAGAAATTTTACCATACAAAATAATTTTGTGGCAGAGAGGTCATTTAGAACAAGTCATGGAAGTAAAAACTATTGTGGGATAAGTAGGAGTTCTGAAGCAGAATTATGAAGTGCTATAAGCAATAACAAAAAAAGTCATGGCAGATATTTGAAATAGAGGTTTGAGAAGTCAGATCATGAATGTATTTTTATTTATTTATTTATTTATTTATTTATTTATTTATTTATTTATTTGAGAGAGAGAGAGAAAGAGCATGTGGGGGTGGGGAGGGGCAGAGGGGAAGGGAGAGAGAATCCCAAGCAGACTCCACACTGAGCACAGAGCCGGGCTCAATCTCACGAACCTGAGATCACAACACTGAGATCATAGCTCTGAGATCACGACCTGAGCAGAAACCAAGAGTCAGATGCTTTACTGACTGCACCATCCAGGCACCCCAGATCATGAATATATTTTAAGTTACCCAAGTGAGCTTACACTTCATGTATTTATACAATGGGATTTTAAATTCACAAACAACATGATCAGGTATATAGGTTAGAAAAGTACTCTGGTGAATGGATTTATCTGCAAAGTAGATTTAATTTGAGTGATACATGTTGAAAGCAGGTGGAAATAGGTTGAATGGTTAATAGGAGATGAGTATTCTCATCTCATCTCATCTGCAGTAATACTGCAGAGTATTCTTTGAGAAAATTAGATGAGAAGTAGGGAAAATACTGCAAGGTTTCTACAGAGATATGCAAGATTAGGAAAGAATTTTTATGATGGGAGAGATCTGAAACATGCAAAGACTATGCATAAGAGTCACTGTGAATTGTGTAAGACTGTTGAATCACAGACTTGTACCTCTGAAACAAATAATACATTATATGTTATAAAAAAAAGAAGAAGAAGAAGATAGCAGGAGGGGAAGAATGAAGGGGGGGAAATCGGAGGGGGAGACGAACCACGAGAGACTATGGACTCTGAAAAACAAACTGAGGGTTCTAGAGGGGAGGGGGTGGGGGGATGGGTTGGCCTGGTGGTGGGTATTAAGGAGGGCACGTTTTGCATGGAGCACTGGGTGTTATGCTCAAACAATGAATCATGGAACACCACATCAAAAACTAATGATGTATGGTGATTAACATAACATAATAACAATAAAAAAAAGAAGGTGATTTACACTAAAAAAAAAGAGTCACTAGTATTGGAGTGAATTACTATATGGAATAGTGGAGTAGTAAGAGAAGGAGCAATATGTCAAAGAAGGCATGATGAAATTAAATCAAAGACATATGATGCATAGTTAGACCTTGAATTATGAATCACATGAGACTATAAGACTTGCATGAAAGTGTATCAGACTTGAAGACTTTGATAAAGGGAGTGATGATAAGTTTGAATATACATATATTTGTAGCAGATATTTTCACAATTGAGGATAATCTCTTATAATGGAAGAAATTTATTTTTTTTAAGTAATAAACTAGTTGTCTGTTAAGAACAGGAGAGGTGGATCAGTAATGGGCTTAGAAGAGTAAGAAGAGTATAGAGTACATTCAGGAGAATGAAAGTTGAATTAGGAAATAAAAACACTGACAGTATCATCTTAGCTCCGAATTGATAGATCATGGACATTGATGTCTACTCATTTTAATTATTATATTTGTCTCTTATAATACTTAACTGCTCTTAAAAACAAATTGTAGCACTAATACAAGGTCAGATATTTTCTGTGCAATTTTAATTAAAGACATGAAAGAGAACGAAGGATGCTGTGAGACAACTATCAGATAATGAATTAACAGGATATAATTGAGAAGAAAATAAAGGATAGATAAAGGGATTTGGGTGCTAAAGATTTCTATGATCAAAGAATAACCATATGTGGATAGGAAAATAACATAGTGGAATTCTTAATTTTCAAAATGGAACATTTTCAGGGAATAAAAAATTTCATTAAACACATGCTTATTCTATCAAATCTTGGACACTATTTTTTGACCTATGGCATACACATTTGAATGCCATAGTCTCTGCTCTGTAGAACTTCACATCCTAATGGGGGAACAGAAATTAAAGATGAAAGTATAAAATAGTATGATAAGGAAAAACCAGACAGATCAAAAAGGAAACAGGAGACTTAACAACAATATAGGTCAATGGGGCCTAACAGACATATGCAGAACATCCATCTGACAAAAGCATAATACACATTTTTCTCAAGTGCACATGGAACATTCTTCAGGATAGATTACATATTAGGACATAAAGCATGTCTTAACAAATTTAACACAATTGAAATTTTGTCAACTATCTTTTCCAACCACAATGGAATGAAATTAAAAATCAATAGTAAAAGAAAAACTAGAAAGGCACAAATATATGAATTCTTGAACAACCAATGGGTCAAAGGAGAAATCACAAAGAAAACTATAAAATATCTTAAGACAAATGAAAATGAAAAGACAATACACTAAAACTTATGAGATACAGCAAAAGTAGTACTAATAAGGAGGTTTATTGCAATAAATACCTACATTAAGAAAAAAGAAAGATCTCAAATCAAAAACCTAACTTTATACCTCAAGGAACCAGAAAAAGAACAAATTAAGCCTGAAGTTAGAAGGAAGGAAATAATAAAGATTACAACAAAAATAAACAAAAGAGAGAATAGACAACAGAAAACGTCAACTAAGCGGTGTTTTTTAAAAAATTAAACAAAATGGAAAAACCCTTATCTAGACTAAGAAAAAAGAAAACTCAAATAAAAATCAGAAATGAAAGGAGACATTACAACTGAAGCCACAAAATAAAAAGGATCATAAGAAAGTACTATGGACAATTATATGCCAACCACTGAGTAAACTGATGCAGAGAGAGGATTTAACAAAATTCAACATCCTTTCATAATAAAAATACAAAGTAAACTAGAAATAGAAGAAAATTTCCTTAAAGTAATAAAGGCTATCTATGAAAAGCCCACAGCTAACATCATCCTCAATGGTGACTGAAAGCTTTTCTTCTAAGATCAGGAACCAGACAGGGTTGCTTCCTTCTACCACTTCTATTCAACATAGTACTAGAAATACTAGCCAAAACAATTAGGTAAAAAAAAGAAAGAAATAAAAGACATCCAAATTGGAAAGAGAGAAGTAAAATTATGTCTGTTAATAGATGATCTGATTTAATATGTAAAAAAACCCTAAATATTACATACATACACACACAAATTGTTAGAACTAATTAACAAAATCAGCAAAGTTGCAAGATACAAAATCAACACACAAAAATCAGTTGTGTTTCAATACAGTATAATGAACAATCTGAAAAGAAAATTAAGAAAACAATCCCGAAATGTCCATCAATTGATGAATGGATAAAGAACATATGGAATTTATATATATTTTATTTGGATATGATTATAGATAATATCAGATGAGGTTAAAATAAATTTTCAGCTGCTTGAGAATATCATTTTATTCCTGATTTTTGATGACACTTAACAATTGGAACGAATCTGTTCTTCGCAGGATTTAAATTTTTACTGAATAAGTTCTTTATTAGAGTGATTCAAACATTGATGAATAAATTTAACCTTAATATACACTTAGGAGCACATCTCTTACTGAATATGTGACAAATAAAGTATCTGTAAAATTGAGTCGGTGTTTTATTTATTTTTTAAGAGAAGTCCAAGATTATGACAATATAGAGAGGGAAAATGTTCTAGTTTACTGATGAAATGAGGATATTTGGTTTAAGATTTGGGACTGGATATAGCACTTGAATACTCACACTTGAATTAGCAAGCTGAAAAGATAAATTCGAAAAACCCAGATTACAGTGATGGTTATTTGTGTGCACAGCAGTGTGATTATCAAGATTTATGATGTCCAATCTGTTATTATTACTTTTCATATCAGTTAAGTAGAAGCACGTTCCTAAAGCTTTATGCAAGTGCACAACAGTTATGTAAGCCAACTAACTTCTAAATAATTAAAGTCACATTCACAGTCTTCTAAAAATATAGGTTTCCAGCCACCCAGGAGACTAGCCCATAGCTGAGTGCCGATGTGACATGCCATGATTATTAATGATACTAATAAAATTGAAGCTGACCAGCTCTGCTGCAAAGGGGTTGATATGGAAATTCAGCTAAGCGTGATCTTTCTTTTGCCAAAGGAAAGAATTTACCATGTCCTGCTTCTTTTCAGACTTCTGGTCAGAAAAGTTCGAATTGATTTTATTTGGTGCTGGCAGATAATTCTTATTGTACCACAGGGAGTGGGCAGCATAAAAAACTGAAGATTTGCTTCCAAAATATTTGCTACAGTTGTTTCTTTTAAGGTGTTGTAATTCAAAGCACATGCTTTTTTGGGCTATCAGTCTAAAACAAGCCAACCAAAAACACACATGTGCATACACCAACACAAATTAAGTTTTATAATTAAAAAAAATTGAAGCTGTGACACAATCTGTCCCTGGAATAATGTGAACTCATAGTATTTAGGAAGGCTTTGTAGTTTTTCTTTCTTTGTGGGGTTTTCCCTTTCTCTTTTTTTTTAGGGTGATTTTTTTATTGCAATTTTCTTTTTAATATTGGCTAACAGAAAACCTATCCCCGACGAAACAGATAACACACATATACACAGCCCTTTCCACACTTGCTTACTGACAACACACTAGAAGGTCAAGAGACGATGTCTTAATGGCTGGGTCTTGAGGACAATTCTGGTTACATTTAAATCTCAGTGCCAAATGCAGTAAGAGCTCCTGACCAATACTGTGGCTTTTTATTCAATTAGTAAAGAGATCATAACAAATAACTTATTCTTCTAATTTTCCTTCCACTATCCCTCATCCAAATGAAACGATGTAATGTATGGTGATTAACATTAACATAAAAAAAAGAAACTCTGATACTGCTGAAATAAATGATTTCTATAATTAGCTGTAGGAATTTAAATAAGTTGCTTAACATTTATGAGACTTCATTTCTCAGCTATAATTGGAAGATTGTTTGTCTACCCAATAAGGTTGTGAGGATTGCATAAACAAGATTGGACACAGAGAAGTGATTTGCTTGGCATGTGTCACATATAAAGCAAAGCACTTCAGAGCAGCGATTACATTTATATTTATATTTGTATTTGTATTTGTATTTATATATGATGGTAGAAAGATAGGTTGACAGATACAGAAATAGAATTATCAGAATAGAAAAATATCTTCATATTTCTAAAATTATCATTTTTATGATAGCCATGGATATATTTTCGGAGACTGGTTTTGAAATTGTGAGGTTTAACTAAGTATGACCTTTTTGCTTTAGAACCTTAGGAGAAAAATAACTGGATATGAAGGGAAGTGAACACATAAGGAACAGCCTACATAAAACCAATTTTATAGCATCCACATATGTGACAGCATTATAATTGTTTTCCATTGCATGGAAATGTGTTTGAACAGTCATATCAATATAGCTTCAGAAATCTAGCA
Organism: Neomonachus schauinslandi; assembly: GCF_002201575.2. Lineage (NCBI taxonomy): Eukaryota > Metazoa > Chordata > Mammalia > Carnivora > Phocidae > Neomonachus > Neomonachus schauinslandi. Next base: position 64,618,668 of record NC_058415.1, read on the forward strand.
ACACTTATTATTAAACAGACAAACCTTGTTTAATTTCTCTATTGACACCAATCTTTAAACATGAAGCTAGAGCTAAGGTCAATTCTTTTTAAAATAAGAAAGAGACTCCTGTCACTACATCAAAAACTAATGATGTATGGTGACTAACATAACATAATAAAATAAAATAAAATTTTAAAAAATTTAGACTTCAAACATATCTTTATGTAATCCTGTATAAGTTATGAGTCCATGAATAAATAAGACTTTCAGTTCAAGTTACAGAAAGTTGGAGACAAAAATTTTTTAGTTTGTTTACACAAACTTTCAGTTCTTAGACATTCAGACAAGTTTTAGATATAAATAAACATGTCATTTAAAACAATTACATGTGGTAAAAGAATGTAAGACATATTCTTTTCCTTTCGTTATTTTGTTATTTATTTATTTATTTATTTACTTATTTATTTATTTTTTAAAGATTTTATTTATTTATTTGACAGAAAGAGACACAGCGAGAGAGGGAACACAAGCAGGGGGAGTGGGAGAAGCTGGCTTCCCGCGGAGCAGGGAGCCCGATGCGGGGCTTGATCCCAGGACGCTGGGATCATGACCTGAGCCGAAGGCAAACGCTTAAAGACTGAGCCACCCAGGTGCCCCTCCTTTTGTTATTTTAAATGTAGGCCAGGAGAGTCAGTAACATGAAGCTAAAGAAATTGGAATTTATTCAGTAACAATGAACATTCATAGACGTTTTCACTGGGTAAGGGTCCTTCTGTCTGTGCATTTTTCCCTTTTTATAAGAAATGGCACAGGTTTACAACTGAGTACCTTCTTGAACCTGCTTTCTGCACATGGATGACTGGAGTAGCAACAACCTCTTTATATTTTGAACTATCCTTGCATGTTTTAGTAAATGCTAATACAATTTCTTTAAATACTTTGTGGACTTTCTGTGTTTCAAATTACACAGTTCTTGTTTTAGTTCTTTTTTTTTCCTTTTCTACTTTATACAGACAATAAGAGAAGTCAGCTGGAAATTTCAGTATTTGGTGGAAACCACTTCTCCAGTTCTGAGATCATTAGGTACAATTCTAATTTTCATGCTAGTGTAAGCAAAAATGTTATTAACTGTTCTGTCGGAATACTACAGGTGCACTTTTCTCCAACCTCCAGTTACAAAATCATATTATTCACTAACAGTTCCCTTAAAACTCTTCCAATTCTTCTTCCACAACTTGATGCCAAAGTCAATGACACATGTTTGGTTTTATTATAGTTCTAAATTTTGTTCTGGTTATCTATTGCTACATCACAATCTACTCCAAAGTTAAATGGCCTGAAGGAACTATTTTAATCTCACTTTGTTTTTTTTTTTTTTTTTTTTTTTTAGTCAAAAATGTGAGCAGGCTTTTCTGTTCCAACCAGAGTCACACAATTGTAATCAAATTGCAACTGGTCTATTCTGGAGAGCATGGGTGATTTCATACACATGGCTCATCACACATGGTAGGGATGATTGGAAGGCTGGTTTCAGTTGATCCCTTTTTCTACTTAAGTTGTCTCAGGATCTCTCTAGCATAGTAATGAAACTTCCTTATTTTAAAAAAAGCAAAAAACGCTTTATTGTGTTATAACTGATATACACAAAACTACACATATTTAATATATACAATTTGATGAGCTTGAACATATGCATATATCTATAAAACCATCTTGGAAATTTAGACCCCCCCCCAAGAGATCAATTATAGAACTGACAGTCTTCTGAAAAGTGAGTGTTACCTCTGCCCTAATTGGTGGTCAAAGCAGTTACAGGTCAGCCCAATTCAAGGAAAGAGGAAATGGAGGTCAATTTCCAATGGGTGGAGTGTTGAAGCATTCAAGTCTGTCTTTAATCTGCTTTAATGAAGGAACAGGGAGATTCAAAAGAAAAATGGAAGTTGTACAAAGCAAAATCATAAAAATGATAAATGGGAAGTGTACAATAACTGAAATTAAAACAACTTCAATGGTTGGGCTTAAAGCATATTGTAAACAGTGGAAGAAAGACTGAGTGGATTTGACGACAGTTAAAAAAAATTAATCTAAAAACTAAAGAGTACAAAAGGAAAAAAATTAGCCACAATAACATGTGGGACAATACTGAACTTTCTAATAAAATACACGGAATTAGAATTACAGAAAGAAAAGAGAAAGATATAAAAGCATGGAAAATATTTAAATAAACTATGTTCAGGGGCACCTGGGTGGCTCAGTCGTTAAGCGTCTGCCTTCGGCTCAGGTCATGGATCCCAGGGTCCTGGGATCGAGCCCCGCATGGGGCTCCCTGCTCAGTGGGAAGCCTGCTTCTCCCTCTCCCACCGCCCCACGTGTGTTCCCTCTCTCGCTGTGTCTCTCTGTCAAATAAATAAATCTTAAAAAAATTTAAAAAAACAAAATAAACTATGTTCCAATATTTCCCAAATAAAATGAAAAACACTGACTCGATCTAAGGTCTGAGGCTGCTGAAAATTTGAACCTGTGAGATTTACTCTCTATATAAAAATGTTGTTGGAATAGAAGTTTGTGAGACCTCTCGAAAATCTTCTGGAGTCAGTATTGTGTAATAATGTCCAGAAAACACTTTATTAGACAAAGTTGCAACCCCTAGGATGTATTTGTCATGACTGTATAGAAAATAGAAAACCTATTTTCTACTTTACAATATTTTTATTCTCAAAATAATTTTAAAATAGCAGTAATACCTAGGTAAAACCATGGTATATTATGCAAAATTATCATGTGTCCTTCTTAACATTCTCCAATAAAAAATCTGAGCTTTCACTGGCAAAAGCTCAGAAAAGTAAAATAACATCATCTTTTACTTGACTATTACACAATTTGATTTTTATTCCACTTGAAAAGATATCAAAGAGATCAATCATTTTTCTCAATATTTCATTATTCTGTATAAATCTATGAAAGGCCCTGAACACTGTACTGCTCTCAATTTCAAAGTCCAATTTGGCACTAGCGGACACAAAGAAAAATCAATATTAACTGGGAGCCTCCAGAAAGATCTGATTTCTGAAGTTTCAGGTGACATATAGAGAGCAGTAGGTCCCCTCTGAGTGTTTTCTAGTGGGTCATATCTTCTCCAACATTGCTTCTGACTCCTCTGTTTGTAATCTACTTATTTGATGAAAAGTATGCTTATCATTCTCTATTTTACACTCCACAAGATTTAAAGATAATAGCTCATTAAACATATTTTTTTTAAATTCACATTTTTTGGCTCTTCACATATATCTTTTCCTGTCTTGGTATTTGACTATTTCCAATAACAATATAAATTAATATCAATTTTCCTATGATCCACATAATTCCACCATCTTAACTCATTTACTGAAATTGTCCATACTGATTTAAATCTATAATTGAATAAGTAAATAAATGCAGAAGGAACAGCTCTCCCTTGAAAAGTAAGTGCAATTAATAAATGTAGAAGAAATGTGGGAAATAGAAAGTCACCATTAGAAAATCACAGGAATAATCACTGCAGGCAAGATTTATTGATGAACAAACAGGATATTTACAAAGTTTCAAAGTCTCTCCCAAAAGATATTTAATATTATTTTTTTTAAGATTTATTTATTTACTTGAGAGAGAGAAAACCTGTGGAGAGGTAGAGGGAGAGGGAGAAGGAGAGAAGCAGACTCCCTGCTGAGCACAAAGCCCCATGTGGGGCTGAATCCCACAACCCATGAGATCATGACCTCAGCCGAAATCAAGAATCAGTCGCTAACTGACTGAGCCACCCAAGCACCCCCCAAAAGATATTTATTAATTCTAAAGGGAAGCATGATAACTTTACAATTGAAAATCTAGTCAACAACATTCTAAGCAAGATTTATATCACCATCAGTTAAACATGGACATCACATAATTCTTAACATAATGCACTAAAAAGTGCATGTCATGGGGCACCTGGGTGGTTCAGCTGGTTTAGGGGCCAACTCTTGATTTCGGCTTATGACCTCAGGGTCGTGAGATGGAGCCCTGGGTCAGGGCGGAGTCAGCTTAAGGTTCTCTCTGTCCCTCTCCCACGGCCCCTCCCCCTGCTTCCACACACTTGCTCACTCTCTCTCTCTCTTAAATAAATAAATAAATAAATAAATAAATAAATAAATAAATAAATAAATAAATAAA
>NC_058415.1:64622847-64665201 GCF_002201575.2 Neomonachus schauinslandi
AAATAAATAAATAAATAAATAAATAAATAAATAAATAAATAAATAAAAATTTTTTTAAAACAGGGGCATGTCACTTGTCTGGTACTTTTGCCAAAAGTGCATAACCTCAGTTTACTGATGAGAAAACATCAGATAAACCAAAATCAGGGATATTTAATAAATAACTTATCAGTATTTTTCAGAAATGTGAAAGTCATGAAAAACAAGGAAAAACTGAGGTACTGTAATAGTTTGGAGGAGACTAAATGCAATATGGGATTCTAAATTAGATCCTAGATCACATAAAGAATATTAGTGGAAAAGAACTGGTGATATCCAAATAAATTATGTAGTTAATGATATTATAGTAATGTTAATTTATTAGCTTTGAAAATTGTTAATATCGTTAGGTAAGATGTTAATGTTTGGGAAATCTTGGAAAAGACTATATGGGAGCCCACTTTATTCTTTTCACAACATTTTGAAAGTCTAAGGTTATTTCAAAAATAGAAAGTTAAAAACAAAGCTATTGACCCCTACATAGTTTGTTCTACATTTAACTCATAGCAAAACTAAAAGTATTTGCAACAGAGCTGCAACAAATTATTAAATTCTCAAAAACTACAAAATGAAATTTTAAAATATTCTTCTTTACTGATTTGGTCAGAATCAAAGCACAATAAAAAGAGGGGATACTTCTTGATCTCAGATGACACATATGTCCTTTGACCCAGCATGATTACACTCTCCCACTCATTTTTGCATTATTTTAAAATCTAATATGTCATAAATACTCTATTTACATAAACTTAATAGCAAGAATTTTAATATTTATTAATCTGAACAAGATACACCACAATAATATCGATGTACTTCATAATCATTGAAATCAATTTTACCTCAAGAGAGTTTTAGGTGGGCATGAAGAGAGTAAATTGATTGTCCATATACAACAAAACAATAGAATTAGATACCAGGGGAGTATGCCCTAGGCAATCAAAAAGGAGAAGGAAGTGGAGGAAGAAGGAAGTGGGGAATAAAGGTTGGAGAGAAAGAAGGAATTATCATTACTTATGGGTTAACATGTGTGAAACTTGTTAAGAACATTGCATTTATGGATTCATTTCCTCCTCACAGTAATTATATCGAGTAGGTTTTATCATTATTCAAATTCTATATATGAGGAAACTTAGGTATCCAGAGAGTAAGTAAATAACCAGGTGTTATGGGTTGAATTATATCCCCCAAAAGCTATGTCCAAGTCCTACCCACTAGTACCTGCGAATGCACCCGTATTTAGCAATAGGGTTTTTGTGGATGTAATTAAGTTAAAATGAGGTCATACTGCTTGAGATAAGCCTTAATTCAATGAATGGTATCTTTATAATAAGAGTGGTATTTAGAGGCAGATAGACAGAGAGAACAACTTATGAAGATGGAGGCAGAAATTGGAGTGAAGCATCTATCAGCAGAGATTGCCAAAAATTTCTGGCAACTGCCAGAAGCCAGGAGAGTAGGCTAGAACAGATTCTCCCTTACTGCCTCCAGAAGAAACAGACCCTGCTGATATTTTGATTTTGGATTTCTAGCCTCCTGAACTGAGAGACAAATTTCTTTTGTTTTAAGCAACGGCTTATGGTACTTTGTTATGGCAGCCCTAGGAAATGAATACACCAGTTTACATGGCTATTAATTATGTGAATTTAAATTGAGTCATACTCACTTAAAACCCCTCAATCTTAGCTACCACTTTGAAATAAAAATCAATCTGACCAAAGGGTTAAGACATCCACTGAAACATGGAATGGATCCCATGTTTTCCTGACATTTCTTCTCAATGAGATTTGATAATTTGGGCACAAATTAAACTTCTATTTTTAATTAGCTGTGGATAACAACACAAAACAACATAGAGACTGATGATGTTGAATATTTAAATATCTTAATATTTGTATTATTTAACTAGATTTTAACCTTTGATATTTCTCATCCCTTGGATTCTTTGAAATTGGATATTTTCAGGAAGAATTCCTAAGCTAAAAAAAAAAAAAAAAGAATTCCTAAGTAAAATAAATGGTTCAAAGCTTTTTGAGTTTGCCTCATAATATGGAAAAGGCCACCCTTAAATGATAATTTAGAAAGAGTTAAATAACTCTTTCACTTAATTAAAATATTTTTATCTCTGAGTTTTGTTGAAAATTTTTAATTATGTGGTCAAAAATAGGTGAATTAAAAATATTTTGTATGTAGTTTATATTTTAATAAGCAGAGATAACCATCACTGAACATATTCCTAAAGTCTTCAGAATACTCTTATCAGATTACTTTGGTTCTTAATGTCAATAATTCAATTATATCATCACTGAAATACTTTTACAATTATTTTTAAAGCAAGAAATTATAATTTTTCAAAAATACCATTTGCAAATTTTCCCTTAATATCATCTGTAGAAATATATCATTCAAATAATCAGATTTATATTAGCAAAGGCAATTGAAAAATGAAATTAAAAATACATTTAAATTGCATTAAAAAGTAGAAAATACCTAGAAAAAAATTTAACAAAAAATGTACAAGATCTGTACCAAAAAATATTTAGTACTGCTGAGTAAAATTAAAGGAGACCTTAAAAAACAGAGAGACAATCTATGCTCATAAATCAGATCACTCAATATTTTCAAGATGTCCTTTGTCTCCAAAATGGTTAAGATGCTTATACACAATCTCAATCAAATCTCAGCAGTTTTGTAAGAGCAGATGAAATATTTTAAATGTATGTAAAAATTGAAATGGCCTAATATAGTCAAAACAGTTTTATAAAATAAAGAAGTTGAAGATCTTAGCACTACTTGTTTATAAGAGTTAAGAGACAGCCATCTGATTTATCAAAAATATTTAAAAAATCAATACCATTCAAAATACTTATGAGTTATAGATTAATTTGAAGTTTGTCAATACATTAAATTATGAGATTTGATGTTAAGATTGTGATTAATGTCTAGAGAGCAGAAATTCCTCTAACTACAGGATAAGAAAGTTTGTTTCTGATAATGTTGTCTGCTTATAAATGAAAGATATGATTTAACATATTCAGAACCAAATTTGTAAATATCCCATGATAAAATTTCCATAAAAACAAGGTAACTGTCCAAATATGTCAAATAAAGTCATTTCAAATAACATAAATAAAACATCTTAAGTAATTCTAGTTATTTTATTTATTTTTTGTATGTTTACTATATACATATTCTTTCTGTAAGAATTTATCAATTCCTATAGAGAGGAGTAGGAACTGAGATGAATGCAAGCATTTATCAAATGCCTACTGAGCACTAGAAAATGGGTTGAATGCTCAGACTCAAAGATGAATAAAACACACAGTTTGGCTTTTCTGCATAGTGGAGGAAGATAAGAGAGGAAACGAAAAGAGAATTGTGCACCCCTCTGTTTATTGCAGCATTATTTACAATAGGTAAGACATGGAAACAAGCTAAGTATCCATAAATAGATGAATGGATAAGGAAAATGTGTACACACACACACACACACACACACACACGCATGCACGATGGAATATTACACAGCCATAAAAGGATGAAATTGTGCCACTTGAGACAACATAGATGGACCTAGAGGGTATTATGCTAAGTGAACTAAGTCAAATTGAGAAAGAAAAATACCATATGATTCCACTCATAAGTGGAATTAAAAAAATAAATAAAAAGCAGAATCAGAACTATAAATACAGAGAACAAACTGATGTTTGCCAGAAGGGAGGGTGGTGAACGTTGAGCAAATGGGTGAAAGGGAGAGGGAGATACAGGCCTTCAGTAATGGAATGAGTAAGTCCCAGGAATAAAAAATCAGAGCATAAGGAATACAGTCAGTGATATTGTAATAGTGATGTAATGGGACAGATGGTAGTTCCACTGGTGGTGAACACAGCATAATGTATAAACTTGTCAAATTGCTAAGTTGTACACCTGAAACTAATGTAACATTATGTGTTAACTATACTCAGAAAAGAAAAAGAATTGTGGTTTCTTCTAAAAGAATAGGCTCTCATCCTAGCTGAGTATGGAGGGAAGATTCCCTCTGCTTTCAGGGACTTTGAAGGAAAGAAAGAAATATAAAGTTGTTTGGTTCAAAGCACGTATTTACGAGTAGAGCATCTTCTGACTTGCCCGCTCTAGTACTTAGGCATATTATGAGTGAAATCTCTATTTTTGTTCAAGCACATTCAATAACTATGTTAATTGAGACCTGCAGCATATGGAGTGTTCATTCATATCGACCCCAAACCCCTGAGAAGGGGTTTCTTTCTTTCATCTTCTCAGAAGCCAGAATCAAACTCAACAAAAGTGATTCTTAGACACTAAATGCTCCCCTCCTCCAATGGAGAAGCATTGTCTCTATCAGATTTGGGAATAGTTCAAATCTAGTTCATCTCAATGTAGACATTTCAACAGATAACCTGGCAGAGAATAATACATAAACCAGAGAATGAAGCACCACCTAACAGTTACAGCAGTAAAAACTACTGAAAATAAGTTTGTTCAGCACACTGAGCATACTCAAGTTGAATCCATTTATCAACTTGCCCCTCTATTTATTCTAATATTATCTGAGCCCCATATTCTACAAAATTATATATAGAAACAAAGGGATTAAGGGAAGTCCTTAGGATATTTCATGTGATTATGACATTCTTGGGGAAAAGACTATCTTCATTTTTGTGATCTGAAAGTCAAACAAGTAGTTGTTATCTTCCTCTATTATGCAATATTTGTCAGAAGTAGGATAGTATTAAAAATATCCAATTGCTTATTTATTTTGTTGAAGAATTAGCTGCTAATTTTAATTTATAACTGAGTGTAGTTAAATATGAGTTCAAAACAAATTTATTTTCTTAATCTTTGGTATTATTTTTCAGTACTAAATCTCATTCAACATTTTTTTTATTTACAGTGAAAGAGTAGTCCCCATTTTATGTAGACATTTCACCCAAACCAGTAATTCCTAGATATTGAAGAACTTTTGTATGTCTTCCCTTGAGGCTTTTTAAATAATCCTCATTAATAGAGTACATTGGTAAAAATAGAATGCTAATACAATTAAATTAATTTAGCATGTATGACTTCAATAAAAATAATGTTAAATAAGTAATTAAGCATTTCAAATAAATGTTTTTATTAATTATTACTAAACAGTGACTACTGGATCATAATAATTTGGCCTTGGTTTTTAATAAGTTGTTGGTTAAGAACATGGGCTTTGGATTCACATAAACCTAGGTTTGATTCTTAGTTCTGCAATAAATTGCTGTGCGTTTTCTGATAATGTATTATCAGGCCTCACTTTCCTCCTCTAGAAAATGGAGATGATAATGCAATATCCAGGGTCATTTGGAAAGTTAAATAAAATTTTTTTTATGCAAAGCACTTAATGCAGTATCTAGTGCTAATAACTATTCAGTAACTGCTTAAACATATCTGTTATGTTATTTCAGAACATATGATATCTAGAACTTCCCAAGTGCCTTAACCTTTTTGTTGTTGTTGTCCAAAGTGCAATTCTGATTGCGGAAAGTGAACAAAGAAGGCATTTTCATTGCATCGTTACACATGGGCTGCTTTAGTATCTTCAGGCTTGAAGCCACAGACCCACTAGACCACTGCCTGGATTGTTACTTTCATTCCACCCCTTTGTTCACTCATATAAGAAAAAAAAATGAGTTCTCCTGATTCATAAGATTCCAAATCACTGAGAATCTAGAACAAAGTATAAATATATTTCTACTTTGGAAAACAATTTATTTTAAAATTCAAGATATGAAGAGGTTTCATGAAGAAAGAAAAAAAGAGGAATTCTCTTTCAAATTTAGCTTTAATTATGTGATTACACTGGGTAAGTAGCAGAGTAAAAAATAATAAACTCTATATTCAGTCCACACTATTATCTTCCTTTAATATAAAAAAAAAACAGGAAAGTGTAAAAAACTGTCCAAAAATAAACCAAATAAATGGTCACTTCATTTCTCAAATATGTTAATTGAAATATGCCTTCTTCAATTGCTATGGTAGTTTATAAAATCCAAAGCAGTAGTATCTCCTAATGCCAAGTCCAGGGTAACTGCACTTCAAAAATAGTACTTTCTTGATATTCAAATGTAATTTTGTTTTTCCTGTGCAAATATAAAAGCTGAGTACACTCTTATGTGCCTCCCTACTCAGACTGATCTTGTACGAAAGGGCTGATGAGAGTATGCATTGCACCTACAAGCAGGAAAGTGGAACGCTCCACCTGGAGAAAATTCTTCATCAAGAGGTGCATCCCTGTGGAGACATTGACTGAAAGGAAAACTGTGTTCAGATCAACACAGTAGGGAAACTGTGACACTCTGAACACTTCTCAAAGGTATAAAATCTAACTCTTAGCTTTAGTTAATAAACTACACTGAAAGTCTTTCCTCTCTTTTTATAAAGATTATACATCTTCCAAATTTATGTCTATATGTTATATAATAGTTTTATGTCAAAAAAATACTAAATTTTCTGATTTTAAAACAGTAATAAATAATTAAAAAACAAATAATAAAAGGTCTACAATGTGGAAAGGTATAGAATATTTAAATAAAATGTAATCTCTTTATTCAGAAATAATTTAAAAATCCTTAATATTTTATATAATGCATGAAAATATAAGATAAATATTTTTACACAATTTGTATCATGGTATATATATACCATGTTTTTGCAATCTTTTCTTCTCAATCTTTTAGTACTTTCCTTCTCCTAGTATTATATATGCATTTTCATTATTTTTAAGAGATATACTTTTTAAAAAAATTTTTTTATTCTTATATTATCCCCATACATTGCATCATTAGTTTTAGATGTAGTGTTCCATGATTCATTGTTTGTGCATTACACTCAGTGCTCCATGCAGAATGTGCCCTCCTCAATACCCACCACCAGGCTAACCCATCCTCCCACCCCCCTCTCCTCTAGAACCCTCAGTTTGTTTTTCAGAGTCCATCGTCTCTCATGGTTCCTCTACCGCTCTGATTTCCCCCCCCTTCATTCTTCCCCTCCTGCTACCTTCTTCTTCTTCTTTTTTTTTTTTTCTTAACATATATTGCATTATTTGTTTCAGAGGTACAGATCTGAGATTCAATAGTCTTGCACAATTCACAGCGCTTACCAGAGCACATATCCTCCCCAGTGTCTATCACCCAGTCACCCCATCCCTCCCACCCCACCTCCCATTCCAGCAACCCTCAGTTTGTTTCCTAGATTAAGAATTTCTCATATCAGTGAGGTCATATGATACATGTCTTTCTCTGTTTGACTTATTTCGCTCAACATAATACCCTCCAATTCCATCCACGTCATTGCAAATGGCAAGATCTCATTCCTTTTGATGGCTGCATAATATTCCATTGTATATATATACACCTCTTCTTTATCCATTCATCTGTCGATGGACATCTTGGCTCTTTCCACAGTTTGGCTATTGTGGACATTGCTGCTATAAACATTGGGGTGCGCGGACCCTTTCGGATCCCTACTTTTGTATCTTTGGGGTAAATACCCAGGAGTGCAATTGCTGGATCATATGGTAGCTCTATTTTCAACTTTTTGAGGAACCTCCATACTGTTTTCCAGAGTGGCTACACCAGCTTGCATTCCCACCAACAGTGTAGGAGGGTTCCCCTTTCTCCACAGATGTTGGCGGGGGCCAACATCTGTCATTTCCTGATGTGTTAATTTTAGCCATTCTGACTGGTGTGAAGTGGTATCTCATTGAGGTTTTGATTTGGATTTCCCTGATGCCGAGCGATATTGAGCACTTTTTCATGTGTCTGTTGGCCATTTGGATGTCTTCTTTGGAAAAATGTCTGTTCATGTCTTCTGCCCATTTCTTGATTGGATTCTTTGTTCTTTGGGTGTTGAGTTTGATGACTTCTTTATAGATTTTGGATACTAGCCCTTTATCTGATATGTCATTTGCAAATATCTTCTCCCATTCTGTCGGTTGTCTTTTGGTTTTGTTGACCGTTTCCTTTGCTTTGCAAAAGCTTTTTATCTTGATGAAGTCCCAATAGTTCATTTTTGCCCTTGCTTCCCTTGCCTTTGGCGATGTTTCTAGGAAGAAGTTGCTTCGGCTGAGGTCGGAGAGGTTGCCTGTGTTCTCCTTTAGGATTTTGATGGACTCCTGTCTCACATTGAGGTCTTTCAACCATTTGGAGTCTATTTTTGTGTGTGGTGTAAGGAAATGGTCCAGTTTCATTCTTCTGCATGTGGCTATCCAATTTTCCCAACACCATTTGTTGAAGAGACTGTCTTTGTTCCATTGGACATTCTTTCCTGCTTTGTCAAAGATGAGTTGACCATAGAGTTGAGGGTCCATTTCTGGGCTCTCTATTCTGTTCCATTGATCTATGTGCCTGTTTTTGTGCCAGTACCATACTGTCTTGATGATGACAGTTTTGTAATAGAGCTGGAAGTCTGGAATTGTGATGCCGCCCACTTTGCTTTTCTTTTTCAACATTCCTCTGGCTATGCGGGGTCTTTTCTGGTTCCATACAAATTTTAGGATTATTTGTTCCATTTCTTTAAAAAAAGTGGATGGTATTTTGATGGGGATTGCATTGAATGTGTAGATTGCTCTAGGTAGCATTGACATCTTCACAATATTTGTTCTTCCAATCCATGAGCATGGAACGTTTTTCCATTTCTTTGTGTCTGCCTCAATTTCTTTCATGAGTATTTTCTAGTTTTCTGAGTACAGATCCTTTGTCTCTTTGGTTAGATTTATTCCTAGGTATCTTATGGTTTTGGGTGCAATTGTAAATGGGATTGACTCCTTAATTTCTCTTTCTTCTGTCTTGTTCTTGGTGTATAGGAATGCCACTGATTTCTGTGCATTGATTTTATATCCTGCCACTTGACTGAATTCCTGTATGAGTTCTAGCAGTTTTGGGGTGGAGCCTTTGGGGTTTTCCACATAAAGTATCATATCATATGCAAAGAGTGAGAGTTTGACTTCTTCTTTGCTGATTTGGATGCCTTTTATTTCTTTTTGTTGTCTGATTGCTGTGGCTAGGACTTCCAATACTATGTTGAATAGCAGTGGTGATAGTGGACATCCCTGCCGCGTTCCTGACCTTGGGGGGAAAGCTCTCAGTTTTTCCCCATTAAGATTGATATTTGCTGTAGATTTTTCATAGATGGCTTTTATGATATTGAGGTATGTACCCTCTATGCCTATACTCTGAAGAGTTTTGATCAAGAAAGGATGCTGTACTTTGTCAAATGCTTTTTCTGCATCTATTGAGAGGATCATATGGTTCTTGTTCTTTTTTTTGTTAATGTATTGTATCACGTTGATTGATTTGTGGATGTTGAACCAACCTTGCAGCCCAGGGATAAATCCCACTTGGTCCTGGTGAATAATCCTTTTAATGTGCTGTTGGATCCTATTGGCTAGTATTTTGGTGAGAATTTTTGCATCCATGTTCATCAGGGATATTGGTCTGTAATTCTCCTTTTTGATGGGGTCTTTGTCTGGTTTTGGGATCAAGGTAATGCTGGCCTCATAAAATGAGTTTGGAAGTTTTCCTTCCATTTCTATTTTTTTGGAACAGTTTCAGAAGAATAGGTATCAATTCTTCTTGAAATGTTTGGTAGAATTCCCCTGGGAAGCCATCTGGCCCTGGGCTTTTGTTTTTTGGGAGATTTTTGATGACTGCTTCAATTTCCTTAGTGGTTATAGGTCTGTTCAGGTTTTCTATTTCTTCCTGGTTCAGTTTTGGTAGTTGATACATCTTTAGGAATGCATCCATTTCTTCCAGGTTATCTAATTTGCTGGCATAGAGTTGCTCATAATATGTTCTTAGAATTGTTTGTATTTCTTTGGTGTTGGTTGTGATCTCTCCTCTTTCATTCATGATTTTGTCGATTTGGGTCATTTCTCTTCTCTTTTTGATAAGTCTGGCCAGGGGTTTATCAATCTTGTTAATTCTTTCAAAGAACCAGCTCCTAGTTTCGTTGATCTGTTCTACTGTTCTTTTGGTTTCTATTTCATTGATTTCTGCTCTGATCTTTATTATTTCTCTTCTCCTGCTGGGTTTAGGTTTTATTTGCTGTTCTTTCTCCAGCTCCTTTAGGTGTAGGGTTAGGTTGTGTACTTGAGACCTTTCTTGCTTCTTGAGAAAGGCTTGTATTGCTATATACTTTCCTCTTAGGACTGCCTTTGCTGCATCCCAAAGATTTTGAATAGTTGTGTTTTCATTTTCATTGGTTTCCATGTATTTTTTTAATTCTTCTTTAATTTCCTGGTTGACCCATTCATTCTTCAGTAGGATGCTCTTTAGCCTCCATGTATTTGAGTTCTTTCCGACTTTCCTCTTGTGATTGAGTTCTAGTTTCAAAGCATTGTGGTCTGAAAATAGGCAGGGAATGATCCCAATCTTTTGGTACCAGTTGGGACCTGATTTATGACCTAGGATGTGATCTATTCTGGAGAATGTTCCATGGGGACTAGAGAAGAATGTGTATTCCGTTGCTTTGGGATGGAATGTTCTGAATATGTCTGTGAAGTCCATTTGGTCCAGTGTGTCATTTAAAGTCTTTATCTCCTTGTTGATCTTTTGCTTAGACAATTTGTCCATTTCAGTCAGGGGTGTGTTAAAGTCCCCCACTATTATTGTATTGTGGTCGATGTGTTTCTTTGCTTTTGTTTTTAATTGCCTTATATAATTGGCTGCTCCCATGTTAGGGGCATAGATATTTACAATTGTTAGAACTTCTTGTTGGATAGACCCTTTCAGTAGGATATAGTGTCCTTCCTCATCTCTTCTTACAGTCTTTGGTTTAAAATCTAATTTGTCTGATATAAGGATTGCCACCTTTCTTTTGGTGTCCATTAGCATGGTAAATGGTTTTCCACCCCCTCACTTTCAATCTGGGGCTGTCTTTGGTTCTAAATGAGTCTCTTGCAGACAGCATATCGATGGGTCTTGTTTTTTAATCCAATCTGATAGCCTGTGTCTTTTGATTGGGGCATTGAGCCCATTTACATTCAGGGTAACTATTGAAAGATAGGAATTTAGTGCCATTGTATTGCCTGTAAGGTGACTGTTACTGTATTTTGTCTGTGTTCCTTTCTGGTCTATGTTGCTTTTAGGGTCTCTCTTTGCTTAGAGGACCCCTTTCAAGATTTCTTGTAGGGCTGGTTTCGTTTTTGCAAATTCCTTTAGTTTTTGTTTGTCCTGGAAGCTTTTTATCTCTCCTTCAATTTTCAGTGACAGCCAAGCTGGATATAGTATTCTTGGCTGCATATTTTTCTCATTTAGTGCTCTGAATATATCCTGCCAGTCCTTTCTGGCCTGCCAGGTCTCTGTGGATAGGTCTGTTGCCAATCTAATGTTTCTACCATTGTAGGTTACATATCTCTTCTCCTGAGCTGCTTTCAGGATTTTCTCTTTGTCTAGGAGACTCATAAGTTTTACTATTAGATGTTGGGGTGTTGACCTATTTTTATTGATTTTGAGGGGGGTTCTCTGTGCTTCCTGGATTTTGATGCCTGTTTCCTTCCCCAAATTAGGGAAGTTCTCTGCTCTAATTTGCTCCATTATACCTTCTGCCCCTCTCTCTCTTTCTTCTTCTTCTGGGATCCCAATTATTCTAATGTTTCATCTTATGGTATCTCTTATCTCTTGAATTCTGCCCTCATGATCCAGTAGTTGTTTATCTCTCTTTTTCTCAGGTTCTTTATTTTCCATCATTTGGTCTTCTATATCACTGATTCTCTCTTCTGCCTCATTTATCCTAGCAGTTAGTGCCCTCATATTTGATTGCACCTCATTAATAGCCTTTTTGATTTCAACTTGGTTAGATTTTAGTTCTTTTAGTTCTCCAGAAAGGGTTTCTCTAATAACTTCCATGCTTTTTTCAAGCCCAGCTAGTATCTTTAAAGTGATGATCTGAACTCTAGATCTGACATTGTACTAATGTCCGTATTGAGTAGGTCCCTGGCAGTCGGTACTACCTCTTGTTCTTTTTGTTGAGGTGATTTTTTCCGTCTTGTCATTTTGTGCAGAGGAGAAAAGATTAATGAGAGAACAAAATGCTAGCAGAGTAACAATGTCCCCAGAAAATATACTCTAAACAAATCAGAAAAGACCTGAAGCAGTGGGAAAAGAAGGGAAAGAGAGAAAAAAGAAAAAGAAAAAAAAAGAAAAAGATAAAGATAAAGATAAAAACAAAAAAACCCAGAACAAACCAAAACAACAACAAGAAAAAAAACCAGAATATGATCAAATATGATCAGGCTGGTATATAGATCAGTGCCACACACTAGATTTTGGGTGTATTTTGGTCTGTTAGAAGAAAGTGCCTCCCAAAATTTTAAAGAAAGAAAAACATATATATACAAAAATAAGGGTTGATATGATGAAGGGATGGAATATGACTGTAAAGATGGAAATTATAAAAAATTTTATAAAAGGAATTGATAAGAAGTTGTTTGAAAAAAGAAAGAAGAGGATTTAAAAAAAGAAAAAAGAAAAAAACAGGGAGAGAATGTGATCAGGCAGGGGAGTAGAAAAAAAACCATATACTAGAGATTTAGGGTATATTTTGATCTGTTAGAAGAAACTATCTCAAATTTTTAAAGAGAGAACAACTTATATATATATGCCAAAATACGGGTAACTACTATGAAGGGATAGAATATGACTCTAAAAATGAAAAATAAAAATGTTTTTTAAAAAAGGGATTGATAAGATGTTGGTTGAATAAGGGAAAAAGAAAAATTAAAAAAAAAATTAACTTTGAAAGACTAAAGAATCATGGTAAAAAAGACATGAATTCTATGTGTAGTATTCCCCCAGCGCCTCCAGCAGGGACCCATCAAGCGGCAGATCCGGTTCTCATTGATCGGTAAACTTGGTCTTGGCTGGCTGTTCTCGCTGATCTTCTGGGGAGGGGCCTGTTGCCATGGTTTCCAAATGTCTTTGCTGGAGGCGGAATTGCCCTGCCCTTGCCCGGTCCGGGCTAAGTAATCTGCTCGGGTTTGGTCTTTGGAGCTTTTGTTCCCTGAGAGCTTTCCGTACAGCTTTGGAGGCAGAGAGTGAGAATGGCGGCCTCCCAATCTCCGCCCCAGAGGAGCCAAGAACTTGGGGCCCTGCTCCTCAGTGAGCCCCCAGAGAAAAGCAGTCAGTCACTCCCATCTCCCCAGTCTCCAGCCTCACTCCGTGCTCACCCGGCCTATGACCGCGTGTTTCTATCTCTGGCACTCGACCCCGTGTGGAGTCTCCAAACCCAGCAGATCCCTGTGGTGCGCTCCCGCGCCACTGCTCCCGGGGGAGGAAGGTGAATCTCCCCGGATCTGCCGCTTGATGGGTCCCTGCTGGAGGAGCAGTGGCCCGACTGTGCCGCGGATATTGTTTTATGGCAACCCCGAGCTGAGAGCCCACTCCTCTGCTCCGTCTCTGCAGCTGGCTTCCCTGCTCCAATACCTGGGAGCTCTGCTGCACTCAGGCACCCCCGGTCTTTCTGTGACCCCGAGGGTCCTGAGACCACACTGTCCCGCGAGGGTTCCACCCCCAGCTTAGCCCCCGGAGTGACGTCCCTCAGCGGAGCAGACTTTTAAAAGTTCCGATTTTGTGCTCCGCGGCTCTATCACTTGCCAGAAGCGGCCTACGGAGGCCCCTCCCCCGCCATCTATCCTCCCGAATATCGCCTCGGATTTTCTCCGCACATCCTACCTTCCAGAAAGTGGTCGCTTTTCTGTTCAGAGAGTTGTTGCTATTCTTTTCTTCAATCTCATGTTGAGTTTGTAGGTGTTCAGAATGGTTTGATCCCTATCCAGCTGAATTCCTGAGAGGAGACGAAATCCAGGTCTCCTACTCCTCCGCCATCTTGCTCCGCCCCCCAGAGATATACTGTTAATGATTAGTTATATAGCGTTCACTGCATAAATTACTGTAATTGAATTAGTATGTTCTTGGACACATGGGTATTTTAAAAATTTTTTGCTATTTGTATGTCTACAGACGTAACACTGCATGCTTATTCCCCAATGACTTATGTGGTAAAGAATGACAAGCATATATTTCCTAAATTAAATGATTTTTAAACTCATGGATTGAAATACATTTGGTCATTTATTTCTGGATGGCTAGGATAGTGAGATCTGTGATTCTGAATGCATTATTTCATAGTTCAATACTTTTAAAAGTCTTCTTTAGTATCCTAACAATCTTCATATAATCTTTATGCCTCACTTTTTCTACTTTGTACCTACCTCCTTAGCTTTGGACAGTTTCTGGGGACTATCACACATATTTAGGGATGAAGAAGATTTACTGAGCACATACCATTTGGTAAGCATCAAATAAATCATGAAGAATACCACTCTGTTTTCTTCATTTCTCCCTAAGCCTTTAAGTCATTAGTTCTCAAATTACTGACATCTTCTGATACTCTCTGCAAGAATGACCTTTTCTTCCCTTCTGCACATACTTTATCAGTCCAAATGACAGTTCCCATAAATATGCGTGTGCATATTGGGAAAAGCAAGCATGACACATATAGTTGTAGCTTTGTACATGTGTATGGGCCCATGTTTTCTAAACTGAACCTTGGCATGGGAAAAATGTCTGAATGATTGACAGGCTAAAAGCTACTCTCAAAGGAATATTTTCCTGTCTCATGGCTTTGTTACTCTCATTCCCAATATATAGAGTAAGACTACTACACAAGATCCATCTCTGATCAAAAATTGTAATTCAAGGGATGCCTGGGTGGCTCAGTCATTAAGTCTGCCTTCAGCCCAGGTCATGATCCCACATAGGGCTCCTTGCTCAGCGGGGAGCCTGCTTCTCCCTCTGCCTTCTATTCTCTCTCTCTCTTTCTCTGACAAATAAATAAATAAAATTTTCAAAAACTTGTAATTCAATATTTGGCTTAAAGTCTCTACTGGAGATTCGGTGTGTTTTTCAGTGAAAAATAGTATCTTTTAAGCATTCTATAAGCTAATACTTAGAATCCCCTATCTATTAGACTTTATTTACAAATGATTATGAAACTTTAGAAATTCAGTCAAGGAAGCTCATTGGACAATAGTTTTCTATTTGCTGTGTATAATTGCAACTTCACGTCTGAGGATATGAACCACCAACTGTCATATATATGTGATTAACTGGGATCCTTTCCAGCTATTAAGGAAGCCCCACTATGTTTCTATGTTTTCTAGTGAAAATTAGCTTAACACAACATCTTGGCAAACAACTTGTTGGCAAAGAAAGGCAAGACACATGCAAACTGGCAAGAAAAATACCTTGTGTATGAAACCATTTCCAAAAACAGCAGGTGCACAGCCAAATTCACCTTACCCAGTCCTGTAATAAGCACAAACTTATGTAAAAAAATTTAAATACTTGTCTAACTTAGTATTATTCTGGATACAGGCTTAGATTCTCTTGTTTCATTTTCTGGAGAAGGGAAAACTTGCTTAGAATGCGGGATAAAAATCTTTCTGTCTCCAAGAGGAATGATGGGTCTGCATTCTGGTGAATGGAATTTTGTTTGCTGGTTCATTTTTGGGTGGCATATGCATAATTTTCTTTTCATGAGTCATAAGACTCCTATCCCATTTCAATGAGAGTGGCTCTTGATAAGTGATTTCCCACTCTCCATGTCCTCTTATTCCCGTGCTGTCATTTAAATTTTTCTAGCAAAAATTATTTACTGTAGGTACACATATGGGAGTTGATTTTGGCTGTTGTAAGAACAATAACATGATGTGTGTGTGTGTGTGTGTGTTTTATTTTACAAACAAATTATGCTGATTTTATAGTTCATCAATATTCCCTTCAAATGAAGTTTTGTTATGCTCATGTTTATTTGTTCTACAGTGGAAGCTTCCACTAAAGGACATGTTAGGGCATGAAAAAAAATGTTGTAGCTAGCTTCTCCCATATATGCTGTGAATTTGCCATTCATTGATTCAGTGAATTTGCCATTCATTCAGATGTCAATCTCAGAAACAGATAATCTCAGAAACAGGTGACTTTTCTTCTCATTGACCTGATTCTACCTCTTCAAATACTGTTCATGTCTTCCTCATATGTTTTATCCCAATTGAGACCTTAATAATCTCATGTGAAAAAATGCATTTGTCTCTCAAATATTTTGTCTCTACTTACACATACTTTCAATTGATTTACAACAGATGCTAGAATATATTTTCCAAAACTAAGCCATGTCTCCAACTCATTTAAAACAGCTCTTTGCTGTCCACACAATTAAATTTAACCTAAGTAGTATGACATGAAAATCTCTATGACTTTATTACTGCCTACTCTTGAAGACTTACTTAACAACTGAGGACTCTTGCCTAAAAGAAAAATAAAAAATCTCTAGCCTAAAAATTATTGCCAATACACTATATATTCTCCCATAAAAATCATCCTCAAATACAGCTGACCCCCGAACAACACGGGTTTGAACTGTGCAAGTCACTTATATATGGGTTTTTGTTGATAAATACAGCACAGTTCGGTAAATCTATTTTTTCTTTCTTAGGATTTTTTCTATCTTTTTAAGATTTTATTTACTTATTTGAGAGAGAGTAGGAGGAGAGGCAGAGGGAGAAGCAGACTCCCCACTGAGCAGGGAGCCCAGTGCAGGGCTTGATCCTAGGACTCCTGGATCACGACCGGAGCCAAAGACACACTTAATCGACTGAACCACCCCTCTTAGGATTTTCTTAGTAATATTTCCTTTTCTCCAGCTTACTCTATTGTAAGAGTATATAGTATATAATACACATAACATGCCAAATATGTGTTAGTTGACTGCTTATATTATCAGTAAAACTTCCAATCAACAGTAGGCTATTAGTAGTCAAATTTGGGGGGGAGTCAAAAGTTATACACCTATTTTTGACTGCATGGCGGTCAGCACTCCTAATCTTCACATTGTTCATGGGTCAACTATGGTTGAATTCCCGATCCAGAGTTCATGAGGTATAATAAAATAGTCATTGTGTTAGGGAACTAAGATTTATTTAGTTTGTTATGTAGCATTAGGTAACCCGTATTCCTGGTAGTCATGTGAACTTTCATAGCTGTGTTGAAAAATCATTTAGCACTATCTACCAAAGTTGAACTTGTGTGTGTCCTCTTACTTATCATTCTACTCTTGGTGTATGAGAAATGTGTGCATATTTACAACAATATTAGTTAAAATGGCCAAAAAATGGAGACAATTCAAATGTGTAACAACAGAAGAGTTGGTAAACAAAGTATGTTTTACTCATAAAATGTAATGTCATACTGTAATAAAAATGGACAAACTGCAGCCACACACATCAATGTGGATGAATCTTGCAAGAAAGAAAGAAGCCATACTCACCATAATGCATACTATATAATTCCATTAGAAACAAACAAGCAAAAAACAGGAAAAACTAACATACCAAATAGAATTCAGGAAAGCAATCAATTTTTGCAAAAAAGGAAGCAAATCATAGTAATTGGGCATGGACAGAAAATCATCTAGTATTTCTATTTCTTTGGGTGCTGGCTACATACGGTATTCATTGTGTGATAATGCACTGGGCTGTCCACTTATGATTTCTGCACATTCTACGTATTTGTTATACTCTAAAAAATGTTAAGAACAGAAGAGTGCTTCTGTTCTTATTCTTAAGAAGATTCGAGTAGATATTGCATCTGTATTTCTGGAATTACACAATCATTGTGGAGAAATAGTTTGAGATGAGAAAAGTTAAAAACATGATGCCCAAATAAAATAAAAAAGCATGTAAAGAGCAGGTAGAATATTATATAATATATGATTGGTAAAGTAGAAGAAAGATTAAAAAAATTCACCCAGAGCTAACGTTAAGCCTAAAGGTAAATGAGAAAAAGGAGAGACATGGGGATGATGGCATTCATTCCACTATCTCCTTAACTAACAGGATTCCTAGGAAAAAAGATCAGATCATATAGAATAGAAACAATACAGAGGAGCAGGGTGGGGGGGGAGAGGGAGGGAGAGAAAGGTTGATTTATAAAATTTAGAAAATTATCTAATTAAAAATTGACTATGGCAAGATCAATGAAAAGAACATTTTCATTGAAAAGATTATATAAAAAAATAAAATAAAATCCCCAGCACAGTAATGCTGGTTACTTCTAAAAACTATTGCTCTGTACTTCCAAATATCAAAAGGAAATGGAACCTGTGGGAAATAAACTAAACCCCAAGAATTTTATGCCAAATTTTTCAGTCCTGTGCAAGTAATCATAAAGGTATTCTCACACACTCAGAGGGTCAGAAAGTTTAAACCCACAATAGTCTTACTGAAAAAATGATGCACTCTTAAACATATTTTGACCAACCAAAATATCAATCAATTTGAAGAAGAAGTAGTGATTAGAAAAACATTAAAATGGTTAGGCAATGAACAATTAAATGACTTAAATTATGACTGCCTAAATAATAATAATATACTTAAGAAATCATGCAAGTAAAAAAATTAGCATCACAAGATCCAATAATAACTGAACAAATAGTTTGATAAAATTTATCAGAAAAATAGCACAAACAATTTAAGAAATTGAGGGTGTAATGCTAAATTTATCATATTAATACATGAGGCCAGGGTCTCAATATATTAGAACTTTATTTAATAATTTTTAAAAAGTAAGTTCAAATACATTTTATGAAAGTATATATCCACTAGGAGAAAAAATAATGTACATAATTTTAAAATCACTGCAAAGAATTATCCAAATAAGCAATATAGATATTGCACATGTTAAAAGGCATGGAATTAAGTGAATAATATAGTGAATGTAAGAAAAATAAGAACTAGAGCTATAATAGAAGAGCGGGTGTTTCAAGGACAAAAAAAATAATGGTAAGAACTATTTGTTGAGCACACATTATATTCTCGTAACATATCTCTTCTAATATAACTCTTCATACAACTCAATTACATAGGTGAAATTATTTTTCAAGTAAGGAAATTTAGGCTCCAAGAAATTCAATCTATAAAGCCTTTAAGCTAGAAGTACTGAGACCATGATTGAAACTAAGTCTAAATAATCCCCAAGCATGTACTTCGGTTCTTCATACAAGGTATTTACAATTAAAAAAATAAAATGACAGTGGCTGGTTAACCATAAAATATTTGGCAAATGTTGATGAGGTGGATACCAACAGCTACACACACAAAATATTATAAGGACTAATTTATATTATGTAAAATTAGTAATAAAAAAAGAAGGAAATCTTGCCATTTGCAATGACATGGATGGATCTAGAAGAGTATAAGGCTAAGTGAAATAAGTCAGAAAAAGACAAATACCATATGATTTCACTCATACAAGGAACTTAAGAAACAAAACAAAAGAACAAAGAAAAAAGAAACAAAACACAGACTCTTAAATACAGAGTAGAGGGGTTTTTTTTATACTAAAAGATATAGTATTCACATTTGATTTATAACAGTCATTAAATATTGTTTTGAGTGTAAAATTAATAATATAGAAAGCAAAAAAATGTAGTCAAAGAGAAATTGTCAGAGATATTTTCTTTGACTCTGAAACACATTTTCAGTAAAACACTAGAGAAGCAGACACAATAAACTCATAGAAGTGTATAGTGATGCAAAATATTAAATGAAATGCACATACACACAGTATTCTTTTTATTCTAAAGATTTTATTTATTTATTTATTTGAGAGAGAGAGAGAGAGTACGAGTGGGGGGAGAAGCAGAAGGAGAGGGAGAAATAATCCGAAGCAGATTCTGTGCTGAGCATGGAGCAGGACCTGGGGCTCGATCCCAGGACTGCGAGATCATGACCTGAGCCAAAACCAAGAGTCAGACATTTAACTGACTGAGCCACCCAGGTGCCCCCCCCAACATTCTACGTTTGTTATAACACACCATCATTTTCTAGGATGCTACCCCTCCTGCTCTCTGCCCATAGGCTGACTCTTCTTTACAAAGATTTAAACAGAAAAAAAGTATATAATCCAGGACATTCCCCATGCTGTTTATATTTTGATCCTAGTATGCCTCTCATTGGAGCCAGAAGGATCAAATTCCTTTGCAATTATCTGGTATATAAGCACAGTGTTCTAAGTAATATGATAGTTATCTTTGGTTCTTTCTTTATATCTGGATTTCCCTCTACCTACTGTTAGGAAATGTGGTAGGATGAGTAACAGAGCATAATTACTGTGCTTATATATATATATATATATATTGTTATCTCCACATTATATAATACACCTTGAACTTCTTGAGGGTCTGGTTCATGTTCTATACCAATTTCCATTCCCCAGCTTCCGGACGAACATCTGGAATATATTAGGGCCTCAGTGATATTTGTGATGAATGGATCAGACTGCATGTGTATATGTTATATAGTTATCATATTAAAACATAATATCAATTTGGAGTTCTTCTCAATTTAAACTGAAGTACAAAGAGTTTTTTGCCAAGATACTGAAAGCACTAATATTTTTAATCAATATAATGAAAATCAAATTAAATTGAATTTAGATAAATCCAAACAGCAAATCAGTACAATTTTTGTCAAAAGAATATCTCTATAATTCTCAATGGATATAAATGCCTAGGTGAAATTAAGTACTAAGAATTTCAGTATTATAAAATTTTAAACAAAAGTTATTTTGAATTAAATATGTTATTTTGGTGAAATTTACTTGTTCTTTTCAACCTCATTCCTTTTTGTAATGTAGCATTTAGTAATAAAAAAGTGTTATAGCCTGGTAATAAAGAAATAATGTTCTGGAGCATGCCAGACTTGGTTCTAATTCCAGTTCTGTCACACAGCTTTTCAAGTGACCTTGATCTGATTAACCTCTCTGTATCTTAGTTTTTTATTTATAAAAAACCCTAATCATAGAATTTATCTCATTATATTTTTGAGAGGAGTAAGACTATATTTAAAAGATGGGGACCATATTTAAAAATACCACTATCATGGTGATCCCTGGCAGACTGAACATCCAGCTGAGCATGTCTTCCAATCTAGTGCAAAGGAGAACAGAGCTTGCTATGTATAGGTGGTTAAAAGCATATTCTTACTAGACCATGGGAGGGAGAATATGGCCTCAAGTGTATGCAAAAGAGTCTACTGATGCAGTGAATTAGTCTAAGCAATGACACAGTTCTAGAAATTGATGGAGTGAAATATGTAATAACCGCGGTATCTTTCCAGACTTTATAATCTTTAAGACAGACATTCCTTAATTATATTGACTTCTTGGGGCTCCTGGGTAGGTGGCTCAGTCAGTTAAGCATCTTCCTTCGGTCAGGTCATGATCTCAGGGTCCTGGGATCTAGCCCCACATCGGGCTCCCTGCTCGACGAGGAGTCAGCTTCTCCCTCTGCCTCTGCCCCCTACTCATGCTTTCTCTCTCTCTCTCCAATAAATAAAATCTTAAAAAAATTATACTGACTTCTCTGATACTATTCTGAATGTTTTAAATTTCAAATTTCAAGTGTGTTACCCCCAAATGCTTAGCATGATGTTGAGAACTCAAATGATAGAGGACCATGGTCAGGGTGCATCTTGCATGGGATTAAGCTTTTTCCTGGTGGGGGATAAGCCCATGTGAATTGTGAATGGATACAAGAGATAGTTCCTAAAGGTGTGGAGAGGAGACCAGTAGAACATATAGATTCACAAAGCACAATGAGGAATTCCTTGATGTCTGCAAACTTACCTTTGAAAATTATTTTTTTTAATTGTGAAATAGAGGAGTCCAGCAGAAATGGGGGGAAAAAAAAAAAGCTAACAGTAAAAAGGACAGTCATTTGTATAGAGAAATATAAATTAGAGAATAATGTTTAATTTCAGGAATTCTGTTGCTTAAATAACTCTATAAAATATCTGCAAACCAAATCGTCTTTTAAGATATTGTTTCTATTGATAAAGAGCTTTTGAGCTCACAAATGTCTTATAAATGAAATTACGATGCGCAGCCCTTTTGCATGCTGGGACTGCCTACAAATTGCCTTTGATTTTTAAATAGCAACGGAGTCCAGCTTGCTCACACTGTAAAGAGTTGTCTTTTATGTTCTTTTAATTAGAGTAGGCATTTCTCCCTTGATACTTAAAATTATAGATTATACTTGTACATGGAAAGCCATAGTGAATTTCTGATGATGGTTAAGACTATGGGACCTTGGGAGTAGTTGCCCTCAGCAAGAAAGCCAAAACTGTGTATTCGTACATAGATTAACATAATTTTATGTGTTCTTCATGGTATTATTACTAACTAGTAATAAAATCTTATTAGAGAGTCACAGTGTATGAAATTTTTAAAAGATTTTATGATTCTCTATGACACAGTCTCATTTATGGTTTGTTTACTTTTGTACAAGCATTTGCCAGGTACTCCTCATTTATCCTTTCTAAGTATGGGTCAAATATTTTGTCCTCAAAGAAATTACAGGATTTAGGTAGTGCTGTCAAAAAGATGTTTGTTTATTTATTTATTTATTTATTTATTTATTTTTTAAAGATTTTATTTCTTTATTTGACAGAGAGAGACAGCCAGAGAGAGAACACAAACAGGGTAAGTGGGAGAGAGAGAAGCAGGCTTCCTGCCGAGAAGGTAGCCCGATGTGGGGCTCGATCCCAGGGTCCTGGGATTGAGTCCTGCATCTGGCACCTTGCTCAGCGGGGAGCCTGCTTCTCCTTCTCCTGCTGCTGCTCCCCCTGCTTGAGCATGCTCTCTCTCTCTGACAAGTAAATAAATAAAATCTTAAAAAAGGATGTTTTAATTTTATTCTTTCTCAAAAAAGTAGGGTTTCTCCATTATTTGGTTTTCTCCAAAACTGGACACTAGAGACAATTATTTTTGTACATAATTATTTTTGATTTGATGGAGAAAGTAGTCAACATGCAAATCATGATGTAAAAAATAACCTTATCTTCTCAAGGAAGATAATCTCAAGAGCAATTTAGTCATGTTATTGGTCTCTCAAAGTTTAGCATCTCTAGGCGATGACATCTGTGACTTGCTTTTCTCATTGAATGCTTTATTTTAGAGATCTAGTTATGTTTGATATTCATTTATTTTTCTCCTCACACTGCATTTTCTATGAATATAAAGCAACATCTTTATTCATTCTCCTATTATAGATACTTATGTCGTTTCTATTTGTTTCCTAATAGAAACCTACTACATATCTCTGGTATAAATGTATGAGAGTTTCTTGATAGAGAATACATTTAGAAACAGAAGTAAAAGATCTGAGATTGTTCTTTAAAATGTAATATCTTTACACATAACCTGTAGTTAATTTCCTACTTATTTATATTTTGACAAAACAATACTGTCAAAATTTCTTATTGCCCCCCCCCCCTAAAATTTTGTGATGACTGTTATGATTTCATTGTTGGTTCACTTTGTTGGTTCACCTTATTACTGGTGACATAGAGGATTTTTTTTTTTACATTTTTAATGGTAGTTTATTTTTCTTGTTGAAATTGTACACTTGTAATATTAACTCAGTTATTGAATTCTTTGTCATTTTCTTGGTGATTTGTAGGAATTCTTTATGCATTATATAGCAATTTTATGCACTGAACACCTCTCTTCTCCGGGTGTGGCGGGTTTTTTAATTTCATTTGTACTACCTTATGATATGCCTTTGTCCTCCCATATGAATATTTAGAATTAGTTTGTCTAGTCATAAAAGGAATTATATTTAAAGGAATGTGATGGAGAGAAATGTAATGTGATCACTCATTTCCCTATAAATCATAGAGATAATTTGATATCATTCATACTGAAGATTACAAGACTAAGTTACATTCAAATAAAAGGAAAGGGAGCAGATAGTAAATGCTTTAAGCTGTCCAAGCCACATACATCTCTGTTACTGGTCAATTAAGGAAACTTTGTTTTTAATAAAAGCAAGATAGCCATATATGTGTTAACTGTGTAAAAAAAGGCATTTCCCCCCCAAAATTTTCATTATGATACTGCAATCAAAGCTCTGAATACGCAGCTAAATAAATAAAATTGTTGTTGAAGTGCTTTTTAGTTCTGGGTAAACACATTTTCTGGTGGAATTTTTTTTTTCACTACCAAGTAAACCACAAACAATCAGTTATTTGGAAACTACTAGAAAGCTTGAAGTCCAAAAGTTCATTAACCAAGAAATACTCATAAGCAAATATTAGTAAAACACAACCAGCTTCTTTCTAACTTGTCTAGTCTGAACACAGTTTACTATTTTTCCTTGAATCTAATATAACAAATATAAACATCATAAGACTGACATCACACATGAAAATTCTAAGGCTAGAGAGGGAGAAGCAATGCAAAGAAGTAGGTTTTTAGAAAAGAAGGTGGTTTGCATCAGACACGTGCAATTAAACCAGTCCTATAATCAAAGTACAGTAAACCCCAGGAGTCCATCCCTGATTATCTGTGAGTTAGTGATGTGTGAGATGGAATATTTGAGGTGGTAATGTGAAGTGTAACTCTTTTATAAAAGCCAAGATCACTCACAAGGAGCTTCTAGTGATTTAATGGATAATAAAATCTCACTATGGGATTCTAGCACAGTGAGGCACACTATATAGTGATTTTACTATATGTTGTCAATGATATTTATAGTGGAGTTATTTATTCATGGGCCAAACTCAAACACCATCCCCTATGTATATAGCTTTAATCTACTTTTAAACAAAACTTGGACACACCATGTTGGAGATAATTTTGGTAAAGGATGCTGAGTATTGGCATACAGATGCTGCTCAGAGTGGCCTGAGGAATGTGAGTGCTGAAATTCAGCCTCTTTGCCCAGACACACACCCTGACACAAGGCTGCCAACACTAAAAAGAGTACCTTTTTTTTTTTTTTTTAAATAATGCTCACAAAAGCCATATGAGCTAAGGTTGCGCTGATTAGTTTTTCCCATCATCAACATGGTAGCACAGTCTCCTTGTATTGCTAATCAAGTATTAAAAGCAATAGTTTAGAGAAAAGATGTCTGGAATAAAGCTAGGATATCAAAACTGTGTCACTGTAAATTAATTAGCATCCTCAGGAATAATTTTGTCATCTGAAAAATGCAGTCCTCCCAACCTTCTAGACCACATTTCTAAGTCATTGCTATGTAAACTTGTTTGTTTTTTTGGCTATTATGAATGATGCTGTTAAGGTCACTTTTGTAAATGCTTTCTGGTGGACATATGTTTTCATTTCTCTTGAAGATATACTGAGGAGTATATATTATATATGTGTTATATATATATATATATATGATGAAACTTTTCAGCAATGGAAATTTTCCAAAGTGGCTGCACCATTTTAACATTCCCATCAGCAGCATATGAGGGTTTCAATCTTCCACAGTCTTGTTAACACTTGTTATTATCTGAGTTTTTGATTATAGTCATCCTAATGGGTGTGAAGTGGTATGTTACTGTGGTTTTAATTTTCATTTTCCTGATGGCTAATAATGCTGAGGACCTTTTCATGTACTTATTGGCCATTTATTTACCTTTTCTGGAGAAATACTATTAAGATCTCTTGCTCATTGTTAACTGGGTTATTTTTCTTTCTATTATTGAGTTCTAAGAGTTCTTATTCTAGATACAAAATTCTTGTTAGATAAATGATTTTCTCCCATTTTGAGGGTTGTCTTTACCCTTTGTGGAGATACCTAATTTCCTTTTTTTTTTTTAGATCAAGAAAACATGACAAATTATTAGAATAATTTCAGCAAATGAAAAGTTCAGAAGGTGTTTTCTTTCTGATATGTGTGGAAAAGTATTAGAACATGTTGCATAGGAGGAAATATAACCAGATACAAAAACTAGTGAGATGAGGGAGTATGCTAATTTTATTTGAATAAGCATGTTATGTAAAAAAGTTGATGGAGGAAATATTTAAGAAATACAGTGCATGGGCCTTGTGACTATTACTGAAATTTGCCAATTAGATAAATTATATTAACTGAACTAGAGTGAGCAAATCTTTTATAGCTATGTAACTAAGGATAATGTACGTGGTTGAAAGAACCATTGTATGCCCAAAATTGTTCGAAATATTGATCAAAATATTAAATAGCATTGTTTCAATCTTAATAAATATTTGTTGTTCTAATTGTGTTTTTGTCAAATAAAACTGCTGATACTCTGCAACTCTCACATTAAAATAATTAGGGAGTTTCTCTTATTTCGAACTGGAAATAACCTCTGTTGAAATGATTTCATTATTTCTATTTACAAAAGCAGCAATCCATTTATTTTTCTTCCCCAGATGAATTTTAAATACTGCATTTTGTTACAGCATATCTCTCTTTTTAAAAGAACTTATAAGTGAAAAATTAATAATATATACAATTGCCTCTACTTACATGTTTCTTATTTTCCTTTATTGTAAGTTGTTCTTGGTCATTTGCAGCTCTTCATTTTTGAAATATCTTTTTAGTCCTTTCTTTTTACATCTTTTTCCACTGGCATTTTAATTGACTTTAATTTTTTTTTTAAGATTTTATTTATTTGAGAGAGTGAGAATGGGAGAGAGAGAGAGCACCTGAGAAGGGGAAGGGTTAGAGGGAGAAGCAGACTCCCTGCTGAGCAGGGAGCCCGATGTGGGACTCGATCTCGGGACTCCAGGATCATGACCTGAGCTGAAGGCAGTTGTTAACCAACTGAGCCACCCAGGCGCCCCGACTTTAAGGTTTTTATATGATAAATACGGTCACTATATACATTCAGCAAAACACAACACGGACCATCTTAGAATAAAAGAACGGGCTAAGGTGCATTATTGCATTATTTACAAAATATTTAAAAAGTCAAAAAGTCTAGTTTAAAATTGTATAAAGTACTTGTACTGATTTTAAAAATGCTAATCCATACAATAGAACAACAGACAAGAATATGACCAGGCAATTCACAACAGAGATTTAAAATACCCAGTAAAACTATGTGAAGAATGTCAACATCACCAGTAAACAGAAAATGACACATTTAAACAATAAAATATATGTTCAAATGTCAAGTTAAGGAAATGAAATGAAAATTCTTACTTCAGAGAGGAAGAGAAAATGTAACTCTCTTACCATGATGGTGGACTTCTTAATCCTGGTGTCATGTTAGAGAGCAATAGGACAGCATCTAGTAAAATTGACAATGCAAATGAGTCTTCATTTTAACTGTAAAGTACATGCAATTGAACATTTAAAAAAATTCAAAAGAAGTTATGTAAAACTGTTCATTGTAGTATTGTTATTAATGATGAAAATTTGAAGCAAACTGAGTATTAGTACAGGAATGAATGCTATGTAATAGTTAAAATGAATGAATAAATTATACCTCTTTGTATATATCAACTGTGGATAAATAGTAAAAAAAAATTAAGAGCCAAAACGCAAGATTTATCAATGGCATATTCAACTCCGACATTAACACAAAATAGTTATATGGTTTAAGCTTGCATATATATAAATCTAATAAAATTAACTGTAAAGTTATACATTGAACTTATAACAAGGTGAATCATGCTTGCACAGGGATGGAAGAGGTAGGAAAAAATAATAGGATACAGTGAGCTTCTTTAAGAAAAGACAATGGCTGCTATTTCTGACATGAGTAATCTATTAAATGAATATAAAAGATCCTCATATAAATTCATGCATAATGATATTAATTGCATCACTATTTTAAAATGTGTAATAGTAGGGGCACGTGGGTGGCTCATTTGGTTAAGTGACTGACTCTTGATTTCGGCTGAAGTCATGATTTCAGGGTTGTGAGATCAAGCCCCCGTGATGGGCTCTGTGCTCAGTGCGGAGTCTGCTTGTCCCTCTCCCTCTGCTCCTCCCCCTGTATGTACATGCTCTCTCTCCCTCTCTCTCAAATAAATAAATAAATAAATAAAATCTTTAAAAAATAATAATAATAAAACAAAATGTGAAATCATAAATACAACATTGCATACAATGAATGAAAATTAGGGTAGTAAATTCTGGTATATCTATATTATGGAATCATATACAGCCATGAGGATTATATTAAATGAATATCTAGTGTTTTAGAAATTGCTCACAATATTGTGCTGCATTAAACAGTATGTTGTAAGTTTCAATGTCACAATTCTAAATATGAAAAAATTGGTATCAAAACATAAACACATTTACGGACAAACACAGTGTGTAATCCTACAGAAAGAATAATCACTAAAGTTGGAAAAGACAGAAGATGCTTCTGAGAGCCTTTTTTCCAACAAGAATTATTTCTCAAAGCCTAGAGGCATACATTTTTAGGTCTTATCTGAATTGTGACCTTACTAAAACGTATTAAAATTTACATTATAGAATGTATTATGATGGGACTTGGTATCAGAAGGATAGTTTTATATTCAACTCCAACATTATTATTGTATTTTTAACTTTGTATTGAGGTAATTTTAGAATATTGAAAAAGGACATGTTTGCCCGAGAACTGAAATTTAGAACTGTTTACAGCTGAACAATTATGCATTCCTCTGAAATACATTAGCCCTACTCTGCCTCAGCTACACTTAATGCACTGAATAGGAATGTGGATAAAATAATAAAAGGTTTCTTAAAGCTTTTTCAGACACACTTTGCTATGTAATTCAAGTGGACGATGATAATAAATTTTATATTTTGAAGCACAATTAATTAAGGAGAAGCCAGAGATCTGGGAGTTATAGCATATTAGTAAAGATTTAAAATATTCAGTCAATATGTGAATGAATCCATAATCTATGAATAGGTCAATAAACATTTGAACAGGGTGTACTAAGATTTTCTCTATACTTCTGAAGGATGTTTGTGTACTCCTTAATTGTCAATGTTATATATAACATATTATAAGTCTCTAAATAACATGTAATCCATTTAAAACTTGAATATTATTCTAAAAGACATTAAATAGAAGCAGGTCTTTATTAAGTATTATAGTAAATAAAACTTTTAACAAGAGGATTGGACTAAGTCCTCTTTAAGCATTGCATGACAGAGCAAAGGGTATAGACTATAAAAATGGTTTCAAAATCTCTCATAATCTTACATGTATCTTGGATCCTAACTTTCCTCTTCAAAGAATACAAGTAAAATGAGGAAGGACTTTAAATAAAGATTCAAGATTCTAAAAGTAGAAATACTTAGGTATTTTTTAGCCCTTGAAACATGCCTGATTGATTGAATGACTGAGAATTGATTGAAAGAATCTCCCTATCATTGGATCACCACACCCAGTGTGGTCCCCATACCCAGTTCCACATGATTAATTAGACTAGTGATAAACACCTTATGTAAGCCATAGATTCTTTCCCACAGGATGTTGGAATTGTTATAGGAGATGGTTCAGGCCCTGCTGGTGGTCAAATTTGTATCCTATAAATTCAAGGTCCTCAGTGAAATGTATTCTGTCATGAGAACAAGAAACAGAGACATGGAAGAATGCCGTGCAGAAAGTAAGCAACAGGAGAGACTAAGTCAATTATGAAGTTCTACTAATTTCTGGGTCATGTCCATTTCTGAGAAAACCATCACTATATTTCAGCTGTAAGGTTTCAATAAACATCAATGTGTCCTTATCTTAAATTTTGCTTTTGAACATAAGGTTGCTCAAGTTAGTTTCAGTTAGTTGGAACTGCAGTCTAATGGATTTAAGTTCTAAAAATGAACATTTGTTAAATCAACAATTTTTAAGGAAACTGGTCTCTCGATGGTTCTAAAATGCCATCCTCAAAAGACACAGTGAGACAAGATAATAAGCATGCAGTTTTCTCCACAAAAAAGTCAAAGAAAACCATTGGTTAGGATTCAAACACAAGCTTGTTAAATGTTAAAGCATGGAATATTCCATTTTTCTTTATTTCATCTCTCTGCTAAAACAATCCTAGATCTTCAGTTTTTAACAAGGTTATTATAATTAGCTAAGACAAGAACGTTCCCTCTCAGAGATCCAGGCTGTTTTCTTTCTTGCTTTCTTTATATCCTTCTTTGATTCTCAGTGATTAATAACAGTGTCATTAAGTCCCATAGATGTAGACTGGCAACATTAACCAAAGGATTCCTATGAAATTGTCTGAACCAGCCCATGTAATAAATCATGCCTATTGCTTAGGCCAGAGTAAAAATTCTCTGCTTACACCAGAAGGGTTCTTTTGCAGAGAGAAAGTAAAACTCAAAGAAAGTCTGAATTCTACCCTTAGAAGTGACTGAGATTTTCTGCTTGTTATTAATGGATATATCCCCTTTTAAATACAAATTTCTTAATTATTGTTACAGAAATAAATTGCTGTTTAGTTTTCAGCAAGATACTTAAAAGTACAGAATTACAGAATATTACAACTGGAAATAATGTAGGTATAATTTAATTCATCATCTCCTTTCACAGATTAATAGAGAAAACTACTTCTCCAAGGTCATATAGACAACTTTGTCATATAGTTAGGGCTTGAATCCAATTCTGGTAACTCTTTGTATAGCTGTTTCATTTTTAAAATATATTATATAAACTTTCAATTATAAATAATAATTTATTACTAAATGAACAAGTTAGTAATTTGATATTCTTCTTAGTTCATTTTTTAAAGGATTTTATTTATTTAAGAGAGAGAGAGAGAAGCAGACTTCCCGCTGAGCAGATCTAGGCAGACACTTAATCAGTTGAGCACCCAGGTACCCCTTTCTTAGTTCATTTTTAAAGACCATTATGGGCCAGGTCCTGTGGTTATTTCTGAGGTTACTATGAAGAATAAATATGGTCACAGTCCTCAAGGACACAGGGATAGATAGAGAGATTGGAGCC
The DNA here is from genome assembly GCF_002201575.2 of Neomonachus schauinslandi. NCBI lineage: Eukaryota > Metazoa > Chordata > Mammalia > Carnivora > Phocidae > Neomonachus > Neomonachus schauinslandi. Next base: position 64,653,705 of record NC_058415.1, read on the forward strand.
ACTAATGCAAATATTCATTACATAGAACGATATGTAATATAATAGAGATATTGATAATGTAAGACAGAAATATACAAGATGCCCTGGAACTATAGAATAAAACTTGGTAGAAGTAACATTTGAGTTGTAAAGTATATGTTTGGGTTTGCAAAGCAGAGAAGGAAAAGAATACTTTTTATTATTGGAGCATCCCCTGTGAATCTGAAATTATCTCAAGTACTTTATGCTCTCTATCTATCTATCTATCTATCTATCTATCTATCTATCTATCTATCATCTGTCTCCCTCTCTCTCCCTCCCTACCACCTAACAAAAAAATTATATGGAAAGTAATTTGTCCATTTAAAATATAGAATGGAAGGGGAAAGACCCAGAAAAATCAGTATTTGTAACAATTGTACAGTTAGTCAATGGAAGAACCATCATTCAAATCTACGATTGCCTGATTCCAAATTCACTCTTGGAAATATTGCATATATAAATACATGCACATATATGCACAGAATCACACTACTTGAGGAACAAAACAGCAAAGAAAGCAAAAGAAGACAATTTTGCAAGTTGATTCTTTTCCTGCAGATAGTCAAATTATGAAAATGTACTGTTTTCTTAAGTTTTTCCTAAAACAATGTTTTCTCAGATTTATGCTCCATGTAACAATTCAAACAATACAAAAGTATACAGAGTTAAAAATAAAAGTTAATAGTGTCAAATAAATTTCTATTTGCTTTACTTACATATAGATGGTACTGTATATGAAATGGAGTGATAATCTATTCATGGATGTGTTATGATCTATTTTCATCTAAGAGTTAAGCCCTAAGAATTTAACACTGATACCGGCAAAAGTTTGTATGGATTTTTGTGCCCCCAAAACTATAATGCTCTCAGATGATGTCATTATTTAGCACAAAAAGTTTATGTATTTAACTGCTTCTCGGATTTCTCTCTTATTTTTTCAGATTTCTGTTAAAAAAAAGGGTTTTTCTCCACATTTAAAATTTTAACAATACAAAAATTAGTAAATCTGAGTCCAGTCTCCTGACAAAAAAGATTTTTCTTTCACCACTCTCAAATTCCTCCAATCTGTGGTATCTATTGATGTGTAAATTTAATCTAGACATTTAAACAGTCCAGTTACAAACATGAAAATGTTTCATTATGAATGGCTTCCTATAAAAAATAAATTGCTTTTAATGCTTAAAACTATTTTAATTATGGGTAGTGTTTTGGGGGTGAAAAATAAGAAAAGTGAAATGGGTTTTGTTTTACATAAATAAATTTTATATATGTAATTGTGCACATCTCATTAGAATTAAAAAGTATACATCAATTTTATGGCCCTAGATTTCCTGGAATTAAAGTTTTCATCATCTTCTGGACTGGTTGGAGGGAAGAATACTAACAAAACACATTATGCTAAGTGAAATAAGTCAGACAAAGAAAGACAGATACCATATGATTTTACGCATATGTGGAATCTAAAAAAAAAAACAACCCAACAACAACAAATGAACAAACAAATCACAAACAAATCAATACAAAAACAAATTCACAGATACAGAGAACAGATTGTTGGTTGCCAGAGTATAAGGGAGTTGGGGAGAGGCCAATATGGGTGAAAGGGGTCAACTGTATGGTGAGGGATGGCAACTAGACTTTTGGTAATGATTACTTTGTAGGGTATGCAGGTGTCGAATTATAATGTTGTACACTTGAAACATCTGTAGTGTTAAATATCAATTCATCTCAACAAACAAGCAAACAAAAACAGCCAATAAAGAAATGACGAGGGACACCTGGGTGGCTCAGTCGGTTAAGCATCTGCCTTTGGCTCAGTCATGATCCCCAGGTCCTGGGATAGAACCGGGTATTGGGCTCCCTGCTCAGCAGGGAGTCTGCCTCTCCCTCTGCCTGCCACTCCCCTGTGCTTGTGCATTTCCTCTCTCTTTCTCTCTGACAAATAAATAAATAAAATCTTAAAAAAAAATAAAAGACATGACGAAAGTCTTAATTGACATCAGTCATCCATTTGGGCAGGAGACATTAAGTGACTAATTTATTTGCTGGTTTAAACAAATATTGATACTCAGCCCCACAGATGTCTAGGGAAATACTTGTAATTCGGTGTAGGTACATGTAGGTATAAATAAAGGACAACAAATATGACAGCACTAGTAATTTGTTTTTATATACTATACTGTATTTGAGGTAATAGAGTGTACTTTACATTATAAATGAGAGTATATCTTGGATTATCCGTAAGAGCATCTTCATTCTCATAATGCATAGTTTATTTTTGTTTTCTTAAGGGGCATGATGTGCCCTATTAATATTAGCTAATTCCCTTTAAATTGAAGAGAAAGTCTGTTAATTTGCTTGATTTTTACTGGTCTTCTTTCCCCTGCAAGAAGACATTCTCCAGAATTAGGACAAGCATTATTTTATTATATTTCAAGCTCCTCTATATCTTTAGCTTCAATAAATATGATCTCCTATTTCTATTTCTATATCCATTGTAGCAGCATAGACATTATATTTTTGAATAATTTTATTTAAATAGAATTTATCTTAGTCACTGAAGAGCATATTAATTTTTTTTTGCACCAAATTTACTTTCCAGTAACATTTCATTGAAATTCCAACTATCCCAGAACTTTCCCTGGGATTCACTTTTATTTAATTTTCAATGATTTTTATCTAACAGACTCGTAAGAGTTGAAGAAATAAAAGGGAGGGAAAATTCACTGATAGTTATTAATTGATGTAAAATATTCATATAACAGCTAACCTTTGCACCAAGCTCACAAAATTAAAGGCACTGCCCTCATTAAAAACCAGAGAGCTGGGGCACCTGGGTGGCTCAGTTGGTTAAGTGGATGCCTTCAGTTCAGGTCATGATCCCATATTCCTGGGATCAAGCCCCGCAACGGGCTCTCTGCTTGGCGGGGAGCCTGCTTCTCCCTCTCCCGCTCCCCTGCTGTGTTCCCTCTCTAGCTGTCTCTCTCTCTCTGTCAATTAAATAAATAAATAAATAAAATCTTAAACCCCCCCCCCAAAACCAGAAAGCTTAGGCTCAATTATCGGGTGCTATACTCATATAAGAATCAATTTTTCAAATTACTTTATTGTACTGAGAATTTGAATTCTACTGGATTAAATGGAACATAATATATACATTATTTTTTTCATTCAACTTCCTAACATTTCCTGCTGATCATTTCCCTCCCTTTCTCCATAATTCTGTATATACACTTAAATCCATCACCTAAAGAAATGGTCATTTGATTGAAATAGATAGGAGATAGCACGACCCACTTATTAGAAATTAGAAATAGTTGTTGCTATTTCTATTATTACTATTATTAGAAATTAGAAATAGCTATTACTTCCATGCTCGGTACGGTAAGCCCCATCATTTTGTCATTTTTCTCCTTTGATGACTGTCTACATTTCATATTATTTGTTTCTTATGTCTGCTGACAGAAGTTGTTACAAATCTGCCAGAATCATACAATTATGAAGTACCTAATTCCTTGCTCTGTCACATGTATTTAAAGGGTCCCTTGATGATGGACATTTAGGCTATTTATAGTTTATCACTTTTACAAAGAATAGTGCAATATTCACCACTGCATGTCTACTAAGTGGTAGCATGTGTAAAGAATAAATTCTAAAATCAAAATTATTTTGACTAAAGATATATTCTTTTTTTAAAATTTTTATTTAAATTCCAGTTAGTTAACATACAGTGCAATATTAGTTTCAGGTGTAATATTAGTTTCAGGTGATTCAACACTTCCATACAACACCTGGTGCTCATCACAAATGCACTCTTTAATCCCCATCACTTATTTAACCCATCCCTCCACCCATCTCCCCTCCTTCTATTAATTTATTCAGATGTCAACAATTTTTGCACTAAAAATAATTTATACACGTATGTGTAAAAGAAAGCACCTATTACTCTGTGTCCTTTCCAACTCAAAGTTTTATTTATTTATTTATTTATTTATTTATTTATTATTTTTTGTTTTTTTTAAGATTTTATTTATTTATTTGACAGAGAGAGATACAGCAAGAGAGGGAACACAAGCAGGGGGAGTGGGAGAGGGAGAAGCAGGCTCCCCACGGAGCAGGGAGCCTGATGTGGGACTTGATCCCAGGACCCTGGGATCATGACCTGAGCCGAAGGCAGACGCTTAACGACTGAGCCATCCAGGCACCCTTACTTATTTTTTTAGTAATAACGTGTTAATGACATGAGAAAAAGAAATATAGGAGAATGCACGATGTCAACTTCTTACAGCAGTCCTTACCAAGACAGAAAGTTCAGCAGTTTGAAAGTACAGCTTGAGCACATTCTCTCTTTAGCCAAAGATGTATGAACACACCTATAATTTAAGATAAAAAGACCATTATTCCAGATTTTCTGCTTGTCACAAAAATGCATCTTTCTTGTATATCATGGTCCTTAAAATATTTCAATTTATCCCATTTGTAGACCTTTAGACTATATTGAATTTCTTGAAAAATCAGCAAGTAAGGAAGCCACTGTGATGGTTCTTAAGAGGTTATACCAATGACACATTATATTAAAATTAGCTATTAAGAATTGTAATTGCATGGTGAAGAAAGCTATTAGATAAAAATTAAACCATTTAATGTAAAACCTACCACATCCTTAGTGACAAATACATGAAAATAATAACAAGCTCAGTAAAAATAAATACAATTATGCAGCATAATTTTCTAGAAAATAATTCCCAATTGAATCTGAATGTGAATAATCAATTTAAGTTCTTTCTCTAACGTAGCAACCACTCTTATTACTACTAGGACAATCAAGTGGGTCTTAGTTCTCTATTTACAATACTGGACTATCAATGCTTGTTTAATAGTGTAATAGATTATTAGTTACAGATGGTGGCTGCCTAGCATCTTTTACATAGTCTTGGTGTCCTTACTAAATTTATTACAAATCTTACTTCTAATAAATAGAAGCTAGAATGTGACCTTGAATATCCCAATCAGATGAAATCTCCCCAATCCTGTAGTAGATAGAGAGCAACCTGAGGAAAGAGGACATAGATTCCAAATCTTGGTAATGGTTCTGGAGTAGAGCAAACACCTGGCTTTAGAAGTAGCAGCGGAAGAAGTACTAGTGGTAGGCTCACATATTCATCTATATTGTCGGCTTTCGTATCAATCAATGAGAAGAAGCAGTGCCAGCCATGCTCCTGGCTACAAACACTCAAAATATGATTTGGGTTTTCCTGGATATATTGTGAACCATCTAATATCTTAAAATTAATTATGGTTCTGCTAATACCAGTATTTTGATTAATATCATTTTTTGAATAAATAATTTAAAAACCTGGATTACGTGATTCTGCAAAATTTACTGTAATGAACACTTATTTAAAAGAATGTTTGGAGGTATGATTTTAGGGTAAGATGATGCCTCAAGCAGGTGGGTACCTCTCAACACTCAGAGAGAAATCAATGGAAGTAGCCAAAGATATAGTGAAATTACAAAAACAAAATAAAAACAAAAACTAGTAGCATTGGAAATTAGAGAAGGATGTCATCTATATCTCATTAATTTCAAGACACTTATGATAGATGGTGTGCAGTTGGGAAAGACACTTATGTCCAAGTCATAAACCCCAAATTACAGTGGATAATTCATATAGACATCTTGGATCCCTGAGAAGGAATCAGAAAATTTAAAGTAAATGTTTTACTAGAAATTTTAGGTCTCAATTTTACAATCAAAAATAAAAGTAGACCTTATTTATCCCGTAAATGGTTGGTAATAACAGGGATGTTTACTTCTGTTCTGTGTAAGAATTTACTTTTTTTAAAAAATAAAGATGTTCAAATAGTGTCTTGGGGACCTCTTGTCTGTGGGTTATGAGAGAATTCAGCTTAAGCCTTGAGGAAGGCTAAATTCCTGTCTGATGATACGATTCATTGCTTTTTGCTGTGAGCACAGAGCAAATCCATAGCAACAGTTCTCTACTACCAATTTCAAAATTTAACCCTTTAAATATTTGAACACAAGAGAAAACGATTTCTAACTGAAACATTTAACATTTCCATTTAAAATGTTATTAAATGAATAGTAAATTTTAGTTTGATTGTAGTTTCATATCCACTGGTCTTCTTTATTTAAAAAATGTATTATTGAAGCATAGTGGACATACAATGTTCTATATTAGTTTCAGGTGCACAACATAGTGACTCAACAGTTCTATACATTATGCAATGCTCACCACAATAAGTACCATCACCATCTGTCACCATATAACGTTATTACAATATTACTGACTATATTCCTTATGCTGTACTTTTCATCTCCATGACTTATTTATTTTATAATTGGAAGTTTGTACCTCTTAATCCCCTTCACCTGCTTCACTCATCCCCCACCCTACCCCCTCTCCTCTGGCAACCAACAGTTTGCTCTCTCTGAGACTGTTTTTTAAAAACTGTTTATTTGTTGGTTGTTTTTTTTTTGGATTCCACATATAACTGAAATCATATGGTATTTGTTTTTCTCTGACTTATTTCACTTTGCATCATATCCTGTAGGTCCACCCATGTTTCAAATGGCAAGATCACATTCATTTTTTTAAAGATTGTTTAAAAGATTTATTTTTTTTATTTTAGAGAGAGAGTGTGTGAGCTGGGGGAGGGGCAGAGGGAGAGGGAAAGAGAGAATCTCAAGCAGATTCTCCTCTGAGTGTGGAGCCCTTTGAGGGGCTGGATCTCACAACCCATGAGATCATGACCTGAGCTGAAATCATGAGTCCGACGCTTAACCAACTGAGCCACCCAGGTGCCCCCAAGATCTCATTCTTTTTTACAGCTTACTAATATTACATTGTGTGTGTGTGTGTGTATATCTATATATCTATGTATCTATATGTATTTTATGGACAGTTAGGTTGCTTCCAGTAGTCTTTAAAGAAATGACTCACCATTTGTAAATCAGGATTCAGAGATTAGAGGTACTCTGAAAAATATATGGAACCAAAAACCTACAAGCCATAGATAAAAATCCATATATTTTCCTTGTTGTAGATTCCAAGTACAAGGATAACAAGCACTTGTCTCTCATTCTTTGAGGAAAGAAAAGTGGAAGAATAAAGAAAGAGGAACAGGTATTTCAGGCTACTCTATCTTAAAGACTTTGCAATGATTGTACCCACTGGTCACATTGTGCTTCCTCCAGATCCTTGCAGGCCTTATTCACCTGTCTCCTTTAAATGTTACCTTCTTGGTGAAGTCAGCTCTGATCATCCTGCATAGATTTTAAGTTCCCTACACCTCTTATCCCTCTTATCCTTCTCTATTTTATTTCTCCAGCACTTATAATTATAAAATAGATAATTTTTTATGAATTATAAAATTATTATATAATTTATCCATTTATTATGTATGTGTCAAAAAAGAAGAGGTTTTTTAAATCTATTTTGTATCCAAAGTGCTGAGAATAGTTCCTGACATACAGCAGGGCTCTCTCTGTTTTTTAAATATGTGACTGATATAAAAAGATGTGCATGGTATGTTGTTAAATGACCCAAGAATGTACAGAAAAAAATTGTGCATTTTAACATGAACTGCCATTATTAGTAACTTAAAAATGTATATGTAAATTATGTGTGGATAGATACACTAAGATACTAACAGTGTTAATTTCAGTGTGGTAACATTGTAGATGACATATTTATTTGCTTGGTTGGTTAGTTTTTTACTTTGTTTCTTTATTTCTTTTTTTCCTAAATGAATATTGATTACTTCCTTAAAAATAGAAATGGGAGGAAAGAAGGAAGGACAGAAAGAAGGGAGAGACAAAGGAAGAAGATTAAAGGGCTAGTATATATCTCATGATTCTCCCCTACAATTAACAAAGAGACTAAGAGAAAGTAAAAATCTGGGGAAAATGCATGAGCACTAGAAGAAATGCATCAAGAATCCACTTTACTGAATGCATTTTTATTCTGTAAATACTCTGCAAAAATGGGTTTATCTGCCTTTACCAATTTAGTATTCATATCAGTTTGTATTTTTTCTAGGCTCTGCTCACAAAATGCACAAAATTCATTCTAGTCTCTTCAGGTGGTTTACGCAAATTTAGATAGATAGACAGACAGACTTGAGTGTAACTAAACTTTGTTTTCATGGGATATTATAATCACCTGTTAAAGACATAGTCTCTTGATAGACTAACAGTGAAATGTTAATCAGTACTTTGCATTTATATTTGCTAATACTGTAATTCCATTTGCCATCACACTGTTTATTTCCCCTCACTCTTTAGAATGAAGAGTCACAGATTCTATTCCCAAGGTTTGGTTGAAATTGATTCAAACATTGGCATTTAAGCCCCCTCAATCAAAATGCAATAGAGTTATGAAAATGTGGAAGACTAAAGCACAGATTGCACAAATATATACCCCTCAAAAGTAAGCTCATTAATATTTTAAATGCATTCCTATCAGCACTATTATGAGAGGAAAATATAAGTATTTAATATCTTTGAAAAATATTTTTAATGTAGATAAACCCATAGATATGATTTTATAATCAATGAAGTTGCAGAGCATTTTAAATTACCTAACTTTCTTATTCAGAATTATAAAAACATTTTGTATTTCAAAAATGTTGTTCTAATCTACTCCCTTTTCTCTTCTTGTAACAACTTCTTTATTTTTATCATTCTCACTTGGATTAATAGTTATTTCACTTGTTTGCAATGAACTTACTATCTTCCTTTACATCTGTCTTCCCTATTTTTGCTGGAATTATCTTCCTAAAGACATCTGAATGTTGCAGTCCCCTGCTTAAAAAAGTTTTTCATAATCCTTAATTTAAAAAATAATTTTTCACATGACTTTTCTATGTTAAATCTGTTTTACATACTATGTACAGAATATTCTTGCATCAGCTGGATATATACAGCTGCAGTTTTACAGTCCATAATAGTGGTGGCTTTTAATTAAAAAGGAAAAGGGAATTCCCATCAATAGGTAGACTACTGGACTAAGGAAGAGGTGTGGTAGTCTCCTGATAGTGCCTCCCTTTCAGCTAATTCCTCTGACTGTTGTCCCAGAGATCGCCTGTTACTCTGGACTTGTTCACTCTGAGATTGTAGTTTTGCCATCTTTGTAATTTACTCTAGCATAAATTGAGCTTTGGTCTTCCACTACTTTTGTTAATCTGAGCCATATGCTTTCTAACTTTGAGAAATGATTCTAATTTCTGGTCTTCTTATACTGTATTTTCTCATTTTTGAGCTATGATGGATTTATTTGTGAAAATATATATTTCAGTTACTTTTGATTTAGGGTGTAAGAGAAGTTGAGCATATACATACAATCTGATTTTAGCTCTAAATATATTAAACCAAGTTCAAAGATAGTATCTACTCTAAAATGGTCTTTTGCACATACTTTTCCAGTCTCTCTTTGGATGAAATATTTTCTGCTTCTTTTAGACTTCAGTTTTTCTACACTTATTCTGGAAAGTCTTGTGAGTCCTTGAAGTCCGGGTTATGGGCTCAGTCCTTCTTCTTACAGAATTTTCTGTATTCAACCTTATTATAATATCTGCCATAATCTATTCTAATTGCCTTTTTACTGTTTTTTCCCTACCATCAGATTTTAAGCGCCTTCAGAGAAATAAATAGTTCATATTCATCATAGTACCTTGATATTTGATATGTGCTGAATGAATAAGAGCAATAAATTATCACATTGATAAACTGAGAACTTTAAAGAAATTTTTGTTCAAATAAAATTTTCCAGCTGTGGCAGCCATAGAAACGCAACACTTGGATATCCCTTCAGGAAAGAACTTCTTGATTAACTGAAAGAAGTGCAATTAGCTGACTGCCCTCCATTTCAGCATCTTCAGGATAAGTTTCAGTTTATGAACCTAAAATAACTCCTCATGGGCAGCCTTCAGTCAATGACTGAATCATGGTGTATAGATTAAGGCAACACAGGATTCCACTAATGGGCCATCTTTGATTCAGAACTGTCTGTTGGGTTATCTGATACGCTCTCAGATCTGTACAAGTAAAAAACCCTGACTAGTCCTTACCTACCTCCTTTTGCTTTCACAGTGTCCTAAGAGTGGATGGAAGGCTTATCTGGCCCAATTCAGCTCCCCTCCCCCTTTTATCTCTCACTAGAATTATTCCCCAATGAATTGCTTATATTACTAACTCCTATCCAGCATCTGCCTCCTGAAGGACTGACTGAAACACTAATGACGTAAAAGAAAATTTTAAAATCTGAAATCACATTAGAACATGAAAGATTTTGAAGTTTGAATTTGGATGTCTGCTCAGTTTTGAGCTGATAACCATATTTCACTTAGCACTCCTTAGTAAGCCTTTTGCTTAAAGCTCTGTGTGTTTAGAATTAAATATTGTTTATTTTCTTCAGTACAGGTTTTTCTAATAAATAGATGTAACAGTTATATCTACTTTTTAAATTAATTTTATCAAAGAGCTACATTTTTTATTATCTTAGTATGGATATATTATTTTGTTGTTATGGCTCTAAATTAATCTTACAGCTTTTTCTCTGAAATATGTATAGTGTCACATTAATACATATATATTAATTTCTCAGCAACATTATCAATTACTTTATTATTGTAGCTATAATTCTTATGTTCACAATCTACAGAGGATTTCACTACACAGGTCAAAACTTAGTCTCTAACTGCAGGCTCTATAACTGTATCCATTCTTACTGCAAATTCAAAAAGTGGGTTTTTTTTTTTACTTTTTTATTGTTATGTTAATCACCATACATTACATCATTAGTTTTTGATATAGTGTTCCATGATTCACTGTTTGTGCATAACACCCAGTGCTCCATGCAGAACGTGCCCTCTTTTTTTAAAAATTTTATTATGTTATGTTAGTCACCATGCAATACATCATTAGTTTTTGATGTAGTGATCCACGATCCATTGTTTTCGTATAACACCCAGTGCTCCATGCAGTACGTGCCCTCCTTAATACCCATCACCGGGCTAACCCATCCCCCCTCCCGCCTCCCCTCTAAAACCCTGTTTGTTTCTCAGGTCCATAGTCTCTCATGGTTCATCTCTCCCTCCAATTCCCCCTGCCCATTTTTCCTTTCCTTCTCCTAATGTCCTCCATGTTATTCCTTATGTTCCACAAATAAGTGAAACCATATGATAATTGACTTTCTCTGCTTGACTTATTTCACGTAGCATAATCTCCTCCAGTCCCATCCATGTTGATGTAAAAGTTGGGTAGTCATCTTTTCTGATGGCTGAGTAATAGTCCATTGTATATATGGACCACATCTTCTTTATCCATTCATCTGTTGAAGGGCATCTCGGCTCTTTCCACAGTTTGGCTATTGCGGACATTGCTGCTATGAACATTGGGGTGCATATGGCCCTTCTTTTCACTACATTTGTGTCTTTGGGGTAAATACCCAGG
>NC_058415.1:64670201-64740117 GCF_002201575.2 Neomonachus schauinslandi
ATCTGTCCATTGCTGAGAGTGGAGTATTGAGGTCTCCTACAATTAACATATTGCTATCAATATGACTCTTTATTTTGGTTAACAGTTGGCTTATGTAGATGGCTGTTCCCATGTTGGGGGCATAGATACTTACAATTGTTAGATCTTCTTGTTGGATAGACCCTTTAAAAATGATATAGTGTCCTTCTGTGTCTCTTATTACAGACTTTAGTTTAAAATCTAATTTGTCTGATGTTATTCTGATGTTCCTCCCTCTCTACGTAAGGAATCTCTTCCCCCTAACTGCCCTTAAGGTGGTTTCCTTGGTTCTAAGATTTGCAAGTTTTACTATTACATGCCGGGGTGTTGGCCTGTTTTCCTTGATCTTGGGAGGGGTCCTCTCTGCCTCTAGGACTCGAATGTTTGTTTCATTCCCCCGATTAGGGAAATTCTCAGCTACAATTTGTTCAAATACATCTTCTAGTCCTCTCTCTCTTTCCACTCCCTCTGGGATTCCTATTATTCTGACATTGGAACGTTTCATGGTGTCACTTATTTCTCTGATTCTATTTTCATGGATTCTGAGTTGTTTTTCCCTGGCCTCCTCTTTTCCCTTTTTATCTATTCTACTGTCTTCCAGGTCGCTTATTCTCTCTTCTGTCTCAGTTACCCTAGCTGTTAGATTATCTAGATTGGATTGGATCTCATTGATAGCATTTTTAAGTTCTGCCAATTCCCCTTTTATTTCTGCCCTTAGAGACTCTATGTTGCCATTAATTGATTTCTCCATTCTAGCTATTGTCTTCACAATTGCTAGCCTGAATTCCATCTCCGACATCTTGGTTTTATCTGCATCCATTTGTAAATCTGCAGCATAAGTCATCATCTCTGAGTCTTTTCTGTTTTGGGGGCTCCTCCTCCTAGTCATTCTGTTGATGGGTGTTTGAGGGAATGTATAGAGTCCAAATTATTGACCAGAACCCAAGCAAGATGCACCTGTTTTCTTGGGACCTCGGGTTGCTGGCCTCTTATTTTCCCAGCCTGTCTTCTGTGGGAGGGGCCTGCCGTGCTGTTACTCAGGCAACCTTGTTTGGGCGGAGTTGCCCTCTGCTCCTGTGGTGGGGGATGGGCTCAGTGGGAATCAGTCTTTGGGGCTTTTGTTCTCTGGCACCTTTCCCTGGCAGCTTTCCGCGTCTCTTCCACGAGTCAGAGCAGAAGAGACCGTTTCCAACCCTCTGCCTCAGAGCAGAGAGACCTCATCTGTTCTTCAGTGAGCTCTCCAGACCACACTGTCTCCGTTTCTGTCCGTGCTGCTATAAACTGCAGCGTGCTGGGTTGTGTGCCCCTCCGCAGCGCTCCCAGTCCTGCCTCCAGGTCAGGGCACGTCTCTGCCCTTTATGCTTCTAAAACCACCAGCTGCTCCCAGTTCGCGCGCGCGCACAACTCCGCTGCTCGAGGTTTCCACCCCGGAGGTTGCAGTTCACCGGTGGGACCCTGGCACACCGGGTTTCCGTCTCGCAGGCTGCAGTTTGCGTGCGCGTGACTGTCGCTCCGGGTTTCTGTCTGGGGGTCTGCGGTTCGCATGCGCGCAACCCCGCTGGTCTGGTCCTCCACCCCCGGGGCTGCCCTAAAGTCCTTTCCCGATGCTACTGGTCTGTGAGTCTGTGCCCCGTCCGCAGCGCACGAGGCTGTCGCTCACCAGTGGTGTAGGATCCCCACGGCCAGGCACCCTCCCGCCTCCATTTATCCTCCGATATCTGCCCGCAGAATCATGGCTCTCCGCTTCATACCTCAAAACCAACCGCCTGCAATATTGTTTGTAGAGATCCAGATCTTCTTACATCTCAGGCTGGTTTCGTGGGTGCTCAGAGTGGTCTGGTAGATATCCAGCTCAATTCCGGGGACCAGTTGAAATAGGGTCCCCTACTCATCCGCCATCTTTCCCCCCCTCCAAGAAGTGAGTGTTCTAAAGAACAATTCACTTAACCTGTAAGAAACAGTGATTCTGGAGATAAAACCAAAACAAATCAAAAAAGCTATTAATAAGGTATTGCTCATTGTACTGTTGTCAATGGTAATTTTAAGACATAATATGTGCTCCTTTCCTCTTCCTTCTCCCTTCTATTTTCCTTCTCTTAAAAAATTTAGTCTGACAACTATGTTAGACTGAATTGGAAATCTATGGTGGGGACTTAGTGAGAACCATGGTGGACCAGAATGGAATATCAGAGACTAAGCAAGATGAGGAAGCTATCTATGTGGCAGGAAGTGAGACATGAGGCTAACCTGATGGAGGAAGTCAAAACCTGATTGTGGAGAGATGGCATCCATGTAGGGGAAAGCCGAGGGAAGAAGGTAAAGGACAAAGAAGCCAGCTTAAAGTTGATAACACTGGCCACTCTAAGTATCAAATACATAATAATGATAAAATTTTATATTCTTTGAATAAAATAGGAGTGCAGGAGTCCATACTGATGTAAAAGAACAAATGAATCATTTGAAAGTTTCATGAAGTATAGAATCTTTATAGAGTATAAAAGTACTTTTCTACAAAATAATCATTAATCTCAAAATAAAATCAAGGTACCTTTACACTGGAGAATCTTGTGAGATCCTATCTTAATCAAGAGGGACAAATCAAAGGACAAATCAAAATCACACACCATCAGATAGGAGGTGATGAGAAGAATACACCATTACAACTGTAATATTCTTGCCAAAGGGACAAAACTTGAACATGATCATGAGGAAACATTAGGCAAACTAAAATTGAGTAATAATTTTTAAACCATATTGCCTGTAATCCTCAAAAGTTTCACAGTTATGAAAGTCTAATAAAAATGGAAAAATTCTTCCAGATCAAAGGAGACTAAAGGGATCCTGAAACCAATGTAACACCAGATTCTGGCCTGGATATTTTGCTACAAAGACATGGGGGTTATTGCAGATATGTGAATAGGATCTAAGAAGAGACTGTAGTAATGTCCTAATGTTATTTTCCTGATTTTGATGGTTACAACATGACTGCTTAGGAGAATGTCTTTGTAGGAACCACACACACAAGTACTAGATGGTGATGAGCATGATGTCAGAAACTGTGTACCAAATGTTTTATAAAAATTAAAGGTTATGATATAGTACTTGGAACTTTTCTGTAAATTGAGGTAGTTTCAAAGAAAAAGAAAAAAAAAAGGAGAAGAAAAAGGAAAAAAAAAATACTGCTTTAAGATACCTGACCACATCTTCTCCAAAATGTATAGGGAAGTATTAGAAGAAATAAATGAAGGTGGCTATCCTGTGATAGTTTTACAATCACTTTAATATTTAAGTAAAATACCTATAATTTCTGCCCTCTAAGAAATTTAACAGAAAGAATAACATTATGAAAAATTAAAATTCTGATATTTTAAAACCACATGTACTTCAGTTTTTTTTTTTCAGTTTCTTAAGGTATAATTTGCAAAGTTAACATAATATGCTATCCTCAACTATATAATAAAAATGTTATGAGGCTAAAAGCTTAAAATGTAAGAATTTAGTTTTTAAAACATTCATATAAATATCAAGCACTTTTAATAATTCACTGAGGAGAGATACATGAGAAGTGATTCTCCTAAGAGACTGAACAATTATACAAAGCTAGAAAGATGGCTCTAAAAGTTAGGGCTACAAAGGAAAAACTAGTCTGCTCCAACAATGGTCTTATTTGAGGAGGTTTTATTTTTACATTTAAGAATGAACTAGTGGAGAAATATAAAAATTACAGAAAATTGCATATAGAGAAGAAACGTATGCAAATAGTTTATAAAATTTTACCTTCTAATTAAGAAAATGAGGGGCGCCTGGGTGGCTCAGTTGATTAAGTGACTGCCTTCGGCTCAGGTCATGATCTTGGAGTCCCGGGACCGAGTCCCACATCAGGCTCCCTGCTCGGCGGGGAGCCTGCTTCTCCCTCTGACCCTCCCCCATCTCGTGCTCTCTCTCTCTGTCTCATTCTCTCTCTCAAATAAATAAAATCTTTAAAAAAAAAAATGAACCAAGTTGTAATATTGACAGAACCAGATAAAATATTTCTACATATGTAGGACAGTGGATTACTACCTATAATTAGAGAACTAATAGAAAATTAAAAGAGTCAAGAAGAAATGCATCGAAATCGAAAGAAATTGACTTATAAAACCAAGAAACTATGTTTAAACTGACTACATTTACCTGTGTTTTCTTTTAAGATTTTATTTATTTGAGAGAGAGAGAGAGAGCAAATGAGCTGGGGGAAGGGCAGACGGGGGAAGCAGACATCCTGCTGAACAGGGAGCCCATTGCAGATGCAGGGCTCAATCCCAGGACCCTGAGATCATGACCTGAGCCCAAAGCAGATGTTTAATGGACTGAGCCACAGAGGTGCTCCTATCTGTGGGTTTTTAAGTTTAAAGCAACTGAAATGTAATAAGGAGTTAATTTAAATAAAAACAATATTTAATAAAAGAATATTTGGTAGATCCAAGAAACCATGGGTAGACCTGAGAATGAGGCACAGAGATAAACAGCAATGAACAATGACAAAAAGGAGGCCACAGAACTGATCCCATAAAAACACCACTGTTGCATCTGCTGAATATAAACACCATGTTTGCAACACTAACATCAGTGACACTTGATAGTAGACATGCTGTTGCTCCATCAGAAATGATTTGGTGAGGTTGCTGTTTACTGTGTCTCTAATTTGTGATACAGTATCTAAATGGAAGTCAGTTCCATGTTTCCTTAATTCAAAGGAAGGTGGGCCTAATGACCAATCCATGTAGACTGCACACAGTGTGGAAGTACGTAACCAAAAGGAAATAAGGAGCTGTTCCAAGAATGGTGCATAGTCAGAAAAGACAGATGTCCACCAGAAGGGATTTCAATATTTTTGATTATTTAGTTCTTAAAGTTTACATATACACATGCACACATACACATGTAAAGACATGCACATAACTGAGATGCAGTATAAACTGTTGTTAATGTGTGTGTGTGTGTGTGTATGTGTAAAGAGGTTAAAAGAACATTCAATCATAGTGGTAATTAAATTAATTCAAATAAAACGACGACACAGGACATAGGGTCCCTCCACCTGCACATCCCCCTCAACTTGCCCCACAAACAGCACTTCCACACTCAGTCCCTAGCAGAGTGGGAAGAAACAAAAGGAATTATGCCACTCAGTTATTTTCTACTTATGCAAAAATTAAGGAAAAATTTTGAATCTCTACAATAATTTCCATGCAACTTTTGTCTATATATATCAAAATTCTTGATAAAGCAATTAAATTCAAAGAATTTATTTTCAGTAAATAATCAAGTATGTGTAAAATTATTTAGATAAAAACATGTCCATCTACACCAGAATTGGTTTTGATAGGGAAAGATTAAAATAGAAAAATAAATAACTCTTAGGTATATTGATATAAGAATGAAATACAACTATTAATATAATGTTGCATATGTCACAAATGACTTGTCCCAACTGTTCACAGCAAAAATTGGAAACAAGCCAAATGGACTACAAATTGTGATATATTCATATAATGAAATACTGCTCAACAATAAAAAGAAATGAATTACTGATACATGCAGCAAACATGGCTGAAAGTCTTAAGCATCATGCTGAATGAAAAAAACTAGGTACAAAAGAATAAACACTTCATGATCGAATTTGTATAAGCTTCTAGAATAGATAAAAATAATCCCTAGTAATAGAAATAGGATCAGTGCTTGCCAAACATGGGAAACAGATGAAACGGTTAGTTACAGTGATTGCTAAGTGGCAGAAGGCAACTCTCTCTGTGGAGATGAAATGGTTTTTTATCTTCTTTGGGTGCTAGTTACATGAGTACATATACCATCAATGGGAAGTGTCACATATATATTATGCATGTGTGTGTGTGTATGTATATATTTCATATATTTACGTATGTATGTGTATATATAAAATGTCAAACACCATTGTGAATTATATTATCTGTGAATTAAACCTCAATAAAAATAATGCTTTAGAGATTAATTTTTAACATGGAAAATACTCAAATACTATTAAATAAAAAAAAAAGTTTCAAAAACCTATACAATGCATGCGTAAAATCTGTGTGTGTTTGTGTGTGATGGGTATGTTTGTGTATGTAAAGAAAAAATGCCAGAAGCACATAGACTACCATGTATACTGAATTTTTTTAATGTTTATATTGAATTTGTTGAATTTTAAAAATTTTATGCATTCCCGGGGCGCCTGGGTGGCTCAGATGGTTAAGCGTCTGCCTTCGGCTCAGGTCATGATCCCAGGGTCCTGGGATCGAGTCCCACATCGGGCTCCCTGCTCCTTGGGAGCCTGCTTCTCCCTCTGCCTCTCTCTCTCTCTCTGTCTCTCATGAATACATAAATAAAAGCTTACAAAAAAATTTATGCATTCCCTAGTTTTCCACAGCTAAGAGTATTAAAATAAAAAGCACAAGTATTATTTAAGAAATTATTTGGAAATAGAAATAAAAACACACAGAATTTTAAACAGCATATTTTTGTAAGAAAAATAAAAGCAGTCTTAAAAGCAGTCTCAAAAATCTCAGCAGAAGATGCAATTAATTTCTCCATTTGACTAAACGAAGAATCTGGGCATTCCTCCTTTTACTTTTGGGAGCAAGGTTGTGTAATGTCAATTTATCATCCTCTTTAAAACATTTCAATATTTTCTTATCTATATTTCTTTGTTAACAGGTTCCAAATATAACATGATAACTGGTTTTAAAAATCAAACCTCTTTCCTTATATACAAAGAAATGACTCAATTAGCTAATTAATAAAATTTATCTGTTGTTAGAATCTACAAATATACCTTAAACAAGCAAAACTCAATGCTAGTTAATTTTAAAGAAATTGAAAGATGGAAATGTTGATTCAAAGTTATTTTCATTTACATTTGCCTCATCTGATATTTTCACAGATTTATGATGAAATCTATCTCTTATAAGAAGTATTTCCTTTCAGCAGAGGCTAAATACTTAGTTCTATATGTATGTTTAATCAGGTTTATATTTATAGAAAAATAGGGAGTCCAGCTGACTTGTTTTCAATTCCAAGACACCAGCCATCTCTAAATTCTGACAAAATGGCTTGACTAAAGCTTCATTAAGGGATAAACGTTGGCTACTTTGGGTATTAAACATCAGGACCCAGGACACTGTTTGTCTAGGGCGTAATTGGCTATCATTAATATGACTGGATGGATGGATGGATGAGTGGGTGGAAGAAGGGAGGGATAATTGGCTAAATTAGAAGCAATGGAGGTGGGTGCTATGTACTTAGGTACAGAAACATCTTTAGTGCAACTATTGGTGTAATTTTCCAAAACTCTAGTCTCTGTATTTGTCATTCACCCCACCCTAATCTGATATTTTATCATTTATTACATCACATTTTAGTTTACTAATTTTTTATTCCTATTATTACACTTTCTAATTTTTCCTTGTGTTATATTATCTCTGAAAAGGAAAAACAATTATATTCATATTTATATCCTGGTGACTACTAGAAATTAAGAATTAAATTGTTAATTATTAAATGGATGAATGGGTGCCCTATAGGTGCAGAAAATATATTAGCCAGTGACGGCCATACCTGAAAACAAATTTCTCCTGTAGATTCAGTCACAATAGACCGAAGATGGTTAGGACAAAAATAAATGTCCTTAGAGATTATTTTGAACCCTTGACCATTTGTAAAAATTCTGATTTGATGATGGGTGAAAGAATTTGGGAAATTATAGTCCTCATTTTGTAACACTTTCCCTCCCCTCAATCATTAGTTTAGCATAGGGAATTTTATACTTAAATTTTCTCACCTTTCATCATCACTCCTACTCCCCACTGTTCTAGAAGTATACTATGTGTTTCATATAGGTACTTAAATATATGTGTAGTCTTGTTAAATATATAGTACATTTGTGAGATAAATGATTTAATTTATATAAAGAGAATTATACTATAAATATCATTCTCTTTCTATTACTCAGAATTATGTGTGTATTCCTATAGGCCTTGAGAGACTGTTGGGGATATACACCTAGAAGTGAAATTACTGAACCACAGAGCAAACACACATTTAATTTCAATAAATAATGACAGATTGCTTTCTCGAATGACTGTAACTGTTTATACTCCTGAGATTAGAGTATGAGGTTTCTCTTTCCTGCATCCTTTACAGCCTTTGGTATTACACTCCAATGTGGTATTTTGTTATTCTGATAATGTGCAATCCCTCCTGTAACATGTGTGAAAAATAAGTCCTTATTATTTTAAGACACTGAGAGTTCTGGATTTCCCTTACCAAAGCACAACCTTTCATGATTGATTCAATAGCCATTCAGGTTTTCACTCTGCTGAATTTAAGAGCTACATCAGTTGGGTGTCCCTGAGGTTGTTAAGCTCAAGGTTTTACTTTGGTAATTTGGTTATTGAAGGCACATTTGCTTGTTGCCATTAATTAAAAATTAATTTTTTAATTTTTTTAAAATTTTTTTATTGTTATGTTAATCACCATACATTACATCATTAGTTTTTGATGTAGTGTTCCATGATTCATTGTTTGTGCATAACACCCAGGACTCCATGCAGAACATGCCTTCTTTAATACCCATCACCAGGCTGACCCAACTTCCCACCTCCCTCCCCTCTAGAACCCTAAATTTGTTTTTCAGAGTCCATGTCTCTCATGGTTCGTCTCCCCCTCTGATTTCCCCCCCTTCATTCTTCCCCTCCTGCTACCTTCTTCTTTTTTTTTTTCTTAACATATATTGCATTATTTGTTTCAGAGGTACAGATCTGTGATTCAACAGTCTTGCACAATTCACAGTGCTCACCATAGCACATACCCTCCCCAGTGTCTATCACCCAGTCACCCCATCCCTCCCACTTCAACCCCCACTCCAGCAACCCTCAGTTTGTTTCCTGAGATTAGGAATTCCTCATATCAGTGAAGTCATATGATACATGTCTTTCTCTGATTGACTTATTTCGCTCAGCATAACACCCTCCAGTTCCATCCACATCGTTGCAAATGGCAAGCTCTTACTCCTTTTGATGGCTGCATAATATTCCATTGAATATATATACCACCTCTTCTTTATCCATTCATCTGTCGATGGACATCTTGGCTCTTTCCACAGTTTGGCTATTGTGGACATTGCTGCTATAAACATCGGGGTGCACGTACCCCTTCGGCTCCCTACATTTATATCTTTGGGGTAAATACCCAGTAGTGCAATTGCTGGATCATATTCACCAGCTATTTATGCCACAAATTGAAAAGAATGCTTGCAACACCAGCCAATTCTGAGCATATAAAATGCCCATTATTCTATGTAAACCCTACAATTACTTATAACAAATCATTATTTTGGAGTTGTTCAACTGTGCAGGCTACTGATACATGGCATGCCTTTAATTCTCCACTAAAGCATTACATAAAAATGTAGCCACAGTGTTTTGTAGAAAATATTCTATTCTTGAGTATATGATGGCTGATTCAGGTGGATGGGAAGCTTGATTAAAGCAACAGTAATCAAAGTACTGGTCCAGGAAGTAAAATTAACCACTATCCTTAGTGAGTTCCAGAGATAGTTGGAATTTGGTGTACTCTACCATTTGGAATTAAATCAGAACAGTGATAAGCTATCACAATTTCAATTAATCATGACCTTTAATTAAGCATAGAAATGGAAGAGCTACACTCTTAAAATAATTAGGGTTTATGCTAGTAAGTGGGTTACAAACAGCAAAAAGTAAGCAGTTTGCTGGCTAGAAAGCATAGAAACAAGACAAATCTAGAAATACTTCTTTCTGAACTTCGCTTTTCTGCTCTATATTTTATTCTTTATCACAAAAGCTTTTATCTCAAAATAGAATTCCAGTGTCTTCTATCTCACTCTTTGGCTGACAGTGAGGTAGTCATTGACATTTCCTCTTTCTCAGCTTTCCCAGTTGAACAACAGGAATAATTAATGCCTGTGGTATAAGTAGCTATAAAACTATACATTTAGTTGTATAAGGATAAAGTCCAGGGCTCTCTTTTTTTTTTTCAAGATTTTATTTATTTATATGACAGAGAGACACAGCGAGAGAGGGAACACAAGCAGGGGGAGCAGGAGAGGGAGAAGCAGGCTTCCCGCGGAGCAGGGAGACCAATGCGGGGCTCGATCCCAGGACCCTGGGACCATGACCTGAGCCGAAGCAGACGCGTAACGACTGAGCCACCCAGGCGCCCCCCAGGGCTCTCTTTTGATTGCGGGACACAGAAATCCAATCTGACCATTTCAGGCAGTACCAACAAACATATAATTTGGCAGGGGATAGATGAGCTTCCATGGTTGATAAAACCACAGGAAAACATAATCAAGACTCTATAAATGTGTTTCTCACTTGTCCACATTTCCCTATGCTAATTTAATTCCCTGACCAGAGATTTCTTCATAAGGCTATAAGCATGGCTTTACATATTCCCAATTTTGCCACAGGGAATTAAACACTTCATTTCCCTTCGTTCCAGTTCTAATACTCTATGACCAGGACCTTAAATAGCCTGGTGTGAATTACATAAAGAGCACTATGGCAAAGGTCTGGGCAGGATACTGATCATAACTGGTTAAAATACATGTCTATGATTAAGAAAAAAATAATACCTGCAAATAATATGGGCCAGGGGGCAGAGACAGAGGGCATAGATTACCTAATATATGTGATTTTTCTAAATTTAAAGTTAAATGTTGATAACGGCTTAAAATTTTCTTATAAATAAGGTACAAGTCAATGATAATAGCAAACAAAAACAATGAAATAATCATTGAGCCTTGAATGTACCCCCAAGAATAAAAGAAAACAACAATAAACCTAACCAAAGATATGAAAGATCTGTACTCTGAAAACTATAAAACACTGATGAAAGAAATTGAAGATGACACACAGAAATGGAAAGACATTCCATGCTCATGGTTTGGAAGAACAAATATTTTTAAAATGGCTACACTACCCAAAGCAATCTGCACATTTAAGGCAGTCCCCTTCAAAATACCAACAGCATTTTTCACAGAACTAGAACAAACAATCCTAAATTTGTATGGAACCACAGAAGACCCCAAATAGCCAAAGCAATCTTGAAAAAGAAAAGCAAAGCTGGAAGCATTACAATCCTGAACTTCAAGTCATATTCCAAAGCTGTAGTCATCAAAACAGTATGGTACTGGCACAAACACAGACACAGAGATCAGTGGAACACAGTAGAAACCCCAGAAATAAACCCACAATGATACGGTCAATTATGGGAAAAAGATAGTCTCTTCCACAAATGGTGTTAGGAAAACTGGACAGGTAACATACAAAAGAATTAAACCAGACCACTCTCTTACACCATACACAAAAATAAATTGATGCTCTCAATTAAAAAAAAAATAGGCCTGTTCTCTAATTAAAGAAGATCAATTTTATTATAACAAGAGTCTGGTTTATGAAATTAGAAGTTTAACTGTGTTACATTTTCTTTGGTGAAAGAATTATTTCTATGGTAGTTTAATTCTGCAAAGCTGGTTATTAAACTCTAGTTTATATTTTCATGAAACCTCCTCTGGGACCTCATTGTGTTACATACCTTTGAAGGAAAACAGTCACTTACTAATGAGAACATGTAGTGTGGAGACAGAAACAGGTTAAATGCTATACCATAAACCTAAAGGGTATTGACTGATAACATTCACACCAGAGTAATCCATGACCCGGGAGTTCTACCCTGTCCACTCCTCCAATGAATAGTACCATTTCTCAGTGAAACTGATCTCAACTAGATTCAAAAGGAAAGAAAGCTGGCTGAATTAATTCATATGAATATCGAAGACTAATAACCTCTCATTTCAGAAAGATATTTCATTTGAGAAGACTTATTATTCAAAAGAATTTCTAGCTAGTGGAATTTTTGGAATCCGATAAGAAAAATAACATTTGAGGTAATATAAGGTCAGATTTTTTTTTTTCCTACAGGAGGGGTATCACATAGGTCTTCACAGGGGCATATAATTTTGACCATTATCTTTTTCACAACAATTTTTTTCTTTTTAAAAAATTATTATAACAATAACAACAACAGAAACATCATCAATGACTACTATTGACTGTTAGGCACTGTGCTAAGTACTTTACATGCATTATTTCATCTGATCAATAACCCCATGAGACAGATATAGGCATTCAATATGCCCATTTTATCCATGAAGAAAACAAGGCTCAGAGAGACAACTTATTCAAGATCACTCAGTTAATAGGTGGTAGTACAAATCAAGGCAGTTTGAGTCCTTGGCTTTCCATATCACACAGACTCCTACATCTCTTGTGAACACACCCAAACTGCAAAAACAAAAACCCAAAGATGAAGTCACCATATTTAGGACATCATAAGTAGCCAAATCCAGACAGAGTAATCAAAGGACTGTGGAGGAAATATATTAGGGTTAAAATAATAATAGCTAACACTAACTGAGCCTTTCACATATTTTATTTTTCATTTAACATTCACAATAAACTCTATAAGGTAGATATTTTTATTCTTTTGTTATATATGAGGAAATTAAGTCATATGGAGATTAACTAACTTGCTCAAGATGACACATCTAGTAAAAGTATCATGAATTGAAATCAATCTGTCTGGATCCCCAGCCATTTCTGTCTCTGTAGTACTTAGCTGTATCATATCCCTAGAAAGTCACATTTTACTTGCTGACTCATTGTTAACAAACTTAATGTAATGAATACTGAAATTGAAAAAAATATATATATATATTTCCAACCTTCAATGGACTGTAACAATTTTGCAACGCTATTTTCTTTATATCTACACAAAATAGGCCACCCAAGGCAGGAAATAATAAACAATGTGATAGGAAAGGGGAATCTGAGAAAATGTGCTGATCTGACTAAGGTGAAAGCTGTTGTCACAGAAAATTACAAGATACCATTCCAGAAAGCTCTGAAGAGCAGAAGACATGGTTAAATTAGTTATCTTCTTTATTCTATACAACAACCCTGAGGAATGCAGTATTACTGTCATTTGGGGAGATTAAATGACTCATTAAGCTAACAATTGGTAGTGGTAAAAATTTAAACACAGCTCTAACTCCGAATCCTGAGATTTTAATATCTGAAGTGCTTACCAAAAAAAAGATTAAGTGGGTAAAAAGACCACTTAAAAATTCAGTAACTTTACAAAATAAGAAGAGAAAAGGAACAATGGATGGGAAAAGTTTTTAAAAAAATCCCTTATCATTACAGTACTCTTAAATTACACAGGATTCAATCAGATGAGTAAATAAAAAAGTTCATAGTTTATAAGAATTAAGTTTAATACATTCAGTGTAAGACAGCAAAATTTGGGAAAATAACAAAGCAAACAAGAAGGAAAAGCATGAATTATTTTACAGGAAAATTTAGGAATTCTACTCTATTCAGTTCAGAAGAGGACAATGTCCTTTAGGAGGTTGATAGAAATATCAACAAACTAGCTTTTTGTGTTTATTTTGGGAGATACGGGTTCTGTGGGGAGCACTTAGCATGAATTGCACACAGGTTTTCATACAAAAGTGACACCGAGGCGGGAATGGGATAGATATGTGGTAGTTAGATGTGCGGTGGAGGATGGGGTATCAAATTAAGGTCCATGAAATGGTAAAAATCCAGCTGATCAACTGGGACTTAACCAGCAGCTTAAAATTTCCTGAGGGTAAATAAAGCAGCGGCGTCCTAGGTAAGAGCACTGGCTTTAGACTTGGACTGCCCAAATGAGAACCCTCACTCCCTCATTTTTAAGCTGGATCATAGTCACCAATGAATCAAATCCATCTCAGTTTCTTCGTTTATAAAATGGGGCTGATAATAATAGCATTCACATCATAAAGTTGATGTATACATAGAATAGGATAATATATGTAAAACGTTTAGCTTCATGTTTGGTATGTGATATGTAATCAATAAATTATATATAGAGAGAGAAATCACTGGGGAAAGATTTGGCTTGGCTAAGCACTCCTCATTTCCCCTGGATATTCTTCTAGGAGTGGAGTGAGAGTAGAATCTTAATTTACAGAAAAGAAGCTGATTATGATCTGTGGTAACAATCCTTTTGAGTCCGAAAAGGAAAAGGGGGAAAGGCATCCAGGCAATTGTTCCTTTGTTAACAGCTACTTCCAGGCATTCTGTATTCTGAGACTCTTATATGCTCTCTCTCTCTCTCTCATTCACACACACACACTAACTTATTATATATTTATTTAGTTATTTATTTATTTTACAGGTCAGTGATTTTTTTGTGTGTGACTGAACCCTGAAATTTATCCAGCATTTGTTCATTGAATATATTTTATTCAATTCAATATATATATATATTCACACACTATATATATATATATATATATATATACACACACACACACATACACTAGATATTTACTTTTTGACAGGCATTATACTAGATCCTGGGGAACAAAACAGAATGTACGTGCTCCCTTGTAGCTTCTAATCTGGTGAGGGTGAGAAAAAAACTGAAAAATTAAATAATATGTGAGGTGGCTATATGATCATGAAGACAAAGTGAGGTAAGAGGATAGAGAATTGTGGCACAGAGTTTGTTCATATAGACTGATCAGGGAAAACCTCTCAGTTACAAAGTGAGGTATGAAATTCTGGAAAGTTGGGGCTGTGGTTGGTTTTTACTAATATGCACAGAGATATTTAATTAATTAATTAATTAATTAATTAATTTTAGGGTGGGGAGTGGTAGAGGGAGAGAGAGAATGTTAAGCAGGCTCCACGCCCAGTATGGAGCCTGCTGTGGGGCTTGATTTCATGACCCTGAGATCATGACCTGAGCTGAAATCAAGAGTTGGATGTCTAAAGGACTGAGCCACCCAGACATTTAAAATAAACATCTAACTATATGATTTTATTCATATGTGGAATTTAAGAAAAAAAATAAATGAACAAAGGAAAAAGAGACAAAAAACCACTCTTGCATATGGAGAACAAGCCAGTGGTTGCCAGAGGGGAGTTGTGTTGGGAATGGGTGAAACAGGTGATGGGGTTTAAGAGTATGCTTATCATGTATGATACTTTACGTGGAAAACCCAAAAGACTCCACCCCAAAACTGCTAGAACTCATACAGGAATTCAGTAAAGTGGCAGGATATAAAATCAATGCACAGAAATCAGTGGCATTCCTATACACCAACAACAAGACAGAAGAAAGAGAAATTAAGGAGTCAATCCCATTTACAATTGCAACCAAACCGTAAGATACCTAGGAATAAATCTAACCAAAGAGGCAAAGAATCTGTACTCAGAAAACTAGAAAATACTCATGAAAGAAATTGAGGAACACACAAAGAAATGGAAAAATGTTCCATGCTCACAGATTGGAAAAACAAATATTGTGAATATGTCAACACCACCTAGAGTAATCTACACATTCAGTGGAATCCCTATCAAAATACCATCCACTTTTTTCAAAGAAATGGAACAAATAATCCTAAAATTTGTATGGAACCAGAAAAGACCCCGAATAGCCAGAGGAATGTTGAAGAAGAAAAGCAAAGCTGGTGGCATCACAATTCCGGACTTCAAGCTCTATCACAAAGCTGTCATCATCAAGACAGTATGGTACTGGCACAAAAACAGGCACATAGATCAATGGAACAGAATAGAGAGCCCAGAAATGGACCCTCCACTCTATGGTCAAGTAATCTTCGACAAAGCAGGAAAGAATGTCCAATGGAAAAAAGACAGTCTCTTCAACAAATGGTGTTGGGAAAATTGGACAGCCACATGCAGAAGAATGAAACTGGACCATTTCCTTACAGCACACACAAAAACAGACTCAAAATTTTTGAAAGACCTAAATGCGAGACAGGAGTCCATCAAAATCCTAGAGGAGAACACAGGCAGCAACCTGTTTGACCTCAGCCACAGGAACTTCCTAGAAACATTACCAAAAGCAAGGGAAGCAAGGGCAAAAATGAACTATTGGGACCTCATCAAGATAAAAAGCTTTTGCATAGCAAAAGAAACAGTCAACAAAACCAAAAGACAACCAACAGAATGGGAGAAGACATTTGCAAATGACATATCAGATAAAGGGCTAGTATCCAAAATCTCTAAAGAACTTCTCAAACTCAACACCCAAAGAGCAAATGATCCAATCCAGAAATGGGCAGAAGACATGAACAGACATTTTTCCAAAGAAGACATCCAAATGGCCAACAGACACATGAAAAAGTGCTCAGCATTACTCAGCATCAGGGAAATCCAAATCAAAACCTCAATGAGATATCACCTCACACCAGTCAGAATGGCTAAAATTAACAAGTCAGGAAACGAGATGTTGGCGGGGATGCGGAGAAAGGGGAACCCTCCTACACTGTTGGTGGGAATGCAAGCTGGTGCAGCCACTCTGGAAAACAGTATGGAGGTTCCTCAAAAAGTTGAAAATAGAGCTACCCTATGATCCAGCAATTGCACTACTGGGTATTTACCCCAAAGATACAAATGTAGGGATCCAAAGGGGTATGTGCACCCCAGTGTTTATAACAGCAATGTCCACAATAGCCAAACTATGGAAAGAGCCAAGATGTCCATCAACAGATGAATGGATAAAGAAGAAGTGGTATATATATACAATGGAATATTATGCAGCCATCAAAAAGAATGAAATCTTGCCATGTGCAGCGACGTGGATGGAACTAGAGGGTATTATGCTAAGTGAAATAAGTCAATCAGAGAAAGACATGTATCATATGATCTCACTGATATGATGAATTCTTAATCTCGGGAAACAAACTGAGGGTTGCTGGAGTGGTGGGGGATGGGAGACATGGGGTGGCTAGGTGATAGACATTGGGGAGGGTATGTGCTATGGTGAGCACTGTGAATTGTGTAAGACTGTTGAATCACAGACCTGTACTTCTGAAACAAATAATACATTATATGTTAAAAAAAAAAAAAGAAGAAGATAGCAGGAAGGGAAAAATGAAGCGGGGGAAATCGGAGCGGGAGACAAACCATGAGAGACTATGGACTCTGAGAAACAAACTGAGGGTTTTAGAGGGGAGGGGGGTGGGGGGATAGGTTAGCCTGGTGATGGATATTAAAGAGGGCACGTATTGAATGGAGCACTGGGTGTTATATGCAAACAATGAATCATGGAACACTGCATCAAAAACTAATGGTGTAATGTATGGTGACTAAAATAACATAATAAAATAAAATTTAAAAAAAGAGTACGCTTATCATGATGAAGATGGAGTAATTTAGGGAAGTGCTGAATCACTATATTGTACACCTGACACTAATATAACACTGTATATTAATTATACTTCAATAAATAAATAAACAGTCTTCAAGAATGAGAAAAGAATAAAAACTCAGAATAATGCAAGAGATAAGAAACAAGACATTACTGGCAATAATGTGATAATAAACTCAGTTCTTCACATGCAAATTCCTGCTTTCAGTTCCTCACTGGGTCTAGCTATGTTTCCTGACAATGCTTCGTTCCATTATTTTACCCTCTGTGATTAAGCTAGCTGTTGATTATCTGCAACCAAATGTTGCATGAGTATACAATCACATTCACATAGTGAAACAGAGTTTTCAATTTGACTTGCACTTCATGGAAAACTCCTATGTTCAGGCTAGGAGACATAGTGGGAAAGGATTGAAAGATATTTATTATTCAGATCTTCTCTCTTTTAGTCCTTCTTCAGTAAACTTGGATTGTACTTGAATCTTGTATTCTCTTTTCCCTTAGGATATTCTTTTCTCCGCCAAGAGCCCTAACACACATACACATGCACACACGCCCGCCCACACACACACGGAGGAGGAGGTTTCCTGGGCACTCATGCATATGGACACACCTCATGGGACTGAAGTATGTCTTTCAGACATTTCCAGAAACTTCTGAATAACAAAATGACCATGAATTTTTATTAATCAAGGATGTTTTTAATAAAAGGTTAAACTTTAGAAAATATAAAGTTTCTTCTTTTACTATATCCTGAGAGAATTTGGATGCAATTAATAAAGTTCGGAAAGAGCCCCAGTGCAATAAATTGAAGTAGGTTACCTTCAACTTGAAGATCAAAATGGAAGAACCAAAAGAACAAAAAGAATTGCTTTGCCATCATTCTCTAGACTTGATTACCTGAGTTTTGGTCTCTCAGCTAAACCTCAGTAGGAAAATAAACTTAGGAAACTATCATTTAATATATAAGTATGATAGGATACAGACATTCAACTAGAAACCTACTTTTATGAGCAAAACAGATAATAATTGTGATACCAGGTTTTGTTCTTCCTAAAATAACAATTCTCTTCTGCCTGGAACAAAGCAAGACTTCAATCATTGTTATCATCCTTATCATCATTTTCATCATCTGCCTCCTCATCTTTGGTAATGTGTTAGCTGAGGATAAGATTTCAAGAAGTAGTAATAATAATTACAGATAAAAAGTTTTCAGGAAGCATATGAGTTAAATAGATGGAATTCCAATTGAATACAATTTTCCTATAAAGCTCTGAAAGTGAAACACCAGAAATTTATTGTGCTTATTAACATCATGATTGCTGAATTTAATAAGACTTTGACCCCATAAAAATAATAAAACTATTTCACACTTTATAGAATTCAATAATTTTACTTAACACTTCTGCATATCTATTTTCCATTAAATATATGAACAATGTTAATAGGGTTATTATTAATATTAGAAATTCAACCTGAGAATATTATCTAAAGATAGTGTTAATAATAATAATTATTATAATGACAACTTTCTCTTTTTGAGCTCAAATGTGTCAAGCACAGTTTTAGTTTATCCATATTAAATTATTTACTCCTTACAAAATCCTATGAAGCCAGTATGGTTCTTTTTTCTCACCATTTTAGAGATGAGAAAGCTGAGGCAAAGATCTCCTGAGTAAATTGCCCAACGTCACAACACAGAAGAGAACCTTATATTTTCAAAGCCAGGCAATCTGGCTTTAAAGTACCTGCTACATAGATGTAATGTGAATACCAAAGACCAAGAGTGGGAGAGGCAGAAGAAGCTGCAGTAAAGTAATTTAAACGTTATGTAACTCCAGTTTAACTAAAACACTAATTCTCTTTGGTACAGTTAGGTTGTATTCTCATTCCACTCCCTGAATAATGGCTTCATAATATACTTTTGGTGGGGATGAGATAGGCAATGACGACTTGTTCTGAATAAATAAATATTTTACTTTAAGATAGATAATAGTTTTGATAGATTCAAGTACTAGTTCAGAAACATATTAGCTTTTTCTCTTGTATTCCATTAAACCTCTTTGAGCCTCAACAGTAAGAGTGAAATGATGATGATAATGTCTCCATTTGGGGCTGCTGTGAATCTTAGATAAGGTGCGTGGACTCCAGGGTGCCTAGTACATAGCGATTGTTCAGGAGAAATAAGATACTTGCCCTTAACCCTTAGTCAAATTTCATTTATAAAAACCAGTTTCCTAGAAAAACTTAAGAATAAACCTAATGAGGTAAAATTCTTATAAATGATAAGTAAAATTGTAAAGCCTATGAACTATAAAGCAGGATTATTATTCTTAACATGAAGACTTGTGAAGTTCAACACATCATGGTGCTAATATGTATAGTATGTTCTGGCACTTTACTTTCAGAGATTGTTCACTAGGAAATCACAATCATTTGGAATACTTGCCTTTTAATTACCTTATATGTTACCTGAAAACATTTGCGTCTTCTCTTCAGGCAATGCTGTTAATTCCTGACACTGTTGTCTAAGCCAACAACCTTTATTTATTATTATTATTATTATTTTTGCCAAATTCTCTGAGCAATATATCTTCTCTCCTCCTCTTTTTTCTAGTTATCCTTTTATGCCTTCTTCTATAGTTTAGACTATGACGGGGATATTCCTGGAATATTACTAAGTATTTACAAGCTCTTCTAAATTTACATGAGTTCAAAAATCTTTTGACAACTGGACTGAGAAATACATTAGTTAGAAACACAGAATATTGGATCTGGAACAAAATTTAGACACACATTAAGTCTACTTTCCTTGTTTATTGTTAATTAAAATGATGGAGACAGTCTGGCATAATGACATATCTGCATGTCAAATCCCAGCCCTACCATCTATGGCTGTACGAGCCTGGGATGTGACCTACCCACTCTTAAGCTTCATTTTCCTCAACGTCAAAAAATAATAAAAAATATATTCATCATAGGGTTGTTGTAAGGGTTAAATGAGCTCATATGTAAAGGTACCTGACATATCAAGTCATAGGCAAAATTTATCTAATATTGCTATTTTCATTAAATATAGTATATATTATTTATCTGAAATTACAAAACAGTTTAACATGTATCTCACATATGACAATCCAGTTATCTGATAGAAAAGAGAGCATAAGTCTCATTTTATAGGTAAATCATGTGTTAGTATGTAATGAGGCTGGGACTGGATCTAGAATTTCGTGCCTTCTAATCCTTTTCGTACTTTAAATATTCAGTCACTCGTCTTTTGACTTAGCTCCCTCACAAAGTAGCACATTCTGCCTATATTTAAACAACTCATTTAGGACAAGTTTCTTCCCTATCTTTGAAGCCAAATACTCATGACCATTTCTTTCATTTGGTTTTTTAATGTCTTTGAAATAATTTCTTTTAAGTCAGCGGTTGGTGCAAAGACAACAGTTAAGGTTGACTAAATAAGCCCTTTCATACATTTCTATTAACTTATTCAATATCTTGGAGAGGCTTGCAAAATATTTTAGAAAAAAATGTCATTTGAAGCAAATGATTAATAAGAAAAATAATTATTATTATTTTTTTATCCTGGAGATTAATTACATTTTATTAACATTTTCCATGATCATTTAATGCATGACATACATCAGGAAAGTAAGCATTTGGACTCATTTGGGAATCTGACATTTTAAAAATTACGTAGGATCATTAGAAATGAGAGTTTGGTAAAGGGGGCTTACTGATTATATTCTGCAGTCCAGTGTTTATCCTTGGCCACCATATGTTTAGGCTGTTCTGTTACAGAAAAAAAATTTTTTTTTTTGAACTGGAATTCTTTTAATAATGGCTGATTTTTTTTTTCCCTGCATGATAAATAAATGCGTAGCTGCTTTTGGTCACCATACAATACATCATTAGTTTTTGATGTAGTGATCCACGATCCATTGTTTTTGTATAACACCCAGTGCTCCATGCAGTACGTGCCCTCCTTAATACCCATCACCGGGCTAACCAATCCCCCCTCCCCCCAGAAAAAATAATTATGATGGAATTAATCCAGGCAATGAACATTTAGTAAGGACCTATATGAATATTTTTGCTAAGCAATACACAATTGGAACCCAAGTTTAATTTGTTGGAAGCATCATGAAGTCAATAAAACAATTTCTCTAACCAAATCCTTATGATGGTGTAACTTTAGACTCTTTTACTATAAATGCTCTTCTAAAATATTTCCATCAGTATTCTCAATTACACTTATAAATAGGACTCTAAGAATCCCTGGTGAATGCAATTCTGGCCAGGCCGTGTTTTCAGGTAACTCTGAAGCAGAAAAGCACAAGACATTTTTCAGTAGAGTTCATTTTCATGAGACGGCATAACATCTTTGCTGACCAAACAGGTTCTAGTAATTTGTGCCTGGAAGGCTTTTTTATAAGTCTTCCCATACTGAATCACTATGTAGCTGAGAAAATGCTTTTCTGTATGAAAGTGGTCTAAATCCTATTCTGTTATAATACAATCTATGAAAACACTGAATATCCAATACCTAAGCACATCCTACATTTCATGTTTCAGTTCACAAGAAATCAAATATTGATAATTTCCAGGGCAACTAAGGGAATTTTTATACAGCACACTCAACTGTAGTTACATTAGATAACCACCCATTTGTGAACATCCAAGAGCTCACATTTCAAAACAATGTATATTTATTGTTATATAAAGAAAGTTAAGACTTGACACACAGTGGATAAAGTAAAAGGCAATGCTAAAAATCAAAGTGCTAAAAAGAAACTTGATTAATTATGAATGGAAAAACACTATTTTTCCCTAATCTTCCTTAAATGTAACTGATATGCCAACTTTATTATGAAAAGTACTTATGAATATAAAATTTGTATCATCACTAGTAACATGTAAAAAGTGGTCTCTTGAAGTATGTCAAAAATAATATGTCACTGTGATTGACATAGGTAGAGTTGTAGGGGAGTCCAAGGTAATGAACTGTATGTATGTATATATATGTATGTGTGTGTGTGTAGCTTAATATAAATCATTTTATATATTGTTTAATATATAAGTTTATGTTAATTGCTTATTATAAATGCATGCATTATATTTATCATTGACATGTTTATGAATTTACATACAATTGCATGTAATCTAAATAATGTGAAGATGCAACATGAATAATAAGTGTTATATGAGTGATACATGAATAATATGCTCAACTGAAAAGTATAAACCACCCATGTATCCTCCCAGTGGTGAGGGCAAAGGGTATTGATACATAGGGTTCTCTAAAATATACTCTAACCAAATGGAGAAAAATTGAATTTTTTTAAAATCACAAAGTTGTATAATAAAACAGTGGATAGTAAATATTGAAGGTGATTAAAACAGAATTGTCTAATTTGAAAGAGAAACAATATAACTGGAAAATAAATAAATGATAATGATAGATAGGTAATGATAGACAGATGATAGATAGATAGATAGGACACCTAGAAGGTTACCAATAATATTGGAAGTAAAGAGAAAGGTATTTGGGAAAAACTGAAGTGGAATAAGGGCCAGATGTGAATTAAATAATACTTAGAGAATTTTGCTAAGGAATAGTAACCCAAGGCATCATATCCTATAGCTTGAGGAATTGACTCTAGTGAACATGTAAGAAAGAGAAAGTTCTCATTTAATATAAAACTTTTAAGCTCATAGAGAACAATGTAAAATTTTCCAATATTATTTTATGAAGCCACAATTAACCTGGCTTAAATATTTTAAAGTTAGCATTTAAAAACAAAACTACCTTATAACCTTATTTGTGAATTCATATATTTTTAAAGGCCAACATAAAATTATTAGCAAAATATGCCTACTCCATAGCACTCTCAGTATGGTAAATTATGATTTGAACAATGAAAAATAAATAAATAAATAAATAGTAGGGTACAGATGTTATCAGTTTACTAATAATAGTAAACAGTCTAAGAGGACACATAAAAAAATGACAATGGCAGATCATTTATGAAAACAAAAGCAAATTCTGATTTTGAATTTGACATCTTTTGGAGAGTGTTATGCATGACAGCATTTGTGGGCACTAGTTTGAGTACATAAATTAAAAAAGAGATCTGTAAGAATACTGCTTACGAGTTAGGAGGCAGAGGAGAAGTATACTAAAACACAGACCAACCTCTGAGTGGAAATAAAATGAGAACTTCTTTACCCAAGTATTTGTGATAAAGGTAAGCCCTCAAACAGTGTGGGAGGCTATATTGTCTATTATGTGGAGAGGCAACATAGAAGAGAGGATATCAAAGGATGACTCAGCAGTATGAAAAATTCTATTAATATAACTTGCCATGTTGATAAGACACATTTAAAAATGTACTTTCTGAAAAAACTGTAATTTGTCTAAAAATATTTAAAATGAAAACTCGGTGATCTACAACATTCCATTTAAATATGCTCACTATTATCACTGTATTTCATAACTACAGGTTTTAGACAACATAATAAACCATGAAGAGGAAATAAGACCTACAATTTAGATAAGAAATGGCAAAAATGCTTATAACTTGAAGATGATAGGATAATTTATTTGAAACCTGGGGGGCTTTCACTTAAAACAATTATGCCACCTAATGTAAAGGAAAATAGGTATTACAAAAGAAAAGTATGAAAACTATAGTTTTCCTATATATTGAAATTATCCTATAAAATAGCAATCAAAAACAATAGCCAATTCATAATGACAATAATTCTAATGAACAATATAAAAACTAACAACTAGCTTGAATCACCAATATAAAGGGAGTTACACTTTTTTTTTAGAAAAACAAAATTGGAACTGATCAATTCCTTAATGAGAAACTCAATATTAGTAAGATGTCAATTCTGTGCAAACTAATGTAATCTATAAATAAATATAATTCTAGTACAATACTATTTATTTTATGAAATTTGAAAATAGTTTTATATTCATTTGGAAGAATAAACCTTTGGATACAATCATTTTTGGCAAAAAAAAAAAAGAAAAAGTGGAATCAAAAGAAACTTATTCCACAAGGTACTAAAATAATTACAAAGATACAATAATCAAAATGATATGGTTCTGGCACAGAGATCAGAGGGCCAAGCAATGGAGTAGAATTGTGAATATAGGACTTCTAGACATAGATATGATGTTTTTGTATATTTGAATTTCAAATCAGCAGGGAAAGGATTTTTAAATAAATCATATTGTGATAACATAATTATTTGGAATAATAAAATGAACATAACACCCTTTTCTGTTCTTTAATGGCTTTAAACTGTCTTCATATCACTGAAGTATGAGCTTTCAACAACATTCCTAATCTAGTTAGGCTGATTGGGATCACATGCCAAAATCTTGAAACCACTGAGGTTTCTCATGTCCAAACTATCAGTTGTCAAATTTTAGGGAGAAAGTAAGAAGTTCCACTGAACATATCTTCTTATCAGTTTAGAGAAGCTTGAGTTCCATTCACCATTCATTTATTATTTGTTGAATACCTAATATGTATGAGCCAGTGTTTCCATTTCTGTGGTTTTATTTTGACCTACTTCAGTCTGTTGGAACTTACAGTCTACTTGAGAAGCTACCAAATATATCAGCAAACAAGGACCTCTAGTATGTGAGGAAATCTTAGAGCTAAGGACCAAATGTGGGCTGTCAAGCTTCAGAGACCATGCTGCAATATGTCCTCTCATAAACAAACACCACTATCAAGACATATCAAGCATTGCAAAACACTGCAAAATTCTGATCTCTTAAAGAAACAATAGACATTTCTGAGGGCAGTTGAGGAGACACTGCATTTCAGGTACCTATATCAATGAGAATTCCAAAAGCAGATGATAGATGGCTGGTTTATAATAGAATCTGAAGCACAGAAGAGAAAATGGGGGAAAAATACGGACATTTGGAAGTAGTGAGTAGAAGGTAATGGAAGCTACAGGAATAGCTACTTCCTTGCTTATTTATTTCAATTCCTGCCATATATTCTTTTGTATCAGTGGATGAGCAGTTTCAAAATTGTTCTTTTTTTACTCAATGTATTGATACTATCTCACAAAAATTCAAGATATCAATGCTAATTCCTAGGAATTATTATTTTTCTTTAATTCATAATACAAGTATTAAATAGATCAAGTATTTATATTTTAAGCCCAATTTATTTCATTTTGCCCTAAACATTTCAAAGTAATATAACCAAGGATCTAACCTATTAAATTTCTTCTCATTTTAAACTTTATAACTAGTACACATTTAGTATTAGGAGAATACTTGCAAGGAATATTTGTATAACTAAAAAATTTCCAAAAAAAGTGTTTATCAATGTATTTGGTCTACCCATAATGAGAGAGCAATTTAAAAACAACAACAAAACAATTTTTTATGACTATCATTACCTAAAGACCACATTGCCTAAGCTGTCTTACGTGCCGTAGACTATGTATCTGGGTACGCTATGGAAACCTTTCAAGATCCTCAATCTTTAGTTCCTTATCCTATTTAAGCTCTCCTATTTCTATGTTTTTCCTTTTGGTTTTGCAATTATCTAAACCCATCTTACAAGAATCTATGCTAAAATGTCTATCTAGTTTTTAAGTTTGAGAGAAGTAACATCCACTTTAGCTCAACAATCCTGGGTATACTTCCTTCCACTATATCCTCAAAACAATCCCTAATTTCTAGGGACCCATTATGATGAACACTTCCCTTCTATTGCATTTCAGGATACTTCATTAACTTAAGTTCTGAATGCCTGGGCACTGCTCACCATCTGTGCTTTATTTGATTGCAGAATGTAGAGATGGCAGGACATTCCCAAGAACCGTAAGCCCTTAGATCCTTTGGTACCACATTCCAGATTCCCACTTTCCCGCACTCTCTGTACACTCAGCAATAAAGATGAATTTAGAATTCTTTTGTAGCAAAACTCCAGAAGCCCATTCAACCCCTAATTGCCATTTTTTGATGTTGAAATGAAGCATTAAACTGAGAAATTCAGATGAGCTCTATTCACAACAGGTATTACATTACTTAGAACACTTTTTCACATACATAAGAGCCCCTCTTCCTACACACACTCATAAAGATCCCTGCCCATACTGACTATGCAATAAAATTTAGGGATTCTTTAATCTTCCCCTCCCCTTTCAAAAAAAAAAAAAACAAAGCACTCTCCTGTGAGAGAAATTCATAAAATATGCTGAAAATCCCTGCTCTGAAGAGTATTCCTGCCTCATATGCTTTAAATTTTACAATATTGCCACTTGTATATTAGGTCCAGTGAGATTCACCTCTACTGAATTCCTCCAGTTAATCAATACAGAAAAATTATATGGACAAGTGTTGGACTCTGAGAAGATATGTTTTCTAAAACCTTGTGATTATATAGCATTATCTTAGAGTCTTCTGCTGTGCATCCTGGGAAATACATTGCTGTACAATTAGCAGGAGCATAGTCTTAGTAGGTTGATCAACCTGGAATTGCTTCTTTAACAGATCCCTTTCCACACATGGCTTAATTTAAAATCCCCAATAAAAGTTACCTATGGCTACTTGATAAAGACTTGGGGAGTTGCTTCAGGCTCTATTATCCTCAAATCCTGAGCTCCTTTGCTCAGGTTGGTTACCCTAAATTCAGCTTATTCTCTAAAGCTGTCCCATTTGAATGAACTCCAGACATTTTATTTTTGTGATTATCTTCAGCTCTGTACTTTGTGACTTGGAAACTATCTGTGTCCTAATTCCTGGCTTTAGCCCAGGCAATTGGGACTTTTTCTATAGACTTTCACATCTTTATAGAAATAGATCTCTAATTTTTAGAGTTACATACTAATTTGAAGTCAACTAGA
The DNA here is from genome assembly GCF_002201575.2 of Neomonachus schauinslandi. NCBI lineage: Eukaryota > Metazoa > Chordata > Mammalia > Carnivora > Phocidae > Neomonachus > Neomonachus schauinslandi. The sequence goes on from NC_058415.1 coordinate 64,697,439, forward strand.
AGGTAATCTCCACAAGAGAAGGAATATTTAAGCTGATGTATCCTAACATATGGAATAATACATTAGGTGCTTGGTATGTTTTGTTAAATGAGTAAATTGATGAGAAATCTGTGTTACCAACAGAGAATCTTCTGAAAGTTGCAGCATTAATTAATGGCAGAACAAGAAGCAGAATCCAGGCTATCACCCAGGTACTTTCTAATAGAATTCACTGTCTATAGTAATCTTTATTCTTCTGGTGAGAAAATCAAATATATTCACTAAAAATTAGCAAACCAACAAACAATAATTAGGGGCATTTATTGTATTTGAAGTCTGAGTTTAAAGTGAGAAGGAGTAGCCGGGTTTCAAGATGGCTCCAATGATCTCACCTCCTGGTATGCATGATCCTGATTATGCGCTGCACTTCCTGACTCACTTCTAATGAATGGAGTAGGTAAAAGCCATCTCTTTAAAGACTCTGAGACGGAATCACCTTGCTTCACCCAATTATGCCATTATCAAATTTCTGACCCCTCAGAATCTGTGTGAGATAATATATGGTTATATTTTGAAGCTCTAACTTGTGGGGTAATTTGTTAAGCAATAATAGATTACTAATGAAATACATTTCTATAATTTTACTACCATTAACAACCAAAATGATAAAAGTAAAATTGCTATATATGTGTGTTTGTAACATATATATTATTTTAGTTCAGACTCTCTTTATAAAAATTATATATGCTATATCATATATACATATAGAAGAGACAGAATTTCTATCTCTATATCTATTTCTATGTATAAAATATATTTTCTAGACTTTCAAGGCATTTCAGACAGGTAAGGACAGATAACATCACAGTGATACCCCAAACATTGCTGCCCATTTTCTCGCTCTATCTTTGACCATATTGGCTTATCTGGGTGTGTGTTGCTGCAATGATGTGTGTAGAAGTAAAACTTGGCACTTACACATGTGTGGAAGTCATGATATGAATGTAAGTAGGATTTTACATATTTTTTTGTTTTAGAAGTGGATTCGAGGTGGCTCAGTCAGTTAAGCATCTGCTTTCCGCTCAGGTCATGATCTCAGGGTCCTGGGATCCAGCCCCATGTCGGGCTCCCTGTTCAGCAGGAGTCTGCTTCTCCCTCTCCATCTGTGTTCTTTCTCTCTCAAATAAATAAATAAAATCTTAAAAAAAAGTGGATTCAAGCCACCTAAGAAGACATTTACCCTGAAGAATTATATTCTGATGAAACGAACAAAGAAAAAAACATTTGATAAAGCTGATTTTTGAATTCCGGCTCTGTCACTAATTGGTTATTTGACCAAGAGCAATATAACCTATCATGTTTGATGACCTAATAAAATGGATTTTAATTAAAAAGTCATAACAAAGTTAATGGTTTCGAGAATAAACTAATATAATTTATGAGGAGTGGTTTATTTTTATTTTAAAATATGCTACAAGTCAAACAGGAATTTACTTTTTATTCTTTGAAAAACTTAGATTTAAATAGATTAATGGCAAAACATGTCTTATCAGTTCTCAGTAATAAGGCAAGGAAGAAATTCATACTCTGTTCCACAGAGGAGCTTTGCAGAGGAAACAAAATCTTCTGATAACAGTTTATACTGTGGGGTTCTCAGAAAAGCCCAGGCTTTTCTTGCCTCTGTGCTAGGTAAGAGTACTCCTTGAAACCTTTGGTAAAGTCTTTTTCTGGCTTCTCCTCTTCCTCTTAATTTTGATCAGTCTCGTGCAAATTAAATTTGGAAGTATTCAGATTTAAAGTCCCCCCTTAATCTTTCATCTAAACTCATCTATTCTCAGTCCTAGACCCACCATGCCCCACCAACACACTACAGAGTATGTAACTTCTCCTGACAGCCTTCCAGAATGGAGAAATTGGCTAGGCTAGAGCAAAGTAATAGGGTTTGCTTTTTCAAATTTGTTGTGGAAGAGGTATCCCCAAGATGATTGCAACTTGATTTGGGATTATAAGTATCATGCAAATCCAATCTTTTTGTAACTTATTGAAAATCAACAGTAAAAGACCAATGAGGCAGCCAACTCACAAATTCCAATGACAACTGGTTTCAAGATTCCATTGCAGCATATGGCAGAAGACATGACCTTGTGGAACAGAATGCACCCAGAGTACAATGTGTAGTCTCTCAGACTGGCTTCTTTCACATATAATACGCAGTTAAGATTCCTCCATGTATTTTAAAAGTTTGGTATCTTTATTTTTTTTATCATTTAATAATATTCCATTGTATGGATGTACCACAGTTTGTTTAGACCATTCACCTATTAAAAGACATCTTGGTTGCCTCCAATTTTTGACAAACTGCTATAAACCTTCATGTGTAGGTTTTTGTGCAGACACTATTTTTTTCAACTTATTTGGGCAAACAGCTCAATTGATGGATCATATGATAAGAGTATGTTTAGTTTTCTAAGAAATTGCCTTCTAAAATGACTGCACCACTTTTCATTCTCATCAGCAGTGAATGAGAATTCCTGTTGTCTCAATCCTCCTCAGCATTTGATGTGGTCTTGTTTTGGATTTTAGACATTCTAATAGGTGTGTAGTATCTTGTTGTCTTTTTAAATTTGCAATTCCCTAATAATATATGATGTTGAGCATCTTTTTTTTTTTAAGATTTTATTTATTTATTTGAGAGAGAGAATGAGAGACAGAGAGCATGAGAGGGAGGAGGGTCAGAGGGAGAAGCAGACTCCCTGCCGAGCAGGGAGCCCGATGCGGGACTCGATCCCGGGACTCCAGGATCATGACCTGAGCCGAAGGCAGTCGCTTAACCAACTGAGCCACCCAGGCGCCTGATGTTGAGCATCTTTTAACATGTTTATTTGCTATCTGTATATATTCTTTGGTGATGTGTCTGTTCAGTTTTGCCTACTTTTTAATTGGGCTAAAAAACCACACCTTTCCTGGGCATGCAAATAGTCCAGCAATGTGTGTGGTATTCTACATTCTTAGGAATATATTGGGGCTTTACAAAACTTGCCATAACCATTTTATTCCACAGTTTTTCCTCTGAAATATTTTAGTCAATCTCCTTTTGTTAGCCCCAACTGTTATTGCCTCCTTAGGGGGATTCAGTGTTAATCAATAGCCATTGATTGTTTTCTACAAACGCTCTGAAGATAGGATTGTTCTATAAACACTCTGCAGATAGGATTGTTCGCATAGAGCTAACTGAGTCAGATCAAATAAAGACAATCCCTGACAATGGAGCAATTCTGAAAGCTACCCCCTGGGTCAAATAGTAACAATAATGCAGGGGTAGTGGTTTCTGTAGTGTTCTGAACACATGTTGCCCTTCTTGTGGCTAGGCGCTATTTTTCACAACTACCATGGTTGTGAAGGTGTTTTCAAGGCTACTGCATTAGGGAATGGGAGGTGAGAATAGAGGACTATTAAAACTCCACAGAATTTACTTTTTACCAGGATTCAGCATTTTTTGAATAAATGCTCCCGGGATTGTCATAAATCTTTAATTTTAAGAGTTCTGAGAAAGTAAGTTTTTTTGTTTGTTTTGCTGGTATACTCATTGTTTTTACGGGAGAGCAGATATTAAAAGGTCCTTAAGCTGCCATTCTAGAAATGCTTCTCCTTGATCTCTTTTTACAGAATCCAGTTTCCTTGTGAAATATCCCATATTTTAAATGACATCTTCCATTATTCCATATTTTGAATATATCCATTATGGTTATTTAAAAATCTTGTCTACTAATTCCAATATACAGATCCTCTGTAAGTCTGTAGGTCTTTCAATTTTATCTCTTGATTTTCATTCATATGGTCTTATTTCTTTGCAGTATTTTTTATTTGAATGAAGACTGTTGTATGTACACAATTATAGAGTACCTAGATCATATTATCTTCCCCTAGAGATTATTCACTCTTGCCTGTTCTAGACAAATAAAATGGGACTGAATCACCTTAATCCGATCAGAGCCAGATAGCTTAAGTCTGGGCTAATTGGAAAGGGTCTATCTATCTATTCCTGGGTCACCTCTGCTCCAGAGACATAGCCCTCCACATCTAAAGACTCTTCATGATCAACCTTCCCCACTGTCTTGAACTCTAAATATTTGTTAGGCAAAGTTCAAGTTTTCATTCCAAACATCATCCTTTTTATCCCTGTCCCAAAACAAAAAATGTCCTCATGAGCAAAGTAGCTGTACAGATTCAGGTCTTTTTTTTTCTCCTTATTCATTTTTATTTTATTAGTAGATCATGTGCTTACATGGCTTAAAAATAACAGCATAAAAAGTGACACAATGAAAAGTTTCCTTCCTAACCCTGATCCTATCTACTCCATTCTTTTGTTCCTCCCTCTTCAAACCTTCTTGTACATGTGTATGGGAGGAAGAGTTCTTCTTCCCTTCCAGATTCTTTGGCTGTTCTAATAATAAATTAAAATAGGATAGATTAACAGAAGGAAAAACAAAGAAAAGCATAAAACATGTATACCTCCTGTATGCAAGGGAGAGACCCAGGAAAACTGAGTCTCTCCAAAATGGCTAAAACTGTCACCTTAAAATACCACCTTCAGCTTACTTTTTGGATCTTACTTCTCCAAAGTTTTTGACTCTATTTTAGCAGCTTTCTAATGTCTTTAAATAGAGTTTTTGTTTCATCTTATATTTTATAAATCAAAAATTCTTGTTGTTTTTAGCAGCAATGTTTTCACCATATTATATGTAATGTTAAGTGTGGATGCTGCAGTTTTAATTTACTTCTTATTCATATCAGAATGAGTTTGATTTTCTCAAAACAGTTCTTATTGTGAGGTCATATATAGCAAAGAAGGGGTTGGGGAATCTTTCTCAAATCTCAGAGAATACCTTTTCACCTCTCCAAGTAATCTGATGGCTGTGCCACTCCCCTGTCTCCCATATATATGCTTATAAACATTGTCATTCAACATGTGCCCTGTGAAGGTGTTTTCAGAGTTTTAGTTATATTTGGTATCCTCCAGTACTTACATCTTTTCCTTGCCACCTAACCAAGATGTTTTTGTGCAGATACTGCTAGTTTCAGTTTAATGTTCTGAAATATTTTAAAGAAAAGTATAGACTTCATGTCATTTCACCCATACATACTTCAGAATATTTTTGAATACATAAATAGTATTTTGGACACAAAAGTCATTATTGTATCTAAAAAACACTAACATTTAATCCTTACTATTATCTAACTCCCAGTTCATATTACATCTTCAGATGTATATGAGTGTGTGTTTCCCATAATTTATATTTATTTAGCTTTTATGAGATTTCTGTCTTCAAATTATGTTGATGGTATATTTTAGAGATTTTCATTTTCTCTCATTTTGTAATATTTTTAGATAAAAATCAAAATTGACTGTTTTGCTCCTATATACAACTATATACATTGTTTAATAATACTCTGAAGCACACATTTTTTAATTTAATTTTATTTTTTTGGAATTGCAACAAACTGATTTTTTTAAGTTTTTATTTTAATTCCAGGTAGTTAACATACACTGTAGTATTAGTTTCAGGTATACAATATAGTGACTCAACACTTCCATACAACACCTAGTGCTCATCACAACAAGGGCTCTCCTTAATCCCCATCACCTATTTAACCCATCCCCCCACGGCCTCCCCTTTGGTAACCATCAGTTTGTTCTCTACAGTTAAGAGTCTGTTCCTTGGTTTCTCTTTCTCTCTTTCTCATTTTCTCTCTCTTTTTCCTTTGTTTTGTTTCTTAAATTGCACAAATGAGTGAAATCACACAGTATTTGTCTTTCTCTGACTGACGTATTTCACATAGCATTATACTCGCTAGCTCTATCCATGTTGTTGTAGATGGCAAGATTTCATTCTTCTTTATGGCTGAACAATTTTCTGTTGTACATTTATACCACTTTTTCTTTATCCATTCATCAATTGAAGGACACTTGGGTTGTTTCCATAATTTCGTTACTATAGATAATGTTGCTATAAACATCAGAGTCCATGTATCCCTTTGAATTAGTGTTTTTGTATTCTTTGGGTAAATACCTAGTAGTGTGATTGCTAGATTATAGGGTAGTTCTATTTTGAACTCCTTGAGGAATCTCTGTACTATTCCACAGTGGCTACATCAGTTTGCATTCCTACCAGCAGTGCATGAGGATTCCTTTTTCTCCACATCCCTGCCAACACCTTTTGTTTCGATTATAGCCATTCTGACAGGTGTGTGGCAATATCTCATTGTTATTTATCATTATTTATCATCAGGGAAATACAAATTATGATAAATAATGATGAGCATCTTTTCATGTGTCTGTTGGCCATCTGTATGTCTTCTTTGGAGAAACATCTGTTCATGTCTTCTGACAGTTTTTAATTGGATTATTTATTCTTTTGAGTGTTGAGTTGTATAGGTTCTTTATATATTTTGGATACTAACACTTTATCAGATATGTCATTTGCAAATATCTCCTCCCAGCAAAGCCTTTTAGCTTCATTGATTGTTTCCTTCACTGTGAACAAGCTTTTTATTTTGATGAAATCCCAATAGTTCATTTTTGCTTTTCTTTCCCTTGACTCAGGAGATCTATCTAGAAGAGCTGCTATGGCTGATGCCAGAGATGTTACTGCCTGTGTTTTCTTCTAGGATTTTTATGGTTTCAGGTCTCACATTTAGGTCTTTAATTCATTTTGAATTTATTTGTTGTATGGTGTAAGAAAATCATGCAGTTTCATTCTTTTGCATATTGCTGTCCAGTTTTCCCAACACCATTTGTTGGAGAGACATTCTTTTTCCCACTGGGTAATCTTTCCTGCTTTATCAAAGATTAGTTGATCATAGAGTTAAGGGTTCATATCTGGGTTCTCTATTGGGTTCCATTGTATATATTTTTATTCTAGTACGAGACTGTTTGATCACTACAGCTTTGTAATATAACTTGAAACTCAGAATTTTGATGCCTCCAGCTATGCTTTTCTTTTTCAAGATTGCTCTGGCTATTTGAGGTCTTTTTGGTTCCATACAAATTTTAGGATTGTTTGTTCTAGCTCTGTGAAAAATGCTGTTGGTATTTTGATAAGAATTACATTCAATCTGTAGACTACTTTGGGTAGTATAAATATTTTAACAGTATTTGTTCTTCCAATCCATGAGCATGGAATGTCTTTCCATTTCTTTGTGTTGTATTAAATTTCTTTCATCAGAGTGTAATAGTTTTCAGAGTACAGGTCTTTTACCTCTTTGGTTAGGTTTATTCCTAGGTATCTTATTATTTTGGATGCAATTGTAAATGAAATTGCTTTCTTTTCTTTTTTTTTAATGAAATTGCTTTCTTAGTTTCTCTTTCTGCTGCTTCATTATTGGTGTACAGAAATGCAACAGATTTCTGTACATTAATTTTGAATCCTGTGACTTTACTGAATTCATTTACCAGTTGTAGCAGTTTTTTGGTGGAGTCATTGGGGTTTTCTATATATTGCATCATGTCATCCTCAAATACTGAAAGTTTTACTTCTTCCTCACTGATTCGGATGCCTTTTATTTCTTTTTATTGTTTGATTGCCATGGCTAGCACTTCCAGTACTATGTTGCATAAAAGTGGTGAGAGTGGACATTTTTGTCTTGTTCCTGATCTTAGGGGGAAAGCTCTCAGTTTTTCCCCATTAAGGATGATGTTAAATGTGGGTTTTTCATAAGTGGCCTTTATGTTGAAGTATGTTCCCTCTAAACCTACTTCTTTGAGGGTTTTTTATCAAGAATGAATGTTGTACTTTGTCAAATAAATGTTTTTTCTGCGTCTATTGAAATGATCATATGGTTCTTATATTTTATCTTATTGATGTGATGAGTCACGATTAATTTGTGAATATTGAACTACCATTGCAACATAGGGATAAATCCCACTTGATTGTGGTGAATTTTTTTCTTAATGTATTGTTGGATTTGGTTTACTAGTATTTTGTTGAGGATTTTTTAAAAAGATTTTATTTATTTATTTGTCAGAGAGAGAGAGAGAGAGTGAACACAAGCAGGGGGAGCAGCAGAGGGAGAGGGAGAAGCAAACTCCCTGCTGAGCAGGGAACTCGATGTGGGGCTCCATCCCAGGCCCTTGGGATCATGACCTGAGCTGAGGGCAGATGCTTAACCAACTGAGCCACCCAGGCACCCCTTGTTGAGGATTTTTACACTTATGCTCATCAGAGATATTCACCTATAGTTCTCTTCTTTTGTGGTGTCTTTATCTGGTTTTGGTATCAGTGTAATGCTGGCCTCATAGGATGAATTGAAAGTTTTCCTTCCTTTTCTAATTTTGGAATAGTTTGAGAAAAATACATATTAACTTCTCTTTAATGGTTTGGTAGAATTTGCCTATGAAGACATCTGGTCCTGGACTTTGTTCGTTGGCAGTTTTTTGATTAATGATTCAATTTCTTTGCTGGTTATAGTTTTATTCAAGTTTTCTATTTCTTCCAGTTTCAGTTTGGTAGTTTATGTTTTCTAGGAATTTATCCATTTCTTCCAGGTTTTCCAATTTATTGGCATATAGTTTTTCATAAAATCTCTGTAATTGTATTTTTGTGGTGTTGGTTGTTATTTCTCCTCTCTCACTTATGATTTTATTTATTTGTGTCCTTTCTCTTTTTTTCTTAAGAAGTCTGGCCTTGAGGTTTACCAATTTTATTGATTTTTTTCAAAGAAGCAGCACCTATTTTCATTGATCTGTTCCACTGGTTTTGTTTGATTTTAGTTTCTATATCATTTATTTCTGTTCTAATCTTTATTATTTTCTTCATTCTGCTGGCCTTAGACTTTGTTTGTTGTTCTTTTTCTAGCTCCTTTCAGTGTAAGGTTACGTTGTTTGAGATTTTTCTTGCTTCTTGAGGTAGGCCTGTATTGCTATAAACTTCCCTTCTTAGAACCACTTTTGCTGCATCTCAAAGTTTTGAACTGTTATGTGTTCATTTTCGTTTGTTTCCATGTCCTATTTAATTTCTTCTTTGATTTCCTAGTTGACCCATTTGTTATTTAGTAGCATGTTATTTAGCCTCCATGTATTTGTGGTCTTTCCAGATTTTTTTCTTGTGGTTGACTTCTAGTTTCATAGCGTTGTGGTCAGAAGAGATGCATGGTATGACTTCAATCTTTTTGAATTTGTTAAGGTTTGTTTTGTATCCTAGTATGTGATTTATTCTGGAGAATGTTCCATGTGCACTTGAAAAGAATGTGTATTCTGCTGTTTTAGGATGGAATGTCCTGAATATATCTGTTAAATCCATCTGTTGCAGAGTGTCATTCAAAGCCTTTGTTTCCTTGTTGGTTTTCTGTTTAGATGATCTGTCCATTGATGTAAATGGGATGTTAAAATCCTGTACTATTATTGTATATTACTGATTAATTCCTTTATGTTGTTAACTGTTTTATGTATTTGGATGCTTGCATGTTCGGTGCATAAATATTTACAATTGTTATATCTTCTTGTTGGATTGTCCCCTTAATTATTATATAGTGCCCTTCTTTGTCTCTTGTTATAGTGTTTGTTTCAAAGTCTACTTTGTCTGATATAAGTATTGCTACTCTGGCTTTCTTTTGACAGCCATTTACATGATAGATGTTTCTCCATCTCCTTACTTTCAATCTGCAGGTAACTTTAGGTCTAAAATGAGTCTCTTGCAGGCAGCATATAGATAGGTCTTGTTTTTTATCCATTCTGCCACCCTATGTCTTTGGTTGGAGAGGTATGTATTATTTTAAAATTTATTTTAAAGATGGAAAAACTGAGGGGGGTACAGGTTACGTAACTGCTTAGTACACATAGCTTGGACATTACAGATGTAAGACATTAATTCAAATTTTAGAAGGCAAAGCCAGTACTCATTTCATTAAAATAAAGGATAACATATTATAAAGTGTTATTTTTAGAATGCTTGTTGTTTGTAAGCTGCCTGCAAGCATGTGTGCATACACATACACACACACACACACACACCCCTTCTACTTTCCACATTTTTCATAGAAAATACATTTCCAGTCATGCCTACATGGGCAACTTCATTCCTTTATTTCCTGAATTAAAACCTATTTTATTTACATTCTATACTGATTTTGAGGCATATACTGGATATTGTACTTTTATAAATAACCAATTGAAAACTAAAGAATGTTCAAGTTTCAGGGATATCAAACTTGTAAATTACTACTTGGTTGACTTTGTATGTAATATAGATCTAGTTTTCCTTGGTTTCTTTCCCTTTTGGCCCCAAACTGATGCATATGTTTATCACCTTGTTCTGATTCAAAAAATTTTTATCAAAGACTAATGGAATGCTATAAATTACATCAGTGAATTTTTAGTTAGGACAAAATTACCCTGCAAAATATATAATGATAGACCTAAATACAACAAATTCTTATAACATTTATCTTCATTAAAATTGTCATTTGGAGTCATGGTGAATATTTCATAGTAGAATGTTAGATTATATTGGTCAAGTTCATTCCATTCTCATCTTTTCTTTTTCTTTTTTTCTTATTCTTACATAAGCCGTTAATTGGAGCAAAGTGTAGCACAGTGCTAGTAGTATCTTCAATAAATGATTAAAAATGAGTTCCAGTGAATTAATATCATTTAAAATATTTTAAAGCCTAAGTTATCATTGATTAATTCTTTTTGAAATCACAAAAACAGGGACGCCTGGGTGGCTCAGTCGTTAAGCGTCTGCCTTCGGCTCAGGTCATGATCCCAGGGTCCTGGGATCGAGCCCCGCATCGGGCTCTCTGCTCAGCTGGGAGCCTGCTTCTCCCTCTCCCACTCCCCCTGCTTGTGTTCCCTCTCTAGCTGTCTCTCTCGCTGTCAAATAAAAAGATAAAATCTTAAAAAAAAAAGAAATCACAAAAACAGGTAGAAATCAAGTAAAATGTACAGAAACTTACAAAATGATTAAATTATGCTTTTCAGTGAATTACATTATTATTTTTACCTACAGATACTGCAATTACAGATTAAACATAAAAAATGTTACTGATTTTGCAATCAGAAGATATACATTGTGAGGTACAGTTATGCTAATTTCTAGCAGTATGATGTCCTTTTTGGCAAGTTATTTAAATATTTAATCCTTGCTTCTGTAACTATAAAATAACTAAAGACATAGAATATTTCTTCTTTCTATACATAGGCTGATAAAGATTATTTTATTTCATTCTCACAGAACTCTAGGAAGAAGGCATTGATATATTCATCTTACAGATAAGGAATAAAGTATCAAGAGTAACTCATTATGTATGGGCACATGTGTATGCCTTATTTTGATATAATGTTAGACTTATAGAAAAATTGCCAAAATAGTACACACACTCATATGCCCTTTACTCGGACTTATCAATTAATTAAAAATTTCCCCATTTGTTCTATCATTGTCATTCTCTTTCTCTCCCTCTCTCTCCTTTTATCTCTTTGTCTCTTTCTGTCTCTCCCTCCCAATATATTTTGTATATGATTATGTGATATATATATATATTTTTTTTTTTTTCTGAACAAAATTTTGAGTGTAAGTTGGAGACATAGTATCCTTTGTCCTTAGTATTTCAGTATGTATTTCCTAAGAATAGGGACTTTATAATAGGGACTTATATAACCACAATATAATTATTAAAATCAACTATTTAACATTGGTAAAATGCTAATATCTGTTTATCTATACAAATTCCTTAATTTATCCCAATATTGCTCTTTAAAGTTATTTTGTTTTTCTGGTCTAGGAGCTAATCCAAACTGCATGTACTAATTGCATGTACCTGTTGTTTTTCTTAGTCATCTATTACATGAAACTTTAAGAAAATCTCAGATTTTCTTGTCTTTCATTTTAAAACAATATAATTTAAAAAATAACACATGATGATCTTTGACCTTGGAAAAGCCATACAACTTTAAACGAGCTCACTTTCCTATTGGTAAATGGTTTGTTGTGATAAAATGAGGTACTTTCCTATGGTAAATGGTTTGTTGTGATAAAATGAGGTACAACATATATTAAACATTCAGCAAAACAGTAGATCAAAATTACTATTTAAAATTATACTAAGAGCAATATATGCCATATACTCAAAACAGCATTAAGTAGTGGCATTGCCTTTATTTAGAAAGATATATATTTAAATGGTTGAAGTGGGGTTTTATTTTGAAGAATAATTTCTACCCTTTACATTATCCTTTATACTTCATATTCAAATGTTGCTTTAGATTGAAATTTAAATAGATTAATCACCTTATTGACAAATAAACACACTTTCAATCTATTTCTCTGTCTTTTGATTATTTGTTTCCTTGAAATTATTAGATTATCTTGACATTAGTTAATAGAGCAGACTATTATAAATCTGATTTAGAAAAATTGTTCTTTTGTATTATTTCACAAACAATTCTTTAAACATTTCCTTGAGTAGTATAACAGAGTGGTGAAAAGTACAGATTATATCTGACCACCTTATTTAAAATCTCAATTATCCCATTTCCTAGCTGTGTGAAGCTGGTCAAATTGCCATTTCTTTGTTTTCTGTACTTTAAATTGAGTTCCTTTCTCATGAGGCAATGAATCATATATATTCAATAAGTGTTCAAAATAATTTTCAAAAACACTATTGCCTGGAAGTTAGGATCAGATACTTTGGACTCAAGAATACATGAATCAAAATCCTGAATAATGTTATTAGTAACTATATGCCTTATGGTAATTTTATTTAGTGTCTTGATATCTCAATTCAAATATTATTACTGTTTAAAGTAGAAACAATAATATATTTATCATAAAGCTGTGGAAGTATTTAACTAAAGTAATGCACGTACAGTGCTTAGCATAGTGCCTTGCCTACACATCATAAAAAGGGTTCAGTCAAATGTTCCTATAGGCTATATATTTTTGTCTTTCTCCTGTGAGTTCGATAAGTAGTTTGCAAGAATTTTTTTAACGATTAGAGTTGTGTAATAGGGAAATACTTGTCTGTGAATGCCCTGACACTGAAAATACTTGATAAGAGTAAGATATGTTATAAAGTCCATTTCTATAGTCAGGCTTGGCTACCTATGTAGATTTTTCCCTCAGTTTTAGAATTTTATTATGCTTCAACTTTATGTCCAATATCTGAAGACTAGATAGATGTAATAGAGGGAATTTTATTATCCTTAATAGGTCTATCAAAAATTTTAATACACATTAGCATTACATTTTATAAGATCTTAAAATATTACTCAGAGATCTTCTTTGTGTTTTCAATTATTGTTCCCTACTCTTCTAGAATGTGTATAGCATACATTGTTGGAGGACACAAAAACTGTCTTGATAGTTTCAATTAGTATTCTGGTCAACTTAATATTTATTTTCTGTTATATGAAGAAATACCTAATTGTGATAAAATAGTAATAATGATGATAACAGGCAAAATTTAATTGAGCATATAGTATTTGTCAAGCACTATGGTAAGCTTTTTATACATATTATTTCACTTATCCTTATAACAATTTAATAATATAAGGAGTTTTATTATCATAATTTTATAAAATAGGAACATGAATTATATACAGATTATATTAACTGCCGATGAAATTGGTAATGGAATCAGAAAGGATTTGAACTCAGAACATCTTACTCTATAAACCATTATTTTCCTTCTATACTAGATTTTTTCCAAAATTTGTTATGGATATTCTGGATATTCTGAACAAAAGTATCTATTGTCAAAAACTCTTTGAGATCATTACCCTTTTGCATCATAATGTTAGAATTTGTTTGATCAGCCAACACAAATCAAATAGAATTAAATACAGGGAAATGTATTATCACACATAACTGGAAGTTGAAAAGAAGGGCAAACTCTAGAGTTGAATTGATCCTAAAGAATTTATTTTGGTTCACTTCTCACCCCTCCACCTCCTCTAATTCCCAGCTTCATCCTCAGGCTTCCTCAGATAAATGTCTCACACCTCTGGCAAACAATGTTTAAAAACAAATATACAAAGAGTATATAGTGTCTCTTCCTAGAGACCTACCAGAATAAAAACAATCACAGAAACCTTAGAAAACTTACTGTTACATTTCACTGAACCACATGTCCATTGGTAAATGCATTCCTATCTAAAGGCAATGCTATGCACTCCTTAACTTAGTTATATAATCCTTAAACAAAGAAATAAGATGACCATCTTGGGCAGTCACAGCACATAGCACCCTGGAAACAACTATATAAGATAAAGGGAAAGAGATGGAAAGAATTTTGTGGAGACAAGACCTATATTCACTAAAACTCTTCGATATTTACCATGCAGATTAGTATAATAAATGTTCTGAGAACTCCTAAATTAAAGAAACCTATTTAACTTCAAATATCTCAATATTTTCCCAGAGTATAAGACTATGGTTCCTTGTTTCATAGTGTACCTATTAGCATATCAAAACACAATAATGTTCATTCTAAAAATTTGGGTATATTCTGCTCTAAATAATTTTCAAAATAAACGATAAAAAATAGCTAATTGTATCCTACAAGAAGCTCACCCCCCCCAAAATGGCAGAACGCTGTAAAATCTGTGGTTAAAAGGTCTAGAAAAAGTTATTTATCATTTGATTATGGTTCATCATCAAATTTGTATAGTGACAGAAATATATCTGAAAATTGGTCTGACTAAAACTAGATGAAATTGCAAAGATTTAATAATGGTCAATTAGAAACTAGGGAACAAACCTGCAAAACTAACTTAAACATCCTCTGTCACTAAATCTCTGCACTATTTCAAATAATATTCCTTGATATATTTTCTTTCATATATGGGTTTGCCATTGTATTAAAAGACTCTTAATCAGAAATTATAGAACAAAATTCCAACTTAGCATGCTTTCTATTCATTATCTAAAATGTGTCAAAAAATAAATCTAGGAGTGAAAAAAATTCTGAAATTGTGATGACCTGAATGCAAAAAAATGCGTCAGATTCACACAGTGCTTTAGAATATATTATCTGGTTTAGTGCTAACACTAACTCTATAAAGTAGATATTATAGTCATCATTTTGCAGTTAAGGAATATTAAACCACTTTACTTCCATTTGCAAAATGCCCCACACATTTTTTATAAAAATAAGCTAATCAAGACCTATAAAAACAGGTGATGTGTCACATAATAAGTTCTAAATCTGGGACTAATATGATTCTCTGAAGATAAAGCTGGTATTTTTAATACCTGACCACAGTTGAGCAATAACATACCCAATTAAGATGAAATCTCTTCTGAAACTCAGGATATTAGCATACCTGATACCTTTCACCTGGGATGCTGAACTAAACATATATATATAACAATAATGATTAAAATAAAACATACTGTGACAGTGACTATTGATCACATGCTGTCTGCTAGAGGCTTTATGCACATTACACATTCTTTTCACAGTAACCCTGCAGGGCTGGTATCATTATCTATCCAATAGTAACTGAGGCCCAGAAACTTCGGTAATTTATCTAAATCCTAGAGTTAAAAGTGAAGATGTAGAAAAATTTACACTAGCAGGATAAATCCTTGTTACAGCATAGTAGTCTATCTATCTACAAGTTAACAAGTAATCTGACTTTCAAACTAAATCTTGATGAATCAATTAATGCTAATTTTAGAAGAGTTAATTTAAAGAAAGAATTTTTTTCCATGTAGTTTAAACATAGATATGGTAACTAGGGTTTTTTAATCTCCACACTATTGACCTTTTAGACCAGATAATTTTTTGGAAGGGGGATTCCATCTTGTGCATTTTAAGATGTTTAACAGCATCTTCCACTCATTGGATGCTGATAGCAATTCCCGTCCCCAGGTGTGACAACTAATAATATTTCAAGAGATTGCCAAATGTCCCCTGGGGACCAGAATAATCTCTTTGGTAACCACTGGGAAATACCTACTGCAGAAAGAAAAGTTACTCAGTGTGTTTTTTAACAAGATGGGAAGGAAGGAAGGAGGAAGAGAAAAATGATAAAAGAACAAAATATTCATTTTAGAGAAATTATGTATGTGTATGAGGCAAACTAAGATCCAAATTAAAACTATTAAGATAATTTTTATGAATTTAAGCAAAGTCAGCTGATCCTGTGTGTCAAAAGAAGTAAAAGGTTTGGATGAGGGACTCAGGTTTTGGTGGGCATTCATACCACAACACTACTTGCTATAAAGGCAAATTCCAAAAGGTTGCTGCCCAAATTTCTAATTCAGTCTGCCTTTCGTATAATACCAGTACAGCCTCAGGTGATTCAATGGATAGAAATAGGAATGTTAGGAAAAGAGTCCACTTGTATGGTTGAGTTTTAGATACCAGCATTATTTCCAGTTGATGGTATCTTGTAAACAGAAACAAATGCTGAAAGATCCAGTTTCAAACACTTCCCCTAGTTATAGGAGGAAAAACAACTTAGAAATTACTGGGTGAAAACATGATTTTACAGATGAAAGAACTAAAGTGAAATTTATAGCAGGTGCTGTAAATTCTCCTTACATACAGAGACCACCTGAGGGGAGACTGAAAAATCCTTCATAACTATCCCATTGTATATAGCCTGGCTCACAGATGCAGAACCTAAATATAACAGAAATTGAACATTCTTCTCTCGAAATGTTATTGCTTTTTTGAGTGGGCAGTATATAAATACAAAGACATAAAGGTCTGTTTGCAATTTCATCTTCAGAATTTCATTGGATGAGAGATTATGAGAGGTCATGTAATTGGAGAAAAGGACTAGAGAAAATTTGGGGATTTTTTATGGAGAAGATATTGCTTTATTCCCACTGTTTATTTAATTAGAGTGGTTTGAGAGAGGTGATGGAGATTGTTGTGATATGAATGATATGAAGTTGATATCTTTACAAAAAAATAAGTTTTTCAATCAATAAAACTAAAACAACCTAAGAAATGTATTACTAAATTATGAAAATTCATGAGTAATTTATCAATGATATTGAATAAAACTCAGAGATGAAATCAACTATTGTTTTCCATATTAGAAAAATTAAATATGTATTTTATAGCAGTTATTATGATTTGAAAAGTTTTTATTTTGATTTTTCATATTACCAAGTATCTCAAAGCTTTCTTAATTACTTAGTTTGCATTGGAAGCATTTTTATTGAACTATGTATATTATTTCTATAAGTTATATATAATGAAAATTAAATTATGGAGAAATAAAGATAATAAATAAGAATAAAGAGCACTTCCTTATTTCTTTTGCAAAATCACAAGGCTGTATATATAAAAATCTTTGATTCCCTTTTCTAAATGTTTCTCTTTAGTAAATCACTAAATATAAAATAACTCAAATAGAGAATATTATTCCATGGAGATATATATATATATGTATATATATGACATATTCAACTGTAATTTTCTCTTTGACAGCAAAGAAAAATCTGATTTTTTGCAAGTCATAGATACATACACACATTTTCAATAGATTATAGAGGGACACATACACAATAGAATATTTTATATATCTTAATGAATTAACATCATACTGATATACAGCAAATAGGTATTATTATCTCTCTATATTTATACACAGACATACACACATATTATACTCCAATAAAAAGGTTCAAAATGGCTTTGTTATCTACCATCTGTAGCCCCATAGGACTTAAAATTCTGTTGTCTTCTCAGTGCTGGTGACACAGGGGTATTTGTTTGCTAGGGATGTTATAACAAATACCACAGACTGGGTTCTGGAGGTTGGAAGTTCAAGATCAAGGTGTTGGCAGTGTGCTTTCTTCTGAAGCCCCTCTCTAGATGCCCATCTTCTCTTCCCTGTAAGACACTCTGTACTTGTGTCCAAATCTCCTCTTCTTATGAGAATACCTGTGATATTTGATTAGGGCCCACCCTAATGACCTCATTTTAACTGCTTTTTTTTTTTAAGATTTTATTTATTTGACAGAGAGAGAAAGAGAGAGAGCAGGGGAAGCAGCAAAGGGAGAGAGAGAATCAGGCTCGTCTGCTGAGCAGGGAGCCCAATGCGGGGTTCGATCCCAGGACCCTGGGATCATGACCTGAACCGAAGGCAGACCCGTAACAGACTGAGCACCCAGGTGCCCCAATTTAATTACTTCTTTAAAGACTGTATCTCCCAATACAGCCACATTCTGGGGTACTAGGACTTAAGCACATGAATTTATGAGGAATACAATTCAGCCCTTAGCAACAGATATGTTTGGTTTGTGAAATTAATTGATCTGTATACTCACCATTTGGATAAATAAACACATACACAGTAAAAGAAACTTGAAGTAAGAGTTCTTTGATCTGCTCTCTACTGACCCTGTTCCTTTTGCTTTAGCTGAACCCTTTCTTTATCCTGGCCCAGTCCTGCTCAATTTGAATGCTAATCCTAGCAGTTTCATCCTTTGGATTCATTCTATATTCTGGAAGAAAGATCTTCTTTTAAAACTTACTTTTATTGTTTTTCTGACATACTGAACGCTTAGACTGTTCTGCCCTGTAACTCTCTAATTTAGTGGGTTCCATTGGTCATTTTGATCTCATGAATAAGTTGGAGCCCCTTGTAACCCTCTATTAGTCTTACAGGTTTCATTCAGGTTTCCTTGTGGTGGCTTCTACTCTCCTTCAGGCAAATATTTACTTCTATATCTGTCTTCTTTGGCCCTTAGTATCAGGAGAAACTCCCTGTTCTCCTCCCTTCAGGATTTCAGCCCAGCTGGTAGTTGCTCACAGGTGTTGCAAATTCTGTAGGTAGTGAACGTTCTAAACTACATCTTGATCCCTAGTTTACCAGAAGCCACTGTTTGCGTTTATTCTGTTTTTTTTTTTTTTTCTGTACCAGGTGCTATTCCTATTTTAAGAGAAGACTGGTAATGATTCTAAACATTAAGTCATGGTCAAGATCTTATCTCAGTAGTAAATCCTTACTTTTATACGTTTTAATGTTTGATTTTTTAAAAGATTTTATTTATTTATTAGAGAGAGCACGTGCACTCATGCACACGAGTGGGGGGAGGGGCAGAGGGAGAAGTGGACTTCCTACTGAGCAGGGAGCCCCATGTGGGGCTCAATCAGAGGACCCTGAGATCATGACCTGAGCTTCTGAAGGCAGTCGCTTAACAGACTGAGCCACCCAGGCATCCCTTAATGTTTCAGTTTTTAAAAATAATGACATTATGTTAATTTTAGTAGTGAGAAATAATGAAGGTGAACACTGAATGCTCAAAGAAATCTAATCAGATTACATTTAAAATTCTGGGATTGTGCATAATTATAGTACCTGCCCAACCACATGCTTGTCAGGTTTCTGGGCATATGGACTGATAAAAAATTCTAACAGCTATCAATTATTAGTAGAGAGGTGGTTTCTAGTAACATGTATTCACAGAGTTCAATGGACTTTAAGAGATTCAATATATTTAATTATCCTCAAATATTAGCCCATATTTGACATGAAATTATAAGTTTAAAAATAGGCCAACAAATAAAGCTTATGCATAGATTCCAAAAATAAATGGAAAGTATATTACTTTATATTATGTATTTTATATTTTATAAGACATATATGTTATATATATTATGAGAATAAACTTTAAATATACGTGTTTCTATTTTCAATGTATATGGCTCATAATATCTCCTTAATAGAATAAAGGAGATTTAAGTTAATATATATTTCATTTGAACCCTAGTTGCCTTTTTGTGATATAATCACTATTAATTTTTATTATATAGCCTTCAAGATTTTTAAGTGACCTAAATATCAATTCATTATATAAATAGGAATATTCTATGCATTCTTCTGAACATTACCTTTCCTCTTTAAGGACATCTTAGGTACTCTTCCATATTAGCACATAGCTCATTTTTCTATGATTTGCATAATATCCCATTGAATAGGCATCTCCATAATTTATTTAAGTAACTGTGTTAGAATGATTTGTTAACTCTGGAAAATGATGCTAGATTGTATCTGTCTAGGATAAAATTAGAAAGAAAATATAACAGACAAATACAATGCTTAGATTATAACTGATATCTCTATTCTTACATCATGAAAAGACAATAAAGGTGTAATCACATAAAGTCAGATTAGATTTATTAAGGAAAAACAAGTAAAGAATTATTTTGTTCTAGGTCTTCTGTATGAGGTCTGGGACATGTACAAATCCATTATTTTTAAAATTGTAAGAGATGTTCCTTTTTGTCTCCTAAGCAGGTGCCAAGCAAGGCACAATGCTTTTTCATTCCACCTCCATGTTGCTAGACAGGATTACACAAATGCTGTTCCAGGTCACAGTGGTGTCACCCATCCCTGTTCAGCTTTGTAATTTCTGCACTCTGTCCATCATTTATGTAAAGGAGAGTGAGTCATCTTCTCTGACATCCCTTGGAACTAGGTGGCAGGCAGTCTGGCAACAGAACGGCAGTGACTGACATTATCCATAATTCAACTTGCCGACAAGGATTGGCTGATCAATAAAAACAGTCTTTTGACACAGATGACAATTTATTCTTCATTGATTGTCAGGTGATGAGTGATTTCCCACATCTATCATTCATGCTTCTTATATATTATCCCGTTTCTTGTCTTGAATGTTTCTTGACTCTGATTATAGGTTCCTTGCCTTAATCAAAGTGGGGAGGACAGCACTTTTATTCTCATTTTAGCCACACATTAACACTTGGAATTTGATTCATATCACCAGATTCAATTTGCTTTTCAAAGTTTCCCAGAATTTGCTGCTTGCAATGATATCTTCTGATTACAAAATAGATTCATCTATCTGGCTCTTGCCTCCAGCATTAGGGCAGGATCTCCAAGAACACTGCAGTTAACCTTGTAATTGTTTTTGGAGTCCTCAAGAGCTATTTAGGGTGTGTTCACTACACATTTCCTTTTCTGTTTTGCCTTCCCTTTGAATTATGTTCTAAATGTCCCTCAGTGCCTATGGGCGGTTCTTTGCCACTCTCTCTGTTGACTGCCTATGCAGGCATCTCCAGATACACAGTGGGTAACTCTAAATATGAAAATAGGACTACCCTTGAGGACTGAACTATTGCTCCCAAACTCACATCTGAGTTATCTGTGTGACAGATTAACTGTCTTCCCTGGTGACTGCTACCTCTGGCCGTCAATGAAACACACAGCACAGGTATAGAATCATTAGTGTGATGATATCTCCTTCATCCTCTGCTTGCAGATCTTCCCCCCACCCCCCTCCGGCCCCGGCAGCATGTATGAGTTCTTCAGGGGTCAAATCTTACACATACATGACTGTCAGAATTACCTCTCTGTACAGAGTACTGAAGCTTTGCTATGAAACCATGTTTACCTGTGTGTCAAGTCTTCTTTTCTCAGTTCTTTCCAAGAATGATCTAGTGAGCCCATATGGGAAGGAGGATCTCTGTGTTAGCTAGTTAACTATACTGAGGATCTGACAGGATTTACATTGAAATTGGGACCCTGGCTATACTTATCTTCTTAAAATAGTGTTTTCCATTTATTTGACAATTAATAGATAGTTGCTGTAAAAAAGTGAAATACTTACAAGAATATAAGAAAAGACATGCAACTCTGTCTCAAATAATTAGCAACTTTTTAAAATTTCATGAAAAATAGAAAACATCTAGTTTTATGTAGCAAGATAGATATTATTTACATAGTGTTGTAGGTTAATGAATAAATGGAATCATATGTATTGTTATAAGATATTTATTTATTTATTTAGGCTTATTTATTTTAGAGAGAGTGAGCATGAGCAAGGGGAGGGGGAGAAGGGGAGAGAGAGAGAGAGAGAGAGAAGCAGACTCCCGCTGAGTGCAGAGCCCAATGTGGGGCTCTATCTCATGACCCTGAGATCATGACCTGAGCTAAAGTCAAGAGTGGGACGCTTAACCGACTGAGTTGCCCGGGCACCCCTTAAATTAATATTATAACATGACAGCTATTCTATGTTGATATCAGTAGCAGTATTCTTATTAATAATAATAGTAATCATAGCTAACATTTGATGTGTGTTTATTATATACCAGACTCTATCCCAACTGCTTTACATATAGGAACTCATTCATTTGCCTCAACAGTCCTATGAGTCATATACTATTATATACCATCTTTGAGATATAGAATTAGAATTCAGGATTTTCTAGGTATTATACAATAGTTCTTAGATGGCAAGGGTCCATTATAGAAGAAAATATAAATATTCAATAAAATACAACACTCAGGCATACTAATGAGTTAAGGGGTGCCTGAGTGGCTCAGTTAAGTCTCCCACTCTTGATTTCAACTCAGGTCATGATCTCAGGGTCATGAGATTGAGCCCTGCATCAGCCTTTTCTTGCACTGAGTGTGGAGCCTACTTAAGATTCTCTCTCCTTTTCCCTCTCTCTCTGCCCCCCCCTCCCTGTGTGCTCTCTCTCTAAAAAAATAAATAAATAATGCAAGTTAAAGTAAGAATAACTTATCTTCAATTCATCCACAATACTTTCAAATTAAAAATATGATTTTTTTTTCATAGTGGTTGAGTGTGGGATTAGAGTTATCATCATGTAATGTAGTTAATTAGGCATGGAAATGATAACAGAGGCTATAAATAAAAATTTAATTTGTAGTATTTTATTCCTAATATAATTGGATGTGTCTGAATATTATATAATAGGATATTTATTCTATCAGTCTTCACAATATGTTAATGTTAGAAATAAGTTAAATGTTCACTAATTATACAAGGGTTACATAAATTATATTCCATTTGTATAACTGAACATTGTGAAACCATTCATAATTGTCCTAAATATATTTGATTGTGTGGATGGACATAAAACAGTGATGCATGCAAAAAGGAGGGTCAAAAAAACTGGGTGTGATATTATTACACATTTAAAATCTGTGTATATATACATTGCAAGAACTCTAGAAAACATATTTACCAGAAACAAAACAGCAATGTCTGTTGCTGGGTGGTGGCATGCTCACATTGTTCTGCTTTGTTTTAAATATATACTTTTGTAACTCACTTTTTAAACAAGAAAATAAAATATTAGTAATGACAGAGAAAAATATATTTAATTTGATTAAAAAAGCCATTTGTTTCCAAAAATTTTATATTCAGTGATCTTTTCTAATGTTCCTGTGTTTTAAATTTTAAAATACATCTATTTTAAATCGTTTGGAAATTTTATGTGAAGTTTTGAAATGTATATTTAAGTTTATTCTTTAAAAAATGGATAAACAGTTAATCCTGATACTTTCCCAGATACTTATTCCATCTTTTAATGATGGCTCCTGATCATACATTACATATTTTATGTTCTCTTTCTGGGTTGTATAATGTATTCCATTTAATTACCTGTCTTTTATATTGTCTCAGTTCCACACTGTTTTCATTAAGCCTTTGAATGACAATTTCAAGAGGTTTCTAGCTGGTAAAATGTCATATTCCCAAATTCATTATTAAGTTTTTATTTCTAATTCTGATAATCCTATCCCATGCTTTAATTATAGGAAATAATTCCTTGCACCTGCCTGGTAATTTGACATTTACAAAGCATATTCTTATACACCATTCCACAAACCCTTATAAAAATACTGTCAATGAGATGCTATTATGTTTTTTCAGCAGATGAGCACACTAAAGGTCAGAGAGGTTATCACCACCCGAGGAAATTATTACACTGTAAACACAAATTCATATCTAATGTCTGTATTCTACTGAATTTAGGATGCCATTAATTGTAATATTTACTAACATTTCATACATCAGAAATAAAAGTGAAACCGCTTCAAAGCGTTAAATTGAACAAAAATCAAAATGTCTGCGCTAATGCTACAGCAAAGCTCCATTTTAAAGTAACCTTTTTCCTCTTTTCCACAAATCTCCTCTCCTCCTTTCTTAGCCTTTTGTTTCAGGAACCCGGTACCACCCTGAAAAAATCTACTGAGGCCTGCAGCACCTACACAATTCTGTCCAAACTGGCTAGGTCCTGTATTTCCCTATAAACCCACACAGCCCCTTACTCCCCGCGGGCTTGCAGTTTTCAAAACCATAGGGGGCTGCAGCCTCCTTTGCCGGCAAAACAATAAAGCTATTGTTCTTCTTTATCCTAAACTCTGTCTTCCCGTTATATTCTGGCTCCAAAGCACAGAGGTCAGTTTTCCACAACAAAGCACTGTTAAACTGTGGAAAAAGTATTCATATCACTTCAGCTTTATATTTTATTTTTATTGTAAAAACACTCTGTGGATTCTTTTACACATTAATTTTCATCATATATTATGCTGCTCTAGTTTTAGATCTTTCTATATGCAAATTACTTTGTTTAAATGCTGAATGTTTATAAAGTTTTGAAGATATTTTAAACAATGAATCTCTCTCTCCATATATACATATACACAAAAATAATACACACATATATATTATATATATGCATAAATAATTTAAATCATGGCAACAACTTTGACTACATGTATAGGAAATGAGCATCATATTGTTGATTAACAAACTGTGGGTTTAAGCTGCTACTGATTATAAGGCAAATCCCCAGCTGGGATAATAAAATTTGAAAAAGTGCTCATCATTGAATAAATGAGATAAAACGTTTTTATGCTTTCATCTCCAGGTCAAAGACATTTACCATCTATCTAGTATCACTAACTCTCACATAAAAGAATTCAAAAAAAAAAGGATAAAGAGGCATAGCAACATTAGATCCTCTTAGCTCCTCTGGTTCACATCCTTCCGTAACATTAACAAATATTATTTTTTATTTTTTATTTTTAAAGATTTTATTTATTTATTTGAGAGAGACACAGCGAGAGAGGGAACATAAGCAGGGGGGAGTGGGAGAGGGAGAAGCAGGCTTCCCGCTGAGCAGGGAGCCCGATGCGGGGCTCGATCCCAGGACCCTGGGACCATGACCTGAGCCGAAGGCAGACGCTTAACGACTGAGCCACCCAGGCGCCCCCCATTAACAAATATTTAAGTACCTAACATTTGCAAAGACTCTACAATGGATTCCTAGTTCCCAGAAAACAAATATTTACATGTAAATATATATAACTGGACATTTCAGTTTAATCTCAAGCTATTTTGCATCCAATTTCTATCTTGTGGATAATTCAGTTCAGTTCCCCTGAGCTTGTTTTCTTGTTGTAAAGATGGGTGTGATTACCTCCAACCTCTCCGTGTGGGGGAGGTAAAACCAAAAGTCTCAAATAGTTTTTTATGACATAGTAAGATATTTTCGACACATTTTTAATAAAAATAAAGCAAGATACAAAACTGCCCACCAAAGATGGCTTCATTCATTCAAATAAAAGCCACACAAATAGGAAAAACAACCTGAATCTAAATAAAGAGCTAATTGTGGTAATATCTTGGCTTAATTTTTCACTTTTCTTTTTTTTTTTTTTTTAAGATTTTATTTTATTTATTTGTGAGAGAGAGAATGAGACAGAGAGAGAGAGCATGAGAAGGGGGAGGGTCAGAGGGAGAAGCAGACTCCCTGCTGAGCAGGGAGCCCGATGTGGGACTCGATCCCGGGACTCCAGGATCATGACCTGAGCCGAAGGCAGTCGCTTAACCAACTGAGCCACCCAGGCGCCCCAATTTTTCACCTTTCTTTCATGAGCATTTGATTTTGTAAAATAAACATGTATTAAATAAACTCAGAAAAGTGTACAAAATGTTTTAGTATAATGGCTTGGGAAAAAAAAAAAAACTAGAGAAAAAGAATAAAATAAACCAAAGCAAAGTTGGATACAACTTTGCTTATACTGCATGTTGAAAATATATTTTCATTTTTACAAGATCTTGAAGGTGAGAACACAGCTGATAACAAGGTTTCAGAGTGTACCATCGAAAACCATCTCTAGTTGACACTGATTTGTCATGCAGTTCCA
The DNA here is from genome assembly GCF_002201575.2 of Neomonachus schauinslandi. Lineage (NCBI taxonomy): Eukaryota > Metazoa > Chordata > Mammalia > Carnivora > Phocidae > Neomonachus > Neomonachus schauinslandi. Next base: position 64,723,369 of record NC_058415.1, read on the forward strand.
GCACTACTTATGTTTCCACTATCTGCGTACTTCGTACAATTTTTGTCATTTCTTGCTCTCAGAGGATTTCACTGTTTGAAGACCTTAGACCACAGGGTTAAAAAAAGGTGTAATAAAAGTTATAAATCTGATTATGCTACTTATCTTGTCGTAAACTTCAAATGGATCCTCTTTCTACAGAATAATATTGGATTGTAGAAGATTTGCTTCTTTGTTTCGGTCTCCTTATTTCCCAGTTACGTTGTACCTCCATCCTCCTCTCCAAAATAAAATAGCATCCAATGGCACAAGTCCACCAGGACGTTCATCTTTGTGTCCCCATAAACACTGACATTTCTGACTTGAATCCCTTCTTATCTTATTAACATGGAAAATATTTTATATTTAATTATGTTTTATATGTCTAAAGAGAATAGATTATGCATATACGCTTCAATACTCAAGTCAGAGGCATAGTTCCCTGCTCTGTGCTATAGCACAAAACATTCAATATAGTCCTAGACTGACTCTTTTTATATCACATTGTTATTACCAATAATTTATTTGTGACTTGTTCCTCATCTCCTTCAGATCTTTACTCAATGCAACTTTTCAGTGAAGCTTTCCTTCGACCCATTTTAAAATTGATTCTGCCACCCAACACTCCTTATCTCTAGTCTCTGCTTTTTAAAAATATGTATCATTTATCCTCCTTCTGTTAAGTATACATTAATTACTTTATTGTTTCCCTTTTCCCTCATACAAATAGAATCATACAGTGCATAGCCCTTGATTCTTCTTTCACTTAGCATAGTGTTTCAAATTTATCCGTGTTGTGTGTAACAGCAGTACATTTGTTTTTATTGATCAGTAGTATGCCACTGTAGGACTATGTCCTACTTTTTTATCCAATTAACAGTTGCGGCATTTTGTTGTTATTTCCAAATTTGGGAGCTTCTGTAAAAATCCACCATAAGCATTTTTAAATAGGCATCTGAATGAAGAAAAATTTTCATTTATTGGGCAAAACTTAGGGGTGTGGTTGCTGGGACATACAAAGAGTACATGTTAAAATTTTAAAACTGACAAGTGGCTGGCCAAACTGCCTGTGTCATTTTGTGTTCTCCAGGAACTTACGAAATTTCCAGTTACTCTGCATCTTTTCCAGAATTTGGTATTGTCAATTTTCTAATAATGATGATGATATCTTGATTTTAACCAATCTAATAGGTGTGCATGCTACTTCATTGTGGTTTTAGCTTGCATTTCCCTAATGACTAATGATGTTGAACACATTTACAAGTGCTTATTTTCCATTTGTAAAGGTGAATTGTCTGTTCTAATAGTGTGTCCTTTTTTATTTAATTAAGTAGTTTGTGTTTTTATTATTGAGTTTGAAGTTTTAAAATATATTCTGGATATGTTATTTATTATACATATAAAGCACGCAAATACCACCTCTAAATCTGAGACTTGCATTTAATTCTCTTAACAATAGTTTTGAAGAGAAGATCTTAATTATGATGAAGTCCATTTATCATTTTTCATTTATAATTCATTTTAGTGGTCATATATAAGAAATTTTTGAGCTAAAAGTCACAAAGATTAAAGATTTTCTCTTAGGTTTCCTTCTAGATGTGTTCTATAATTCCAAGTTTTACATTTTTACTTATACCCATTTTGAGTTATCTTTTTTACATGATATAAAGTATTATTGGTCAATGTTTTTCTTTCTTCTCCTTTTTTTAGCATGTGGATTTTTAAATAACATATTTGTTGAAAAAATCCTTCTTCATTGAAATGTTTTTATATATTTGCCAAAATCAATTGGCCATATACTTTTGTATCTATTTCTGGACTCTCAATTAAACACCATTGTTATTTGTGTCTATATTTTCACTAATAGAATACTGTCTTGATCACTGTAGGTTTATGGTAAGTCCTGATATCAAGTAGTGTACATACTACAATTTTTATCGCCTTTCACTGAATTGTTTTGGCTATGCTAGTTTCTTTGATTTTCACAAGGATTTCAGAATCACATCATTGATTACTACAAAAAAAAATCTTCTGTGATCTTAATTACAGAATCAAAACTGATGTGAATTAAGCAGTACGTTACAGTGCAGTTACATTATAAGTTAATGTACTAAACATTCCAATTGAAAAACACAGGTTGTCAGAATAGACAAGTGTAAACAACTTTATGTTATCTATAAGAAACACTTTAAATATTAAAATTAAAGATAAGTTGAAAGTATATAGCCTGAAAAAGATTAACCATGCAAATAGCAAGCATTAGAAGGCAAGAATGGCTATACTAATATCTGATAAAATTAGATTTTAATATAATGCATATTACCAGAAATGGTGATATTTTATTATAATCATCAATTCATTAGGAAGACAGCATAACAATTGCTTATGTGCCTAGTATCAAAGCTCCAAATTATATGTAGCAAAAAACTGATAGAACAAAAGGGAAAAATAGATCATTCCATAGTCACAATTGGACATTTGGCACTCCTTACTCAGCAACAGAGAACAGGCAAAACAAAAATCATTGTAACTGAGTATCTGAATATCATTATCAACCAACTGTCCTAATTGATATTTAGTGAACAACTACACCAAACAACTTCAACATAAACATTCTTTTTGGACAATATAGTGTGTCCATTAGGATATACCACATATTATGCTGTAAGGTAAGTTTCAACTGTTATAAGACAGTTTTCTATTTGCTCTCTTTTAAGCAGAAACACTAACAGTCCTTTGTTTCTGACAATCTTTTCAAGGATGTTTATACAGTGAACAGGAGATAGTAATTCTCTCAAAAGAAAGGACAGGGGTCTTTGTGGCCCATAATAAAAGATTTGGGTTCCCTAGGTCAAGGTACCTCACCTGTAGCTGCTTGGATAGGCATCTATCTGGGTTCATCCTCATCACCTTCATGGGACTTGGGAGCAAGAAGAACTGATGTGATATGACGCTCTACTCAGCTTGTTGTGCTGTGAGTAATAAAGTCTTTGTCTCTTACCCAGGAGTTGCATGTCTTCTACCAGTAAGTATGAAACTAACTTGTTAACATACAAATAGGATAAAAATCTACTCACAGTTCTTGATAGTTCTGGCAATGAGGATGGGATGTTGACAAAGAAATGGCTTTGTGGAAGTGGAAGGTTGAGGGTCTGGCGAAATGAATGACAAGATCTGATCAAATTCTATGGTCAACAGGGTAATAAATGGCCCTCCACATTATTGACTATAAATGAGGAGGTACAGGTTGGTGGTTACAGGCCAAATAGCAGAACACAGCTTTGTTAAATGGTGCCATCTTCTTGCCAACTCTCCATTAAGTAGGGAGAAGGGGTCTTCCTCACCAGTCTGTCACTCATCTTTAGGTCTGCTCCATAAAGATTCATTCTGAATGTTCAGAAGATTCACCACCATTTCAAAAGATAGTTACAGAGATGTGTACTTCACTGACATGAAATAAGGGAAGTTTGTGACCACCACGTACAGAAACAAGGTGAATCATTAGAACTTTGGATTGACTGAAAAATAAGGGATGGGGAGCACAATGCTTGTCAAAGTTGAAAGTCTAGAGCTGGGTGTCTTATGTCTTAGTCTCATTCTACATCTCTCATGTCAACTTTAGATCCATTCAGAGATAAAAAAAATCTGAGTTGTGTGTGTGTGTGTGTGTGTTGTTTTGTTTGTTTGCAGTGGGCCCTGGTTGCTATAAGCGAGATCTGGACTCTCAGATAGATTTTTCCAAAACAGACAAACTCCCATGCTAAACCACAGATGAAGCATTGCTTAATATTCATATTGGGTGTACAATGCTGCTGAATGTTACCCAGTGGGGAATGAGACACTGACCCAAATGAATCTTGGTCAATTGGCAATCATCCAAACTTTCCCAGAAAACTCATATAGCCCTTATGTTAAAATTTGGTGAGAGCCTAAAAGATGTTATCATTATAACTGGAAAACAAATGCTTGCAATTAAAGTAAATTTCTTAAGAAATGTTACTACTGTGTGAGACAAGCCTGAGTCAGCCAAAGGGTGCAAATCCTATGGCCCCATTCAGAAACAATATGGCCATGACTACAGAGTCAGGGGGTCCCCAAAGAGAAAATAGATTGTGTCAATAGTGATGACCTTGCCACTGGATACATGGCTTTGAAAGACTGAAAACACTAGAAAGTCTTTTTGTTGACCTGTAAGCAGCTACTGAAGTGCTTTAACAGGAAAGTAAATGAGCTTTACTTAATGGCATATAACTGGTATCTCCCTTTGTGTACCGTGAATGTTCATTCCCTCTTTACTCTAAAGTCAGATGCTTTAAGGAAAAAGACTATTAGGGGTGGGGTGTGGGGTGGAGGTCTCTGTCTCCAATAGGCATTTAGGATCATATGTAACCATCCAAATATGATAGAAAATTTCAGAGTAGAGAGATTCAAACTTTTATTGTTCTGATGGATATAAAACCCAAACCACCTTTCTTCTAGGTTCTGTGGGGAATGAGATACCAGGGCTGAACTGACAAAGTTTGACTAATGTTCACAGAAGCTAAAATGACCTTATGGTGGGGTCTTTTGGACCAACTCAACTACTTTTGCCATTCTTATATGTGAAAGGTAATAGGAATTAATGTGTTTTATTCTCATACCTTACTGTTCTATAAATGCCAGAAAGGATTTATCCAGTTGGAAAGAGTACATAGAGAGAAGTGCTAAGGGGACAGGGATAACTAAAATCCCTGCCATTTGCCATAAGAGATTGTGCCAGGATTTAGTATAAGTATCTCTACTCTCTGATATGCAGGATTCACTATATGAATACCATCCTCTTGCTTGGCAAGTCAGAAGCCTCAGTATCAATAAAGTTGACTACAGTGATATCATACCTATACCAGCAAGGACGGTTGATAAATCCCAGCAAAATTCAAAAAACTGCTCGGTGAGTAAAATTTCTTGGGATTATGTGAGTGAATTCATAATGCTCAATCTTTTCAGCAAAGGAAGATTGCTGTGTTTGTTTCCACCCTCAAAAGGGACACTGAGCATCTTATTGGGCTCTGTGTATAAGAGACACTGAGTACCTTACCTGAGTTTTCAGTTTGGTTATTTATACTGGTTAATCCACTAATCTGAATTCTCTGAGTGGGATCCAAACCAACAAGCTATTTTGGAAGCTGACAGGCAAGCTATGGCGCTTTCTACATTTAGATCTAGCCTACAAATCTAACAACTCCTTTAAGTTACAATCTCTGTAACTGAGGATTTTGTGGATTGGGTCCCTAGGCAAAGGAAGGCAACCTTCAACCAGAGGTGCCCTTCACCTAAAGCAAATTTAAGTGCTAATTCTATATCAGGAGATGCAATACCAGGAGAGTGTGCATTAAAGGGAGAAAAGACAGAATATAACCAAGCTGGTTATTGCTTCAGCATACATATAACTAATCATTTATCCATGTGAAATATCACTGTCAATTATGCTAGGCCATGAAAGAAGGATAGAAGGGTGATTTATCTGTATTTTCCTCCCATCATCTCTCCTTCACTGGTTAAACTTCACTCTTCTGCAATCCTAGGTTATATCACCTGGTTCTTTAAGCTCTCCCCAGGGAGGCCAGATACCATGACCTGTGCCTGATATTTCATGTGTCTTTGAAAGTGAGAGGAAAAGTCAGCCACCACTCTTGATGGTGATATAACTGACAAGAGCCAGTCTCTGCAGAGGTGACTGGGGAGGAGCAAACAACCAAGTCAGGCTGAGAGACCAGAGGTCTCTCTGATGGGGTATCAGATGCAAATTCCATTACTATTCTTGTTTTTTTTTTTAATTTCCTTACATGAATTGTGAAAAATAAAGGATAAGGAATACTCTCAATGGTTGTTTAAAAGTCAAGATTCATTTGAAATCTCCTTTATCATTTAATCACAGATCTATATGATTGTCACTTTTTCTATCTACTAAAGTCATATAAAAGTCTCCTGAAATGAATCAAAACACTATGATACTGGCACAAAAGTAGACACATAGATCAATGAAACAGGATAGAGAGCCTGGAAATAAACCCACATTTATATGGTCAATTAATCTACGACAAAGGAGGCAAGAATATACAACAGAGAAAAGACCATCTCTTCAATAAATGGTGTTAGCAAAACTGAACAGGTACATGCAAAAGAATAAAACTGGAGAACTTACACAAAAATAAACTCAAAATGGATTAAAGACCTAAATGTGAGACCTGAAACCATAAAACTCTTAGAAGAAAACATAGGCAGTAATCTCCTGGACATCAACCTTAGTAGTGTATTTATGGACATGTTTCCTCAGGCAAGGGAAACAAAAGCAAAAACAAACTATTGGGACTACACCAAAATAAAAAGCTTCTGCACAACAAAGGAAACCAGCAACAAAACGAAAAGACAACCTACTGACTGAGAGAAGATATTTGCAAATGATATATCTGATAAGGTTTTAATATTCAAAATATATAAAGAACATATACAACTCAACACTGTGAAAACAAACAGTATGATTAAAAAATGGGGAGAGGACCTAAATAGACATTTTTTTTTCAAGAAGCTATGCAGATGACCAAGAGGCATATGACAAGATGTTCCACATTACTAATCATCACAGAATGGAAATCAAAAATACAATGAGATGTCACCTCACCCCAGACAGAATGACTAGCCTCAAAAAGACAAGAAATAACAAGTTTTGGTGAGGATGTGGAGAAAAGGAAACTCTTGTGCACTTTTGGTGGGAATGTAAATTGGCGCAACCAATGTGGAAAACAGTGGAAGTTCCTCAATAGATTAAAAATAGAACTACCATATGATCCAGTAATTCTACTACTGGGTATTTATCCAAAAAAATGAAAATACTAATTTGAAAAGATATATACATGCCTATGTTTACTGCAATACAATAGCCAAGATATGAAAGCAACCCAAGTGTCCATCAATAGATGAATGGATAAAGAAGAAGTGTTATAGATATATACAACAGAAAATTACTCAGCCATAAAAAAAGAATGAGATCTTGCCATTTGTGACAATGTAGATAGGCCTAGAGGGTATTACATTAAGTGAAATTAGTCAGAGAGAGAAAGGAAAATATCTTATGATTTCACTTATATGTAGAATCTAAAACAAAACAAACAAAACAGAAACAGACTCATAAATGCAGAGAACAAACTGATGGTTGCCAGAGGGGAAAGAGATGGGAGATGGGAGAAACAGGTAAAAAAGATTAAAATGTACAAACTTCTAGTTTTAAAATAAATAAGTCATGGAAATGAAAAGTACAGCATAGGGAATATAGTCAATAATATTGTAATAACATTGCATGGTGATAGATGGTAACTACACTTCTATGATGAACACTGTGTAATGTATAGAACTGTCAAATTATTATGTTATACACCTGAAACTAACATAATATTGTATGTCAACTATACTTTGGTAATAAGAATTTAAAAATAAAGGCTGTTTCTTAGTCACCACACAGTTTCTTCAATAACAGCACAGAGTCTCAAGGGGCACCTCGCTGGCTCAGTTGGTAGAGCAAGTGACTCTCAGTCTCGGGGTTGTAGGTTCCAGCCCCACAATGGGTGTAGAGATTACTTAAAAAAATAAAATCTTAAAAAAAAAAGATAGAGTCAAAATAGCAGTCAAATTCATAGAAGCAGAGAGTAGAATGGCAGTAACCAAGAGTGGGGATGGGAGAAATAGGGAGATGTTGCTCAAAGGGAACAAAGTTTCAGTTATACATGATGAATAAATTCTAGAGATCTAATATACAGCAATATGAGTATAGTCAACAATATTGTTATGTACTTAAATTTGCTAAGAGGGTAAATCTTAAGTGTTTCTCACCAAAATCAAAAACTAAACAAAGCAAAAAAGAAAAATGAAAGAAAGAAAGAAAAAGAAAAGGACAATGGTAACTATGCAAGGTAAGGTTATTTCACAATGTGTACACATAATAAAACATCAAGTTGTGCATATATATATATATACACACATATACACATGTACACAACTTTGTCAATTATACCTCAATAAAGATGGGGGGACGGAAACTAACAAGAAAAAGACAAAAACAAAAACAGCAGAAATTACTTCCACTTTATTTCTATTTGAGAACAATTGCCTTTTGAGGGCAACATCAGTCAATATTTCATTGATGCAATTTATGCAATGTAAAGCAACAATTTCTCCCTCCTTTCTACCTTTCCTCTCTTCAACCAAGGCTCCCACATAACTTTCCTCTTGGTCTGAAAGTCAACCAAGACCTGGTGCAAGCGGTTCATTAAATTCTAACATGACGTAATACTTGGTAGGGCATCCAGAGGGTTCATTTCTGAGGAAACACGTAGAAGAACCTGAATATCCTGCTCTTTTCATGGTAAATATACCAACTTTGACAACACTTGTTGGGAATGACAAGCAACAAACGCTCTTAAGTCTCTCCTGTCCTATTTCCAGTTCCTATGTATACACTAACCCTCATAATTACTTCCAATTCCCTATACCCATTCTTTTTATTTATAAAGTCAGAGGTTTCTTTTAATAAATAGAAAAATTTGTATCTATACTCTGTAGACAGGTATATACTTAATATAAGTGAGAGGACATTTATAATTTTCGATATTTCTATGATTTATTGGATTATTTTTAGGTTCAGTCATCACACTTAGGTTGTTTTCAGTTCTCATACTAATCTTGCCAGAAACAGATTTTTATTATTTTCTTTTTTCCACGTGGCAATGACTTCTGTATGGATAACATGCAAATAATCATCTGTGTATGCAGCTCAACCGTATCACTGGGGTCTGTCTAGCTTTTCAGAGCAGTGCTGGCAATAGAACTTTCCACAATGACAGAAATGTCCAGTAGTGGCCACTAGCCACATGTGGCTACTGAGGACATATAATGTCTCAGTGGAAATGACTGAGTTTTTTTTTAATTTTAACTAATTTAAATGTAAATGAAAACAGCTCCATGTGCCTACTCTATGGGTAGCACAGTTTTAGAGAGTAGGCTCTATTTTCAAAAATACCATTAAAAACTACAGCCCATACATCAAGTAAGGTACAGTGCAGTCCACAATTTCAATTAATTATTTATAATATCCAAACTCCATTTCTTGCAATGTAGAAATTTTGGTTGAGTTACTGTTTTCAAAGTGTTCATAAATTAGCATATTTTACCATAAAAAGAGGTGACCACATTTTATTTATCTCCTTACTCTTATAAGTGAGAGTTCCTTTAAACAAAAGCCTTCACATCTAAGAGAAAAGAAAAGAACAGGGAAACATCTGAAAATACCCATTCTCATCCTGTATAGTTTAAAACACCATAGCCTGCTTTATTCAAATAAGCAAAGTAAGGATTACATAAGGTAACAGACTACAGAGTGACCGTGTAAGTTACACACTCAGGCATATTGGCTTCTACTTGGTGCCCTTTAGGCTGAACACATTTAAAGCCAAACAGTCAGTGTAAAGAGTGTTTTTTTTGAAAAGAAAAAAAATAAATAAAACAGATTTGATAGTTTAGAAAGGAGTTTAAGAATATTTCCAAAAGCAGATAGTTTTTTCATGAATGTTTTCATCTAAGAATTTGGTATATAAGGTACCCAGATGGTCTTTTTAGCATTGAGCTTTGGTCTTACTTGCAAACATAACACCATGTTGGAAAATTCTAGAAGTCATCATGAACTCAAAGTGGATTTATAGACTCCAGCCTTGTTTATAATTTCACAGGGAAGCATTTGTTTTTTTCCCTTTATATACAAGTTTATTCTGTAGTAATAGATCTTTTTTATTGCCTTAAATGTTTTGGAATGCAGAAAAAAGAGACAATAATAAAAAAACACCTGTGTTCACACAACCAATAATTAACAAGCATAACATTTTGGCATTTTTTTTTTTAGAAATATTAGTAACAAAATATATCACAGAAAAACCTGAAGTTTCTTTTGTTCTCTATACTATATTTTCAATCTTTTTCACAGTTTTACAATTTACAGGATTCCTCAACTCCTTGTATCCCAGACACACTTAGCAGCAATAATTTTGATGATTCGTCAGGGTTCAACTGGAAAACATAGAATCTGCTCTGGCTTGGATAAACCAAAGAGGTTTATCACAGAGTCTAAAATTACTTAAAGATCCATTAGATAGAATGAAGACAAATACTTGGTTAAGTGTCCAGAACGTAAGACTTCCTGGCTACTCCATTCATTTCCTCCTGCAACCATTTCAAGGATTGCCCAGCTTTCCTTCCAATCCAAGATTTATTTTACGCATAGAAATAAGCCAACCTAGGGGCGCCTGGGTGGCTCAGTTGGTTAAGCGACTGCCTTCGGCTCAGGTCATGATCCTGGAGTCCCTGGATCGAGTCCCGCATCGGGCTCCCTGCTCAGCAGGGAGTCTGCTTCTCCCTCTGACCCTCCCCCCTCTCATGTGCTCTCTCTCATTCTCTCTCTCTCAAATAAATAAATAAAAATCTTTAAAAAAAAAAAGAAATAAGCCAACCTTGTGAATAATTGAGAGATTTGGCCTGTTTCTGTTCTTATTTTCCAGGATATAATTCTGCTTTCTCAAGGACTATGACAATTCTTAGTTTTCATTTGACCTGATCTTTCTGTAGTATTAAAGGCTAAAGTCTGTTAATTGACTAGGTATATGGATATTATATTAACCTAGCTATAGATTTGGTGAATTAAAGAGAATGGCATCTCTATTTTTTAGAAATTACCTTACTATTGACTAATAAACTTAACTGGTGGTGAACATACTATCTTTACAATTGTGGCTATCACATTTTTAAAAATCTCATCTTGGAATTGGATGTGAAAATTTGATTTTTACTCCATTTTGGGGCTAGGTGTTATGCAGTTGTGATCTTGCAGGATGAAAACATCCTCTCTGAAGTTCAGCTCTTACTTTTCCAAAATTTGGTCAGAATTGAATGAGACTGAAAAGGTAAGAATATAACAGAATACTAGTAACATACCAAGCTATTAAAAATTATTAGCTGATATATGTAGTAAATGCTTTTTGGTGACTCCAAACTGTTAGTCTGTTTGTGCAATACTCATATATTTGAAGTGGATACTCTAATTGCAGTAGCTCTATGGAGGAACTACAAAGATAAACAGATTTTTTAAAAAATGGAATCACATATTTTTAAATTATTGTTAATTTATAGGTCAATAAGAGCAACCCTTAAAATATACTTGAGAATGCCATATACTCAAAGACCTTTAGCAAATGTAGAGAAAGAAAAAGTTAACTCGTTTTAAAAAAAGGCTATCATGAACTGGAAAGATGTTCAAATATCTTTCTTTTTTTTTTTCTTTGCTCTTCCTCTAATTCTGATTGCTCTTACAACTTTTCTACAGTCCCTTTCCTTTATATTACTTGTGCATATTTTTCTTGATTTTCCTTTCTTTCCTCCTTCCTACATTTGCTTCTTCCCTTCACTATGCTATAATATTGCGCTTAACCATAAATCTACTTACAATCCAATTTACTACCTAATAGAACAGAAAATTCCTATCAAAAGCCTGTTTTGAATAGAAAATGGGATTATAAAAATAAAACAATAAACATGACAAGAAGCCAGAAGCCATTAAAGAAAATATAGTTTAATTGACTAGATAAAATGTTAACAGCTTTGCTAAAGTATAATTGATATATAATAAACTGCAAATATTTAAAGTCTAAAATTTGACAAATTTTGACTGACATATGTATCTCTGAAATCCTCACCACAATCAAGATAATGCAAATATCCATTATACCAAAAAGTTTTCTTTTACTCCTTTATAATTCCATTATTCTGCCATTCTCCTTCCCAATTAAACAATAAACTTCTTTCTGTCAGTAAATATTAGTTTGAATTTTCTAGACTTATTCATAAATGGAATCTTATAGTATGCATAGTTTTTGTCTGGCTTCTTTCACTCAACATAGTTATTTTGAAATTCATCCCTGTTGTTGCATGCACCAGTTATTTATTTCTTGTTATTGCTGAATTCCATTGTATGAATATATCAGTTCATATATTCATTCACCTGTTGCACTTGGGCTGCTTCCAGTCTTACTCATTTTGAATGGCCCTAGTCATGCAAGACCTTGGCAAATAAGATACTCTATTTCTTTAGCACCAACTTTTGAGTCTAACTGCAAACTTAACTGCCTAGTTGGAATTGTCAAGAGTAAGCAAGAACTCAAGATGGATTTATAAACTACTTTTATCTTTTTATTTTCAAAAGGAACCATTTGTTTCCTATATATAAATCTTTTTTGAAACACTTTAAGTGATCTATAGGGCACAAAAAAGAAAAAAAAATAATAAAGCATCTGTGTTCCTACAGTCCATAATTAGAAAGCCTAACTGGCATTGTCTCAGCCCCTGTGCCCAAGAAGCTCCTAACAATGGCAAGTCGGCCAGGGGCCGCACTGCCACCCTGGGCAACTTCACCAAGGCCACTTTTGATGCCATTTCCAAGACCTCCAGCTATTTCACCCCTGACCTCTGGAAAGAGACTGTCTACCAAGTCTCCCTATCAGGAATTCACGGACCATCTTGTAAAGACCCATACCAGAGTCTCCGTGCAGAAGACCCAGGCTCCACTGTGGCCACCATATAGTTTTATATAAGAAAAATAAAGTGAATTAAAGCCTGTATTTATTTATAATAATATATATACTATAAAATAAATAAATAAATAGCCTAACATTTTGTTGGGGTTTTTTGTTTGTTTGTTTGTCTGCTTTAGATATTTTAGTAACAAAACAAGGGTAATATAGGCTCAAGTGATTCCATATAAAACATTTTAACAAATTCCAGAATCATATCAAAAAGCAAATTATAGTCTGGAAGATATATTTGTAGGATATGTGACAGAAAATTGTTGGTATATATAATTGACAGATCACTTCAAAAATAGAAAGTAAATGTTTCAAGTTTTTTAAATGTGTCACATTAAGTCTCTATTATTTTTCTACATTAAACAATTTAAAAAAATTCCTTTTCCTTTTTCACCTCCACTTCCTCTTCCTATACCCCTTCTCCTTTCCTTTTTTCCCCCTTTCCTCTCCTTAAATTCTCTCCCTGAACAATTCAATTCTAAATCCATTAATGGGAGCAGAGCACTCTTGCCTCCTTCTGCACAGCAGCTCAGAGTAGACTATGTAAGCCTAAGCTGGATGAGGAGGGAGTCAAAGCGGAAGCCATGTAAGAGGTTTTGGATTCCAAGCAGGGTGAGAAGGACGTCCATGTAGGAATGTGGGCATCTGTCCCTGTGTGATGGGTCAGAGCTGAGCAGGGTGAGGAGGAAATCTACCCTGAATTATCCTGGGACTGAGAGTCTGAATGTGGTGGGGAGGGCATTCCCACTAAGGAGCAGCTGAAGTGTGGTTGCAGAGCCCAAGAAGGGCAAGGCAGAATCTACATAGAGGAAGGAGTGGCAGCAGAAATGGAAGATTAGTTATAAATTAGAAAATTGATCAAATAAGTAATTTTATTAAATACAATGGAAAACAGTTTTCTCAATGTAAACAATGAAATTATAAATATAAAAGTCTATGATATTAAATAGGAGTTTGGAATCTTGTTTGAGTTCACAGTTTTCAATTTAATCAGATATATGATGATTGGTAAACTGAAAGTAAAATATATATATATATAGAGGCGTGTGTGTGTGTGTGTGTGTGTGTGTGTGTGTGTGTGTGTAGACTGGGAGTAGCAAATTTCCAATATCAATGAGTATACCTAGCAACCAGATTTTGGCTTCTAAATTTTCTACTAAAACAAATTAGAACTCCTTGGGAAAATGGTTAATTCTAGAATTGTGATAGGAAAAGTACAAGACAGGCTGGAACTTCTTACTGTGCCCCAAAGCAAGAGAGCGCTAAAAGAATAATGGAAACATAACAAATGAACCCAAAGCCAGACTGACTGGGCCCCTAACTGGCCAAAGGGAGAATATTTTTGAATATCCAAGTAAGTGATAATTATAACCCATTAAATATAAAGAAAACTAAAAAAAATTATATAAGCATGTATCATTTTAAGAAGAATAGGATTTTTATATAGTTTCAAATTATATCTTTCCCAAAATCTTAATAATTATAAGGAAAAGAGAATCTTTCTGATAGAGATGGTATGAAACATACCAACTTTATTAAGTGATCAAAGAGAACATCAGTAATGAGGCAAAATTACCACCTGATAAGATATAGTGAAAAGAACATATCATCCCTTGCGGAAGATACATGAGATGAATATAATCATTAGGAAAAACCATACAAACATAAATTATGGACAATCCACAAAACAACTGGCCTGTTATCTTCAAAGCCAAAGAATATGCTTCAGTAAAGCTGAAACAAATAAATGCAATGAATGATTCTGAACTGGATTATCTTGTTATAAAGGATATCATTGGGAGATGGTAAAATTTGAATTGGGTCTAAGAGTTAGATGTTAGTAATGCATCCATGTTAATTTTTGATTCTTGAATTGTGGGGCTTTGCCTCTTTTTTTCTTTCTGTCTTGTCTAGAAGAATGCCCATGTTTCCAGGAAAAACACATTATACTATCTAGGATTGATGAGGTACTGGGTCAGCAATTTACTCCTAAATATTTTAAGAAAAAGATTATTCTTTATATTGTACTCCTAACTCTTCTATAGGTCTGTGACTCTTCTACATTAAAAAAAAATTAACAAAGTAATACTTAAATAAAGACAAATGGGAACACTATTCAGCATTATGATGTAATAAGAAAATAAACAGAATAGAGTTAAATATACCATTTTGAATAACTTTTTAAGGAAATGTAAACATTGGGCAACATCATTACCATTTATAGTTTTCTAAATGAATTGGTATGGTAATTTAATGATTTATAATTATATGCCTAAATAGCTCACATAACAATCTGTTTATATATATTTAAGTTAATTGCATAGTCAATGAGTTCCTCTCATATATCCTGAATAATCCTTTTTAATTTCTTCTCAGTGAATACGTGATGCTTAATTTGGTTAAACAAATACCTTAACCATCATAAATTAATGCAGGCCATGCACTTAATATTCACAGTAAATTCCATCTCAGAGAAAACCACATTGATAGATTAAAGGTGCTCCAGGCAAGAAAAAATAATTTCAAAATCTCTTATTATTACTATGTTGAATTTAATTACTTCCCTCATTCCATAGTATTGTGCCTACTCTTTAGGGAACTTCTAAAAATCAATTATAAAGAACCAACATTTTAGGAAAATGTTGAGGATGTAGCATTTTTCAGTGATCTGTACACTAATTAAGAGGGAGAACAGATTTGGATTAAAGTTGTGGGTACCTGAACAACTCAGTTCTGTTTTTTTAATTCTTAACCTCTTTTCAAGAGCACAAATGAATCTAGTGTGCATCCCTCCTCCTCACAGCATAGTGTATCTACTGTCTTCTGATGTCTTTTTTATTTTATTATGTTATGTTAATCACCATACATTACATCATTAGTTTTTGATGTAGTGTTCCATGATTCATTGTTTGCATATAACACCCAGTGCTCCATTCAATACGTGCCCTCTTTAATACCCATCACCAGGCTAACCCATCCCCCCACCCCCTCCCCTCTAGAACCCTCAGTTTGTTTCTCAGAGTCCATAGTCTCTTATGGTTAGTCTTTTTCTAAGGAGATAGGGGAAGGTTTCTTTTGAAGATCTGGGACACAAATAATGTGTTGCCTTAAGGGGAGTTCAATATTTGGACAGGAATAGGAAGAATAAGGAAAAAAATCTCTGATCCAAAATTGTAGGAAAACTCTTATCATTTGTGGGCCTCACAGAGTGAAGACTGAATCCTTTGACAGGGACAGGCTTGTTGATACCACAAGGGGAGAACTGTTTGGTTCCATGGAACCTCTCTTTGACTAGGTAGGACCACACCTGCCAGGGCTCCCTGAGGATGAGTCAGGGCCTGCTAGCTGCAAGAGTAGCCACAGATAGTAGGAGTTGGACTTCCCTCTGTTTTCTCTTGAAATTTTATTAACATCCTATTTCAAGTGATAATCTGGTCTCAACAATTACTCTAGTGAAATAAGTAAAAACTGTAGTAGAAATGAAACTGCTATGAGGAAAGCAATAGCAGCCTAGGAAAGGCATTTGTCCAGAAGCTGCAGGAAGTTAGCATCACCATGATGTGATGATATTTAAAGCTAATACCAGGAATCTTCAACAACCATTTAGCTACTATGATACTTAATAGCTGGCCTGAACTTGGGGAACAAATAATAATTCTCTAGGGATTTTCAGATAACGGATATATGGAACCCTGATGAAATATTAGACTTTTTGCTGAAAGTAAATGGCTCCCTAGCTGAACATGTTTTGTGGTATTCATGAAAATGAGATTTAATAAGCTGGTAAAGACTGGGAAACACCAGAAATAATTTTAAAAGGAGGAAACAATTCTAAATGTATATTGAAATCACTGCACTGTACCGCAGATGAAGTTCTGAAAATAAAATATATGTCACCCCTAAAATATGCCAAATGATTTCGTACAATAGGTAGGACAAGGGGAACGTTAGCTTTTGCATTGAAATTCATCTCTACCCAGGAATTCAATGCACTGACTTTATATATATATATATATATATATAAATATATATATATATATATACTTTAAAATTTTTATTCAGGTATAATTAACAT